>NW_020664461.1:6460315-6466052 GCF_002925995.2 Terrapene triunguis | reverse complement strand
CGGCTCTGCACAGACACCCAGGGGAGCGCAGAGCCCGGCCGGGGCGCCAGCCCCCGGCTGCTGGAGCCGAGTGCGCCCCGGACCAGCCCCCAGGGGCCAGGCCCGGGGGACCCACGGGAGAACAGCCGGCTCGGTTCCCTCCCGCACCGGCCGCGCTCAGAGCCAGGGCCCCGGCCGGACGGGACGGACCGGCCCGGCCCCAGCGGCCGGGGGCCACGAGACACCGACCCCCGGGCTCTGGCGGGGCCCCGCGGCCTGTCGGCGGGGAGAGGGGCCGGGGCCAGGCACGGGACAGACCGACCCGGCCCAGGCCCCGCGGGCCCTTCCCGAGCGCGGGGCCCGGCGCGATCCGCCCTACGCAGCACCAGAGCCCCGGGCCGCAGAGCCCCGCCCGGCCCCACTCACCGGGCCGCGGAGCGCTCGCCGGCCTGCCCTGCCCAGCCCTGCCCCGCCTCCCCGCCGGCAGCAGTGAGCGAGCGAGCGGGCGGCGCCCCCGGCGCTGGGCGGCCCGACTCGGCCCCGGGCCCCGCCACGGGAGGGGGCGGCCCGGCCAATCACAGCGGCGGCCCCGCCCCGGGCGCAGAAGAAGGCGGGGAGGGGGCAGGAGCTGTTAGGGGGCAGAGGCTGCGGGGGGACGAGAACAGAGGCTGTGAGGGGGAGGGGGTTCTGAGGGGGCAGAGGGCTGTCAGGGAGGGGGGCAGGGCTGTCAGGGGGCAGAGGGCTGTCAGGGAGGGGGCGGGGGAGAGGGCAGGGGGGAGGGAAAGGCTGTGAGGGGGCAGGATGCAGCAGGTGGGCAGGGGCTGGGAGCCTCCCCCAGCTCAGGTGGAGGAGGGCCCTGTGGGAAGAGGCACAGCTGCCTTCCCAGCCTCCATGCAGCACAGGCCACTTCTGCCCCCTCCTTGGGTTGTGGCTTCTGTTGCGGATGCCCTCTCTTATGGGGCAGGACCCCCCTTCCCAGTAGTCAGTTATTCCCAGGGGTCCTGGCAGCCACAGGACTGAGCTCTCTAGGGAGGCTTCAGGTCACATCCTGGCTCTTGCACGCTATATATCAAAATGTGTATTGTGCCCTGCCCCCATCTACCAGATTTGCTGAGAGGGAAGTGCCAGCTTTTATAAGCTCCCCTCCCCATGGCTACCAACACACCCAAGACTCATGGGGTCAAGAGGGTTTCAAGTGGAACTGGCTTCTCACACAGGGACAACTTTCCAGATAACAAGGGGCCGCTAGTGCTGCTTGCTGGAGGGTGCATGCTCAGTCCCAGGAGGGTAGCATAAATATTTAATTCTCAGGGCACCACCTCTAGGCTAATCTGAAAGATCTTCTCAGACCAAACACTCCCCATCCTCCGTTCGGTCTCACATATCATCCCATGATATTGCATCATTATGATGCACTGTTGCCAAAGTCACTTAAGAGCCACAAACTCCACAATCAACAGAGCAAAGTTACAGTTCAAATCAGAGATGTGGGAATACAAAGGTTCAGAGTTCAGACATATCCTCAAAGAGATGCTTGCATGACTCTATGGAGGCTTCTAACGCTTCCTGTGACCCTCCCTTTGGTGGGCCTTGATTTCCACTCCTTGTCTCCTCAGCAGCACCAGATACTACAATGACTGGAGCCAAATTGATTACTTAAATTAGGAAGAGAGCCTCTTAGAGGGCTGGGAAAGTTTAGGCACCGCCAAGACAATATTTAATGGGAAGTAGAAACTTTGAAAGCAGAGACCTCAAGTGTGACATGGTAACAAAACCAAATTGACCCCGATGCCCCAGTGTGGTACTAGGAGGTGCAATGCTGCAGGAGTAGGATGGGGACTCATCAGTGCATTGTCTAGACGAATATTTAGAAGCGTGATGCTAGCCAACATTACAAAGGTCAACCAGGACAGCACATGTTACAGGCAGTGTGCCATGCCTACACTAGTCCTGAGCACTGGTTGGTAACATGCATACATCATACTTTTAAATCCTCATCTAGAGAAGGCCGCAATGAGTCCAGATTCTAGTGTCTTGGCCTTGGGCTCCTGAAACTGCCATCTTTCCTGTGATACTTCAGGAGCTTTATTTAGTCAGATTTTTTTTTGAGGCCAGAGGGAACCATTAGTTCATCTATGCAATTTGGCACCTGTTGACTCAGGTTGCAGGGCTCTTTAATTGGGCTGTAGACACTGGCTCAGGCTCCAGCCTGATCTCTGGAACCCTCTCACCTCACATGGTCCTAGTGCCCAGGCTCCAGCCTAAGCCCGGAAACCTACACTGCAATTAAACAGCCCCACAGCCCGAGTCAGCTGGCATGGCCCAGCTGTGGGTTTTAATTGCAGTGTAGACATACCGCTAGTCTGATCTCCTGTCTATCACTGGCCAGACAATTTTATTCATTTACCCCGGTATTGCGACCAATATTTTGTGCTTGACTAAAGCACCTCTTCCAGAAAGGCCTCCACTTCCTTGGGAGTTTGTTCTAGTAGTAGGTCACCCTCAGTGGGAAATATTTGTGCCTAATTTCTAATTTGATGGTCTGGCTTCAGCTTCCAGCCATTGATCCTCATGTGCCTTTCTCCATGAGATTAGAGAGCCTTTTAGTACCTGCTGTTTTCTTCCTATGAAGGTACTTACATGCTAATCAAGTCACCTCTTGATTCTTTTGAATAAGGAAACTAAACGGATTGGAGTTCTTTAAGACTCTCTCACTTTTAAGGCATTTTCTCCAGCCCTCCAATCCCTCGTGTGGCTCTTCTCTGCACCCTCTCCAATTTTTCAACATTGTTTTTATAGAAAGAGCTTGGAATGGGATCTAGGTGCTTTTGGCAAATATTTAAAAATGATAAATCTAAATTTCATCTCAACCCCCATAGCAAGAGATTGCCAGACAAGAAAAACAGAAGTGGCACCTCCCCACACCCTCTCCAAAGGGCCTAGGATGATGGATGGTCTTTACAGGACACACTAAAATGAACAGAACTGGGATATGGGGGCGGGGGAGATGAATTCCAGGGCAGAAGGGCCCTCAGAGAACACTGACTCCAGCATCCTCCATTTAAAACAGAGGCAGCTCAGCTTGAGCCTCTACACAGACATAGCCTTCGTGTTCATAAGTGTCTATGTCTATGCTACAGACCTTACAGCAGCACAACTACACCCTACAATGGCACAGCTGCAGCAGTCTCCTGTGTAGCCGCTCTCCTGCCAGCATGATTAAACCACCCCCAACGAGCGGCATTAGCTATGTCGGCAGGAGAGCGTCTCCCACTGACATAGCACTGTGCACACCAGCGCTTGTGTCAGTGAAATTTGTGTCAGTCAGGGGTGTGATTTTTTTTTCCACACCCCGAGCAACATAAGTTATACCAACAAAAGTGCTAGTGTAGACAGCCTGAGAATCCCATAACACCTTTCACAAGTGCAGGGATGTTTGCTACAGGATCTCAGACATCTCCCAGTGTGAGGTCCTCCACCTTCCCGTAGGTTAACTGGGACACCATCCTCGCCTTCCTGCCCTGAACTCTCTGCAGAGCCCGGAGTTTGGCAAGGGGAGGGATTCCCATGCTGTGCAGAGTGGTATGGACTGTAAGTGTAAGGTGTTAGTGTTACTACAGGGGAAGAGATTGTCTCAGATGTTACAAGCCCCTGCTCCCAAACTGCAGCAGTACTTGGAAGTGGGGGGAAGCGCTAGCTTAGCTCCCCAGAGAGCCACACTCTGAGGGTCCACTAAGAATCTTTGCATCTTTTTCCTCTGTCCAGTTGCTCCTCACCTCACATCTCAGCTACCCACTCCAATCAAAACACTGCTGCCAAAAAAATCAGTTTCCAGGCACATCACTTCAATGTGTCACAGTTCTGTCTTCCCCTTCCCACTCCCTCTATAAGTCCCTCCACTGGCTTCCACTTCCACTAGTTGGTGTTGGTCCTGCCTTGAGCAGGGGGTTGGACTAGATGACTTCCTGAGGTCTCTTCCAACCCTAATATTCTATGATTCCTTATTTCCTCAGACACAAGCATCTCATCCTCACCTTTAACACTCCTCATGACATATCTCTGCCCCACTTATTGCATCTACCATCTTATTGCATCATTGCCTCCTGCCTCTGCTCTAAAAATGTCCATCCTTCACAATCTCACAGAAGCATATCCCTCCCCACTTTTTCACAGCTGCCCCCTGCCACAAACTCTGTAGAATCACCACATTATTCCACCCAGAGTCATCTGTGTCAAGAGGCCTCCAGGGCCTGTCAGCTGATAGCAGGTACTTGTTGCAGCAGGCACACAGCTAACCTATGCATCAACTTGCTCTGATTATTGGTCCCATTTCTTCCCACACAACCACCCACTTGACTCCACTTGTGGTGACTTGTCATTAACCTAGGCCTGGTCTACACTTAAAATGTAAATTGACTAGCTACAGTGCAAAGGGTGCACCCCAGCCATGCTGACCTAACCCCGGGGGGAAGCTGCTGCTAAGCTGACGGAAGAACACTTCTGTTGACCCAGCTCCCGCCACTCAGGCAGGTGCAACTCCTACAGTGAGAGGAAAAACCCCTTTTGTCACTGTAGGCTGTGCCTACACTGCAGGCTTATGGCAACATAGCTACAGTGCCATAGCTGTGCTGCTATAGTCCCCATGGTGTAGACATGGCCCAAGAGCAAGGATACTCAGACCTCAGTAGTCCAGGAGCCAGATTAGCGATCAACATTACCTAAAAGAGCCACAGTGGTGTGAATTCATTTCCCTCCCTTTGCTATAGTACTATCTAGTCATGCTGAAGCCATATGACAGGGGAGTATATACATATATATTCTCACAGCAAAGTGACTGACCAAGTGTTATTATATCAACTACAGTTCACTAACAACATAGTAAAAGCATCCTGATTGGTGAATAATTAAATCACACTGTTTTGATATCATGTGCTGCAAAGAGCCACAGGAGATGCATCAAAGAGCTACTTGGGGATCACAAGCCTCAGTCTGAGTATTGCTGGGCAGGGGTTATCACACCTGAGACCTCTCTCCAAGGAACACAGGCCTGGCCCTGGGAAAGTTTTGCAAGCGAGAGAAAGGGCTTCCTCCAGGCAATGGGTAAAGTTGATGCCAACTCAAGATTGGAGGGCTTTCAAAAAGCCAGGCCGGAGCCCAAAGCAGAGCTATAGGCTTGATGCAGGAAACGGTAGGTGGGATTCTCTGCCTCGTGTTATGCAGGAGGTCAGAGCTGATGATCGTAGCAGACCCTGTGAAGTTGGCTGAATCAATCTGAGTCTTTGAAGCTCTTCTCTGGCCAATTCCAAGCCCTGCTGACTCAGACCACTACACTATTACTGCCAACCACAGGGGCACAATGTGCAGTGCTGGGGGGAAATGGACCAGATTCACATCCCCTTCCCCAGCAAGCGACGGGGGCAGCATATCACCCAGAAGGAGCCACCCTGCTCTTCCCCCAAGAGCTCAGCACAAGGGCTTCCAGCAAGAGATCAGGGCTGGGAATCAGATCCCCAGCTATGCTCCTGCATAGCTGTGCTCAGCCCCCTCTCCCACCATGGCAGTGCAGAGAGTACCCTCCCCACACAGCCCTGCAACCCCCTCACTGCCCTGCTGGGGACCAGCCCTGCAACCCCCACCTAGGGTGACCAGATGTCCCGATTTTACAGGGACAGTCCCGATATTTGGGGCTTTGTCTTATATAGGCACCTATTACCCCCCACACCGTCCGGATTTTTCACATTTGCTGTCTGGTCACCCC
>NW_020664461.1:6428772-6455315 GCF_002925995.2 Terrapene triunguis | reverse complement strand
AGGAGCTGATATGGTGGGCTGCCAGCGGGCGGGAGGTGCTGGGGAGGACGGTTTGGCTGCTGGCAGAACTGCTACCTCACCCTGAGTCATTCCCCTAAACTGAGGAAGTAGGAAACCCAGAGTCACCCCGAAAGTAGGTGGGGCAGGACTGGGCGCTTCCTTTGATTTCGCACTCCACTTTGCAGCTCTCAGGGCCACCCAGCCCATGGGGATTTCATGAGGTTAATCACCTTCCCCAGCCAGTCCTAGATCCTGCTCTGGCTGCTTATTACCTCCAGCCTGGACACACTGTCCTGTCCAAGAACTGGGAGCACTGACCTCAATTCCAGAGTTCAGTGGGGCCACACCCCCTGGTTGTACCCTCACAGCACATCTCTGCACTTCTCTAGCTCCAGAGTTGCTACCATGGCAGCCTGAATCTAATAACACAACTGTGCATTTATACAGAACATGTTTCATCAGAGCCGCCAGACATTATTGCTCTCTCAACCCCTGTGGGGCAGCTGGCAGATGATGTGCCCATGTGCAGCTGGGAAGAACAGCAGAGAGACTTACCCAGCAATTCAGGGCAGAGCTGGGAACAGAATCTTGGAGTCCTGATCACACGCTCCTGCTCAGGCTACTGGCCAATACCCCACTTCCAGCACCAGTAATAAACCCCAGGAGTTCTTAGTACCAATCCCCGGCCGGCCCATCAGAGCACGCTCCAGGATCCATGTGCCCCTTAGCTATTGCTCTCTCTCTTGCGTTTGGTCACACACTCATTATCCGAGCATTGCACTGTAATGTTTGGTGGGGTGAGTCCAAACTACATTTCTTTATAGCTGCCCCCCACCCCCGTGCCGTCACTCCAGCACTATCACCCGTGTGAGAGAGAGCAGATCCCCGAACAGAGCAGCTCATACCCACTCCTGCCTTGCCTCCACATCATGTGTTTGTCAGCTGCTGGACCGGTTTATCAGCTGAGACAAAAAGTTGACCATCTCTTGATGTCTTAAAACCCAGACTGGATGTCTTTCTGGAGGAGATGGTTTTATCAAACACAAGTTATGCTTTAGGGTGTCAATTTCTCTGTGTAGACCAGGATGGTGTTGCAGGAAATTAAATTAAATTAAATTAAATTAATGGAGATATTCTATCTCCTAGAACTGGAAGGGACCTTGAAAGGTCATCAAGTCCAGCCCCCTGCCTTCACTAGCAGGACCAAGTACTGATTTTGCTCCAGACCCCTAAGTGGCCCCCTCAAGGATTGAACTCACAACCCTGGGTTTAGCAGGCCAATGCTCAAACCACTGAGCTATCCCTCCCCTGTGGGTGCTATTTTGGAATAAAAGTGATTTTACTCCACTATGGGAGTGCATTGATTATGCCTGAATAGAGCGATTTAAAGACTAAAGTGAATAAAATGACAGGGAGCTATTCCAGAATAGTTTATTATTATTAATAGCTTATTATTGTAAGGGTTAAAGCTTGTGCCAGTCAGTTTCCCTGTCCTGACAAGACATCAGTCAAACACAAGAAATTTGGTTCAGTATGGGAAAATGGGGTGAAATTCTCTGGATGTGATATACTGGGAGTTAGACTAGACAATCTAATGGTTCATTCTGGCTTTAGGCTTATGAATCGATGGAGGTCAAGTTCAGATGTCTGCCAGGCCTTGTCTCCACACAAACTTTCACCAGTGTTGGTGTAGTCAAACTGGTGCAAACCTGGCCGCTGCCAGCTGGTATTGGCCAAGAAGAGGGGAGCCATAAATCATGATAAAAAGCAGTGTGCTTGAGCAGTTAACCTCCTTCCCCTATGACCACACCCACCACGCTCTGCTCCACCTACCTGTGGTGCCCTATAAACTGTAAGTGCTTAGGGCAGGGATTGTCTTCTTAAGACATGCTTGTTCAGTGTTGAGCCCACGGGGAGCTCTCAGGCACTGCTGGAAAACACACACATCCAACACGCAAGAGCAGAAGCAGGAGGAGCATGCAGCATCCCAGCAGAAGCGACAGCACTCAACATTCTGAAACGTATTGCTTCACACAGGGACCTGGAGACAGACCTTTCAGAGCAAGCTGGGTTTGGGGTTTCATTGATTGGAGACGCTCTGTCAGAGGGAGAAAGTGCACTACACATGTACCCCAAATTATAGGCAGAGACCCGCGTATGACACAGCCCCACAACCTCAATTTTAATTTAAAAACAATTGTTTCTAGCTCTAATTATGAAGAAAGGCTTGACACCATGAGTGTAACCAAAGCAGCAAGACACTCAATGCCATGTCTACATTAGAAAACTTTACCAGTTGCCAGCATACAGCTACTGACCTTACTATGTCACCAGAGTGTGTTCACACTTGTTTGCCTTGGCCAGTGCTATATGTCCTTATGGTGAGAAACTATCCTGGCAAAAGATGTGCTGCCCTCTGGGTAGAGGTCCCAGTGTCCCCTGCACCACCATATGGGACACTGCCTTGTGGGGCATTTTTGCAGTGTGTGTAGAATAACACTAGGAGCTTGAGGTCACGTTTTCCCAATTCCCTTTGCTCCAACCCACAATCTGCTATTTTTGTGGCTTTCAAAACAATCCCCACAGTTCCTCTGTTACAGCCCATAAGCAGTTTCTGAGTTCTTGCCATCTCACTGTCAGAAGCGTGGATCCTGAACGGACCAGTGGAGTTTTCATGTCTGTTTTAGAGACAAGGCATCTGATTCGTCCGTATTTGATGAACTTCAATAACTCCTGCAGCAGCCAGGCGTACAGCAGTGAAATGAGAACACCCAGGAGAAGGGGATAATGTGGGGAAGCAAATCAACGTCACCCATTGCTGCAAGCGTTCACTGACCAGCTGCATATGGCGGAGTGGGGATTCTGGGCCCGTGAAATTAGCACCATATGGTGGGCTCAGACTAGCTGCAAATCTGGACGATCAGCAGCGGCTGCAGAACTTTTAGATGCAGAAGGCCATATTCCTGGATTAGTGTGCCAAGCTCGCCCCAGCCTCCAGCGCAGACACGCCAGAATGAGAGCTGTTGTCTCAGGGTGCTCCACTCTCTGCTTGATGGCACCTCCCGCTGGTTGTTCTGGGGATTAGCTCAGCCAGGCTGACGCACCTTCCTCCGGATGCACTCTATCATTCTCTCGCTCCAGCTTCCTCTTCGTGACCCAGCCCTCGCCCAGGTCACTAACTGGTTTCCCCTTCCAGGGTGGGAGACTTTCCAAGTGTCTCTGAACAAGCAGAGTCAACAGTCCTCACACCCGCTGCCCCGCCTCTGTCACTCCTGCCGTGACTCAGACAGTCTGCTAGTTCACTGCCCCGGCAGTACCACCCAGCCGTGGCTGGGAGGGAGCCCAGGCTCTCCCTCTCCTCTGGGTGTCAGACCAGGGCCCTGCAGCAAGCAGTTCAGGACTGCAGCTTCCCTGACCTTACTACTCTCGCCCCGGACTACTAACTACCCTGCTGCCAATATTCTCGTCAGAGCCCTCTCTCCTAGGGTCTGCTAGGTCACCCTGCAGCCCTATCTCTGTTGCCCATTTCTTGGCTTTATGTAAGCCCCGCCAGTTCCCTCACAGGTGAGTTGCTTCCAATTAGTGGGCTCCTGGTAGCCTAAATCTCTCTTATTTGCTGCTTAATTGGTTGATTTGCCCTGCCTGGCCTAATTCAACCCTCTCTGGGCTGGTGTGGGGAGTAGATTCATAGATTCTAGGACGGGAAGGGACCTCGAGAGGTCATCGAGTCCAGTCCCCTGCCCTCATGGCAGGACCAAATACTGTCTAGACCATCCCGGATAGACATTTATCTAACCTACTCTTAAATATCTCCAGAGATGGAGATTCCACAACCTCCCTAGGCAGTTTATTCCAGCGTTTAACCATCCTAACAGTTAGGAACTTTTTCCTAATGTCCAACCTAGACCTCCCTTGCTGCAGTTTAAGCCCATTGTTTCTTGTTCTATCCTTAGAGGCTAAGATGAACAAGTTTTCTCCCTCCTCCTTATGACACCCTTTTAGATACTTGAAAACTGCTATCATGTCCCCTCTCAGTCTTCTCTTTTCCAAACTAAACAAACCCAATTCTTTCAGCCTTCCTTTATAGGTCATGTTCTCTAGACCTTTAATCATTCTTGTTGCTCTTCTCTGGATCCTCTCCAATTTCTCCACATCTTTCTTGAAATGCGGTGCCCAGAACTGGACACAATACTCCAGCTGAGGCCTAACCAGAGCAGAGTAGAGCGGAAGAATGACTTCTCGTGTCTTGCTCACAACACACCTGTTCATGCATCCCAGAATCATGTTTGCTTTTTTTGCAACAGCATCACACTGTTGACTCATATTTAGCTTGTGGTCCACTATAACCCCTAGATCCCTTTCTGCCGTACTCCTTCCTGGACAGTCTCTTCCCATTCTGTATGTGTTAAACTGATTGTTCCTTCGTAAGTGGAGCACTTTGCATTTGTCTTTATTAAACTTCATCCTGTTTAACTCAGACCCCATCATAGCTGCTCTGGAGAAATGTGGAAGCTTGCAACTGTGGATTGCTATCAGTCAGTGGGTAACCAATGGGTGACTGATACAATGGGAGCTGCCATCACCAGGTCTGCAAGGCCATTAAGCATGTCCTGCTGCACAAGACTGTGAGTGTGGGCAGTAAGTAATTGAGGGATTCAATGCAATGGGCTTCCTTAACTCGAGCATGGTGGGGTGACAGATGGGACATGTATCTGGACTATAACCCTCCACCTACCTTGCTTCTGAGTACATACAGCAAGAGGGGTGCTTTCCAGTAGTGATTTAACACTGGTGGGTCACCAGGAATGTTTCACTGAGATGAACGAAGCATGGTTGGGGAAGGTGCATGATGCTCGCAGCTTTACTACTGGATTGTCTGAAAAGATGCAAGCAGGGACATTTTTCTCAGGCTGGCACATTCACATCAGTGGGGCTGCAATGTGGATAGTGACCTTTGGAGACCAGCCTATGCTTTGCTTCCCTGGCTCATGAAGCCATACACCGGGCGCCTGGAAAGCAGCAACGAAAGATTTGATTGCTGCTCGAACAGGTGCAGAATGACTGTTGAATGCATTTGGTAGATTGAAAGGATGCTGGTGCTGCCTCCTGACTAGTCTGGATCTCAGTGATCCAAATATTCCCACTGTTATTGCTGCCTGTTGTGTTTTACATAATATTTGCAAACCAAAGAGGGGAGGGGGGAAGTGACCAGCAGAGTGCCAGGGGAAGTGGAAAGATTCTCTGGCTGTTCACAATCAGCAGACACAAGGACCTCAGCAAGATCACGTCAAGATGCTGTACTGCTGAAGGAAGCCTTACAAGATCACTTTAACAGTGTGCCTGGGTCCTGGAGCGTATTGGTTTGGTGTGCTTAGCTTCTATATGAATTTTAAACCATTTGTTAACACCTGTTATGAATCTGGTGGGAGGGGCTGATTTTTGCTGTCACATGTCTGCTTTAGAGAGAGCAGGTGGGAGAGGTAATATCTTTGATTGGACCAACTTTTGCTGGTGAGAGAGACAGACAAGACATTGAGCTCACACAGAGCTCTTCTTCAGGGCTGGGAAAAGTACTCCGAGTATCACAGCTAAATGCAAGATGGATCAGATTCTTTAGCATAAGATTTGCATAATTACTTCTGCTAAACAACCTGTTCCATCTTGCATTTAGCCGGGACACTCAGAGTACCTTTCCCAGACCTGAAGAAGACCTTTGTGTAAACTCTAGATAAATTCATGGAGGATAGGTCCATCAATGGCTATTAGCCAGGATTGGCAGGGATGGTGTCCCTAGCCTCTGTTTGCCAGAAGCTGGGAATGGGCGACAGGGGCTGGATCACTTGATGATTCCCTGTTCTGTTCATTCCCTCGGGGCACCTGGCATTGGCCACTGTTGGAAGACAGGACACTGAGCTAGATGGACCTTTGGTCTGACCCAGTATGGCCGTTCTTATATTCTCAAAAGCTCGAGAAGTTGGTCCAATAAAAGATATTACCTCACCCAACTTGTCTCTCTAATACCCTGGGATCAACACAGGTACAACTACACTACATGTCTGCTTTGTAAGATGTAAATAAATCATGATTTTTACCAATCAATCTTCTGAGCAGTACAAACAACCAACTTATTAAATACTTTAAAACATTAAAAATAGCTTGAAAGCGAAGTCCAAGGTGCTCACTGCTCCTGCATGAATCACAGGTCAGCCTATGGACAGTCATAGCAGTTCTCCTTGAATCATAGAATCATAGAAGATTAGGGTTGGAAGAGACTTCAGGAGGTCATCTTGTCCAACCCACTGCTCAAAGCAAGACCAACACCAACTAAATCATCCCAGCCAGGGCTTTGTCAAGCCAGTCCTTAAAAACCTCTAAGGATGGAGATTCCACCACCTCCCTAGGTAACCCATTCCAGTGCTTCACCACCCTCCTAGTGAAACAGTTTTTCCTAATATCCAACCTGGACCTCCCACACTGCAACTTGAGACCATTGCTCCTTGTTCTGTCATCTGGTACCACTGAGAACAATCTAGATCCATCCTCTTTGGAACCCCCCTTCAAGTAGTTGAAGGCTGCTATCAAATCCCCCCTCATTCTTCTCTTCTGCAGACTAAACAAGCCCAGTTCTCTCAGCCTCTCCTCATAAGTCATGTGCCCCAGCCCCCAATCATTTTCATTGCTCTCTGCTTGACTCTCTCCAATTTGTCCACATCCTTTTTGTAGTGGGGGGCCCAAAACTGGACGCAATACTCCAGATGTAGCCTCACCAGTGCCAAATAGAGGGGAATAATCACTTCCCTCGATCTGCTGACAGTGCTCCTACTAATGAAGCATCTGAGTTTGCCGCCTGAGGAGCTGCATTATGTCTTGGTGCACTTCTCCTTGCATCTCTTGGTTCTTTTGCCTTTCCTCCAGCATGTGCTCTTTTCAATCCCTTGCTTCTTGTAAACTGGCCTCAGAGCTCATAAGAAGATCTGAAAAGTGTCCTGCCTTGTGTGTTTCTTCTCTCTCCTCAGGCGCGTAGGAGTGTGGGGAGGGGGGTCACCTGAGGACACTGAGGTAGCTCATGACCAAGACAAAGACATTGTTAGATTTAAAGGCTTAGTGAGCAGGAAAAGATACGAATGTCAGAACGCCCTACAATTTCCCCATGAAGTTCTTCATTATAGTGGTGCTCCTGTTCTACTGCAGTGAAGGTTCTGTCACGACTTCTCTGCAAAGATTGACCTTTCTAAAATTGGCATGCTTACTCAGATTCCCTTGAAATTTGGTGTTCCTCCGGAGGATGCAGGGTAGTGTTAGTGACTCAAATTTGGGGCCATTTGAGCTAAGAGTTGAGGCAAAATAAGCCCTGAAAAAAATAGCCATTTTTGAAAAGCTCTTTAAGTGGTGGGTTTTTTGTTTTGTTTTTGGGGTTTTTTTTGCGCAGATCTAGGGATCAAACTATGGATGTGATCTTGTTAAAATGGTCTCAGTCTGTCAGGTTTTACCCAAGGCAGTGCATGGCACCCACTAAACTTTTGGGAGACCCAATCTGAGAACATTGTTTAAGAACAGGTTTATTTCTGCACTTGCAGAGATATGCAGCCTGGAAGGCTTCCACTGCGCATGCACCAATTTGAAAAAACAAGTGAGAGGGTTTCTATGGAGCCACTTTGCACTTGCCTGGGTAGCTCGAAGGAATGTGCTGACACTATTTCCTCTGGGGAATGCCCCTCCGCTGACATTCAAGCCCAAGCTTTGTAAACCTGTGCAGATTGTAAAGATTTAGTAACTCATGTTGTTGTTACATCTTATGTCTGTTGTAATATAACATGTTTTATTTTATGGGGAGGTTTACTGTGAACACAGCGGAACAGTCAGCAGCTGGAGTACACCATGACATGGGGGTTGATGACTACAGGCTGATTGGGACGGAGAGCAGTGGTCTGAGTTGGCATCTTGTTTTGCCCACTTTGCAGCCTCTCACCGGTGACTTACGAGCTACTGGACATTGTGGTGATTCACTCAGGTCGAAATGATCTAGGCTTTAGTCCTGGTGCACACCTCACAAAAAGTATGAGGGCAGATTTGGACCACATCAGAGCTTTGTGTCCAGGAGCTGTGATAGTTTTCTCTGGGTTGGCCGAGCTTCTGAATAGTTGCTTCAGTGATGAGATGAAAGCTGTTAATCAGTGTTGGAAGAACATTAATCAGGAAATTGGAGGGTTCGTGGCTGACCAGAAAATGTACGGGGTGGCATAGAAACATTAGGAGCTCTGACACCTCGCTGGCTCTCAGAGAGGGCATACACCTATTGATCAGGAGTTGGAGGATCTCTCTCTCAAACGTAAAGCTGTCAGTGTTATGGAACAGAAACCCAGTCTGTGATGTCTCGCTGGCCCTGCCACAAACTGCCCCCTACAACCATTCTGAAACACGACCAGACACTAGGGAGGCCACTCGTCTGGTTTTGATCTTATGTATGTCGTGTCGTTGTAGCCCTGTTGGTCCGAGGATCTTAGAGAGACAACGAGGGGGAGGTAATACCTTTTATTCAACCAGTTTTTGTAGGTGAGAGAGAAAAGCTTTCCAGCTACACAGAACTTTTCCTCAGGTCTGGGAAAAGTGCTAAGAGTGTCACAGCTAAATACAAGATGGAACAGATAGCTTAGAACAGGGGTGGCCAACCTGTGGCTCCGGAGCCACATGCGGCTCTTCAGAAGTTAATATGCGGCTCCTTGTCTAGGCACCGACTCCGGGGCTGGAGCTACAGGCACCAACTTTCCAATGTGCCGGGGGTGCTCACTGCTCAACCCCTGGCTCTGCCACAGGCCCTGCCCCCCCTCCACCCCTTCCCGCCCCCTCCCCTGAGCCTGGCATGCCCCCGCTCCTCCCACGCCCCCTCCGAGCTCCTGCACGCCACAAAACAGTTGATCGGGAGGTGCGGGGAGGGGGAGGCACTGATCGGCGGGGCTGCCAGTGGGTGGGAGGCGCTGGGAGCGGGGGGGGGGAAGCTGATGGGGGGCTGCTGACGTATTACTGTGGCTCTCTGCAGGTTTTTTGCCGCTCCGAACAAAAAAAAAAAAAAAAAAAAAAAGTGTCCGGAATTGTGCCGCCCCTGAAATTGTTTGCCCCAAGCACATGCTTGGTTTGCTGGTGCCTAGAGCCGGCCCTGGCTCTTTGGCAATGCACACTGGTAAATTCTGGCTCTTCTCAGACTCAGGCTCAGGTTGGCCACCCCGGCTTAGAACTTTAGCATAAGCAGTTAGCGCATGTTCTAAGGGACCATTCAAGGTGAAGTGGCCCATTAACACCCCTGCAGGCATAGGACAAACAGGGGTTAGTGGGTTACATATTGTTGTAATAAGCCATAAATCCAGTGTCTCTATTCAGTCCATGATTTTTAGTGTCCAGCAAAGTTATGAATTTAAGCTCCCAGGCCCATCTTTTGAAAGTGCCAGGACAAATCGCAGGAAGTACCAGGATGTCTGTTAGTCCAGAAATGGGTGAGTGGCCACCCTAACAGGACGACCATGCCATTGTAACATAGCTGTCCTTTGCTCTCGGCAATGCATGCGAGTGGGGTTCTAGGGAGCAGGAGAAGTAATGGCTATAGAAACGTTTGTATACCAGGGAGTGAAGACTTCAGGAAGATGTGTTCCCTGCTTGTGGGGGGAGGGGGCTGGGTACACTAATGTGAAGGGGGCCAGGTTGGAAGGGGCAGTAAATGGGTTGGGGCATGGTTTGGGCGGTGTGCTGAAGCAAGGCTGGTGGGACTCAGCTCATGGGAGGGGGGACTGGCTGGTTTGATATGGAAAGCATGTGACATGATACGTACAACTGGCAAAATAACTGCTAACTCCCACCAACAACATGTCTTTTTCTGTTCAACCCAACTAGGAAATTCAATGGCAAAACCCTAAATTAATGCAGAGTCAGGGTTGCTTGGTGGCATGTCATTCCCTTGTAGAACGTTAAGCTGAGCAAAATTCAAATGTCTGAAAACCAGGAAAATGAAGGTTACTTACACGTAACCGAGGTTCTTGCATATTCATGCTAATGAGATACTCCAGCTGGTGGAGCCTGAATGGTAGAACTCCAGCTACCAGTAGCCACTGGAGCATCTCACTCTCCCTCCCTGCACCGCGAATGCTGAACACTCCAGGGCGAGGGTATCAAAGGGACTTGGCGCTTGAGCCGCCTCAGTCCCTTCCCCTCTGGCCCCAAGCCCTTTGGTCAGTAGGAGGCGGGCGGGGAGCGTCCATGTGCAGAGTCCATCTCGAAGCATCTCCCTTACAGGTAAGTCACCTTCAATTCACTTCTTGGGGCAGATGAATAAGCAGTTCTCTGACCCAGGCCAGTGGGACCATGGAGTCCTCACTGGAGGAGGACAGCAGGACGTCTGTGGCAAATCTCGCATCAGCTCTAGATTCTAAATCTAAGGAACAGTGTTTAGTAAAGGTGTGACCAGAACTCCACCGTGCCACTCTGCACAGCTCTGTTAGAGGTGTATGTCTAGAAAAAATTATAGAGGCTCCCTTTGACCTAGTAGAATGTGTTCTAATTCCCTGGGGAACAGACAAACTTTGATACTTATAAGCTTTGTTAATACAAAATCTAATCCAGCTTGCAAGTATTTGTACAGAAATAGCTTTAACCTTCTCTCTCTTTTCATAGGCAATAAACAATCTTGGAGTCTGTCTAAATTGCTTAGTCCTGTCTAAATAAAAGGCTAAAGCTCTTCTAACATTTAGCATATGTCATTTAGCTTCCCCTTCCCGAGCACAAGGGTTGGGAAAAAATGGTAAAATTATAGACTGATTTATGTGAAAGTCTGAGACTACCTTCGGTAGAAATTTACGAAGAATTACTATATCTTTACAAAAGACAGTGAATGATGGATCAGCCATTAGTGCACGCAATTTACTTATGTGCCTTGCAGATGTACTGTACTTTCACCCCTGTGTAGTAATAATAATGTTTTTATTAGATTACACATTTGAATTTATATCCTTGCAAAGTGCCGTTAACAGATAGGCCTGCAGTATTTGGGACGCTGTGAATACGTATGTAATCCTAGATAATTACACATGTGTATATATAGATATCTTAAGATATTTCAGCATGGCCCTCTTAACCCGCGGTCCGTTAACACGTGGTCGTGACGGCTTGACTCCCGACATCCGCGCGTAAACGGGTCTGTACTGTATTCACTACACAAAACACTGTCTTAATAGACAGCTGAAACAAAGTACAACTTCCCAAAGGTTCAAAGGGAGGCTTCATCAATTGCAATAGCACTAGGTTCATACCCTAAGATGGCACAGGATGTCTTATTGGAAGATATAAATTATTAAGACCTTTTAAGAATTTTTTGACTACATCATTAGTGAAAATTGATTTATCACCTGCAGGAACATGGTGCTATGGCTGAAAGGTGAACTTTCAGAAGATAGTGAAAGAGTTGTTGTCTTAAGAGTCAATAAGTATTCTAATATATAGCTAACTGGTTCTGTAGACATCAGACACAGAAATCCACAGTAGCAATCTTTGCCACTTATGACTATAAGATTTTTCTGTGCACTCGTTCCTGGAATGTAACGAATCACTTTTTTCTAACAATCCCAGACTCCTGTGCCCCTTGCTATTAGATGAAGAGCCTGATGGTCTGGGTGATAAACCATCCTGTGTTTTTGCGCCAAGTCCGGTACTAACGGTAGAGGCTCTATTACTCCTCTCGACCAATGAATTAAGTCTGGGTACCATTGTTGTGTGGCCCATGCTGATGCTATTAAAATGATCCTGGCTTTGTCTTGTCTTATCTTGTTTATCACTCTCTGAATGAGGGGAAATAGGGGCCATGCATATGTTAATCCCTGACCCCAGTGTTTTAGAGAGGGGCCCGATATTGGGTCCCTGTCTCTGCTGGATCTTGAGCAAAATTTCTGACACTTCTCGTTGCTGCTGGATGCAAAAATATCTTTTATTGGATTCCTCCAGAACTGGAAGAGCTGTACTACTATTTCGTCCTTCAGAGACCACTTGTGCCTGTGACCTGCCCAGATGATCTGCAAGGGCATTTTGCTCCCCAGATACATAGATTGCTACTGGGTGAACATCATGTTTTACAAACCAGTTCCAAAGGCTCTTTGCCTCCAGGCATAACTGTAGGGAATGAGCCCCTCGCAGCTCGCTTGTCCAGATAAATATAACACTGGCATATGGTCTGTTACCCTCAACTACCCTGTGTTTGACCTGAGGTAGAAATGACTATAGGGCCAGTCTGATTGTTCTCAGCTCTAATATATTAATATGTAGATTCTTTTATTCTGGTGACTAATGAGCTCTGACCAACAAATTGTTAGAGACAAGGTAGGTGAGATAATATCTTTTATTGAAATACGCTCCCCATACCAGTGTAGATGCGTCAGAGGTAAGTATTGCTACTGGCAGAGGGAAATTAAAAAGCACACCCTTCATTACATGTCGAGGGTTTGTCCACCACATTAAGGATGTTATCACCTGCTGTGGAATTACTAGTTTGCGATGCATGTTGTTTAAACCTGGCCTGTAACTTATTGCTAACCAGTGTTGAAGATCTCTCATCTGAAGATGACCATATGGTCTCATTGAGATGGGTGATGCCAACAGACTCAGCAACTGGAGAACAGAAGAGAATTGATTGTTGTGGGGACTGGAGAAGGAGATATTTAGACGTTTTTATAAGTCTCTCCTCTGAGAGAAAAGTTCTTGACACAGCTGAATCTAGTATGGCCCCTATAAAAAGCATCCTTGGAATTGGGTTTAGGAACAACTTTTCCCAGTTTAGTGGTAATCCCAGACAGGCAAAGAAGGACCGTATTTGTTTTACATGTGATAGGATGTAGGTATAGGTGTACACACATCCCCTGCCTTCTTAGGTTCACTGCTATTACTACAGGGAGGTATTCTGTAAACACTCCAGGAGCTCTGGACAGCCCAAACCTGAAGGAAAAAAGAAGGGATTAAAGAGGTAAGAGGTAACAGGAGGAAACAAAATTTAAACTAAAGTGGTTGAAGAAAACATTTTTCTCACAATACCATCCAGTGTTTTCCCTTCTTCATCAGAGGGAGTGGAGTCCACCTGAGCACCTTTTGATCTTTGTAATGCCGCTTCTACAACTAATGAATTGGGAGATGGGTGGGTGGGTGTGAAACATAGCCAGAGCGTCTTGTGGAAACTGATACAATTTGTCCGCCCTCTTCACTAAAGGCTGAGACGACGGAGTATTCCATACTGCTTTTGCTGGTTGGAACAATCCTTCCAGTGAGTGGAGTGTAACCCCTTGTCGGGTAGCTGCTCCCAGTATATCAAAAACTGATTTTGAAATGATTCCTCCAACGAGCCTGAAGGAATATCCAAAGTCTTTACCATGCAATCCATCAGCTCATGGAATGCCATTGCATCTTCCGATGGTGACGAGGCCGACTTGTCCCCCACACTTTTATTTGGACATGTCATCCCGCCAGAGTCTGGAGCCGACTTCTGAAATTCCATTAGTTCCTTCTCTGACAAGAGACCCCTTACTGCTGTAGGAGACCCATCAGGTCTCATAGGGCTTGTCGGACATATCCTTCTTATCCGGTAACTGAACATCCTCTTTGTACCAAACTGCTGAAAGCCTATTCTCATACCTAGGGAGCTCCAGATAAGGTGCAGGAAAAACCAGTGTGACCATCTAAGCCAAGGGGGACTTGCCAGTCTGGCCAGAAACCCACATTCAGACTTGATTGTAAATATCTTTGTCCACGTGGATCCGAGGTACATGAGTGTCTGGGCCTGGACGTCTGACCTAATGGTCTGAGCCCAGAGTAGAGTCATGGTCAGGAATCACGCCAAGAATCATAGCTGGATTTGGAGCCAGAAGCCATGCCCAGTGTTAAACCAGCATCAGAGCCAGAAGTCACACCAGGAGTCAAAGCCAGAGTCAGAGTCATGTCAAGGGTCAAGCCAGAGTCAGCAACTGAGGTCAGGACAAGGGAGCAGGAACAAGGAAGGAGGTGAGGTACGAGGAACAGCGGGAACCAGGCATGGAGGCAGGAACTTGGTCTCAGGGGCACTCAGCGGCAGGCCTAGCGACCAGTTGCTCAGACAAGGGGCATGGGCAAGAACAGGAAGCTTTATGCTAGGCGGTGACCAATTAGCAGTCTGCTGCTGGTCAGCTGACCCCGCTGAGTCAGCTGGCGTAGCCCGTTTGCGGGGTATCAGCTGCAGGGTGTAGCACAGGGGTGCAGAGAAACAGACTCTTGCTCAGCAGCCCTGGGAGGCCTGATGCTCCACCCACTGAGGGTGGTCCCTGGGCGCCCCAGGACCAGGCTTTTCAGGGTGATCCCTGTAGAAAGCCAAGAGCGTTCTTTGGGCCCATAACCTTCCCAGTCAATCAAACAATACATTGTTCCTGGGTGTATTTAGGAATCCAGGATGTTCTGAACTACATATTCCTCGTGGTCCTGTACTTGAACTGGGCAGATGGACTCTGGCCAGAAAATGCATCACTGAGAAAAAACTTTGAGAGGAATACATGAACTATCGGCTGGATCTTCCAGGACCGAGGGAGCTGCAATTCAAATGCCATTGGATTGATGGTGCAAGCGCCTGTGTATTGGTGGTCCAATCGGTGCCCAGGTCGGCTGGCATGTAGATGCAAGTGCACAGCCAGACCTTTTGACCAGCGTTCAGCAGTGCGGTATTTGTCAGCGTGATGTCTGTAGGCTATTTCGGCGGTCTTCAGGTGATCCAGCAGGTTAGCCTGTGGCTTATGAATAGTCAGTACCAGATCTGAGGCAGCAGGAGCCGCCATGGACAAGGGAACAAAGGGATCAAACTGTGGATGAAAATCATAATTGGAGTAGAAAGGACTGAATTGGGTGGAAGTGTGTTCTGCGCTATTATCAGCAAATTTGGCTAATGGGCGTAACGCAGCTATGATAGGTGCTCAGATGACTGAGTGGCCTAGTGGTTAGTGCACTTGACCGCCAACCCCTTATCTCTCTGTTGGGGGGGGGTCAGTAACAGTGCCTGATTCCTGAGCCCAGGCTGGGAATGTCTGGGACTCCCCCCTGCATCGAAGCCTTTGAATGGAGCCTAGTAGGAGGACCCAGGCCTCCCTCTCCCCTGGGACCCACCCCAGGGCCCTGTGGGAAGTAACACTGGCAGGTTCTTCCCTGTAGTGATCCTGAATCTGCCACCCGAAGCTACTTCCTACCTATGTGGGCCTTCAGTCTGGGGAATGGCCCGTATGATCCAAACAGTCAATAGCTTCACAAAGACCAAAGGAGCAGGGCCCTGCAAGGCTTGCTGGTTCTCAGTGAGGGTGGTGGTTGGACAAGGCTCAGCCTGAGGGCCTTACTTGCTATGTGGCTCCCTCTCAGGCTTCCTGGAGAAGGACTCTTCTCTCCTGCTGCCTGTCCACTACCCCCTGCCTGGGCTTCTGAGCGCCTTTTACTCCACTTCTTCAGCTGGAACATGCTCAGCAGGCCTGGATGGGTGGGGATATCTGGGCCCAGTAGTGCCTTTCAACCCCTTCAGGCTCAGGGTGGGGTTTGTATACCCCATCTCAGCCAGCCAGTTATTTTGGCAGTGGTTTGGGAAACAGTGTAGATACCGTTCAATTACCTGGTTGACCCGTTCCGACTGGCCATCCATCAGGAGGTGGATGCATGAGAACATACATCCAGGAGGATAAACACTTCCTTCCAAACCTGGATAGAAACTGAGAACCTTGACCTGTGGTAAGAAGATTAGGAGGCCATGGAGGCAAAAAACATGCATAATTTGGACTCATGCAGTAATTTCTGCAGTCGGGAAGCATACACATGGTATAAAATGGGCCTCGGGGACATAGAGATGGTCATTAACATAGACGAGAGTGTCAGCCCAGGAGTAACGCTGTAGGCCGGTGCCAGGGAGGCCCTCCTTGGATAACGTTATGAGCTTTACAAAAGGATTGGTAGTGAGGTAAGGAAATCCGACGGCACAGATCCACAAAGGAAACGGTGTGGTTTCATTATGTCAGGTGGTGGTTCTTTGGGGTTCACAAGCTCTGTATAGCATTCCCCCTTCTGTGGAGGCGTGTACTGGGCTTGTGGCCTGGATGGTACATGATCATGAAGTCAAACCTTGAAAAGGACAAGGCCCAACGAAACTGCTGTAGATTCAGCGCCTTGGCGGATTATACACACTCCAGGTTTTTGTGGTCTGTTAAGATGAGCATGGAGTGCTTAGCCCCCTCAGGGTAGTGTCCCCATGTCTCAAGTCCCACCTTGATTGCCAATAATACTTTATTGGCTGCATCATAATTGCATTCAGCTGAAGTAAGTTTTTGAGGGGAAAAAGCACATCCCGTTGGGACCCCATTCTTTTGGGCACAACTGCCCCACTGGCTACATGGGAGATGTCAGTTTCAAGGATAAAAGGTTGGTCTGGATCTTGGTGGGCCAGGACTGGGGCTGAGATGAAGGCTACCTTAAGATGTTCAAATGCTTGATGGGCCTCTGGGGCAGAGTGAAACTTTGCAGGTTCATGAAGGATAGTGGTTATGGGAGATGTGATTTTTGAAAAGTTGAGAATAGATCTCCTAAAGAAGTTGGCAAACCCCCTGAATTTCTGAATGTCTCAAATACTCTGGGGCTCTGCCCAGACTGAACTGCAGATACCTTCTGAGGATCTATCCATAGCCCTCCCGCTGACAGGATAAACGCCAAAAATTCAGTGGATGACTGATCGAACGCACACTCCCCTAGCTCTGTGTACAATCCGTGCCGGTGTAATCTTGTGAGAACCTCACGGATCTGGTGGTCATGGCTGGCTTGGTCAAAGGAGTACATGAAGAGATCATCCAAATATGTGAACACATATTGGTTGATGATCTCTCAAAGAATATTGTTAATTAAGGTGCTGAAAGGTGGCATTAATAAGGCTGAAGGGTTAATTAGGGGCATTAATAAGGCTGAAGGATATTACTTAATATTCAAAATGCCCAGAGCTAGTTCTAAAGGCTGTCTTCCACTCATTCCCTTTCCTGGTGTCAACGAGGTTATATGGGCCCCTAAAATGCAATTTGGTGAACACCCAAGCTGACCGTACTTGATCCAAAAGCTCTGGAATTAACAGCGTACAGTTATTGGGTTAAGTGCCCTGTAGTCCACACAAAATCTCAGAGAGCTTTCTTTTAACAAAGGGTACCAGAGCGCCTGCAGGGGAGGTAGAGCAGTGGATAAAGTTTTTTCTAGGTTTTCCTGGATGTACTCTCTTAAAGCTGCAAACTCCGGCTTGGACATAGAATATATGTGTCCAATCTGAATTTTAGCCCCGGGTTGAAGGTAAGGCAAGATTGTGAAACCTATACGAGAGAAAACCTACAGGAAAAGAGTAGTCAGCAGGGAGATGTCTTATTTATTACTAAGGGTATGTCTACACTACAGGATTAATCCGAATTTAGATAATTCGAATTTGGGAAACAGGTTGTATAAATTCGATTGTGCGCGGCCACACTAAGCACCTTAATTCGGTTTTAAACCACATTAATTCGGTGGTGTGCGGCCACACTACCCCATTAACTTAAACACAGTAATTCGGTGGTGTGCGTCCACACTAACCCTAATTCGAATTAACAAAATCGATTTAGGCTCTACTCCGTTCGTCGAGGTGGAGTACAGAAATCGATTTAAAGGGCCCTTTAATTCGAATTAACTGGCTCTGTAGTGTGGACGGGTGAAGGGTTAATTCGGATTAAGGCAGCTAAATCCGAATTAAAGTCCTAGTGTAGACCAGGCCTAAGATCAAAGGATTAGACTTGTACATTAAGTAACTCCAGGAAACACACAGCATTCTTCACCCAGGATGCAAGCTGATGGCATGGCTTGTCTTACGAAAAAGGCATCACAGCCTGCCTATCTGCCCGGAAAGCACTGGTGAGCAATACTTTATTAGATGTGAGAGATTCTCATTAATTAAGTGTAGACTCTAGACTGTGTTATGATTTTATTTTATATGTAACCATTTGTTCCCAATACATCTACTTGCTATCACTCGAATCTCTGGACTTTGTTAAATAAACTTTTACTTGTTTTCCCTGTAAACTTATCTAAGTGCCGTGTGTGAAGCAGAGCAGTGATCTAAGGTGCAACTGGTGAGCTGGGGGCACTGTTCCTTGGTAACAGTGACTCTGTGAATACTGCGAGTGCCCTGTGGATAATGGGTTGGACACTCCAGGGAGATGGTGGAAGGGTTCAGAGGTCGGAGTGTGCCTATCACTAACCTGAAGAGATAGAGCAGGGCCTGCATAGGCTGAGAGGGGAGTGCTTGTGTTGCCTGTGGCTGGCAGAGTTGGGGAACTGACCCCCAGCACGCATAGGCAAGGCTTCCACACACTTACCGCAGGTGGTAGTGAGGTGCTTCCATCCAAGCCCTGGGTACCCCCAGGAAGCATCGCTGTAGTCGGCAGGATCTACAGCCTGTCTGCTCATAAGCCAAGGATCACGCTCCAGACACTTGTGCACCAGATAATACAGATATTGAGAGACTCAAAGGTGAGCAGCTTGAAAACAGGTAAAGAAAAAAGGTTGCAGTTTGTTATTTTCCATTTGTTTATTTTGGGTAAGGGAAACAGAACAAAGGGAAGGACAAGGTGAGTAAGCCGGAGACATCTGCTAAACATACCACACTGCAGCGGGCAAAGCTCAGTGTCGAGCATGGCCCAGGAGGTCCAGTAAACACTGCAGAGGGGATGAGACCTGTGCTCCTGGAAGATGATAGACATCAGGAGGAACTGACTAATCTATTCAAAGTGCCTGCGGCCAAGAGGGGTGTGGGCTTCGGACACCAGCCGGGCACAAGTCCCAGTGAATAGCAATGCAGTTGGAACTGGCCAAACTAGAGATGAGAAAACTGGAAATAAAGGAAAGTGTCCAGGAAACGGAGATGCTAGCAAAGAAGCAAAAGCGGGAGGCACAGACCAGCCTGGTAAGGGCAGGTGGTAGCGAGGTGCCTCCACCCCGGCTATCCCTTGGAAGAGTCACAGTGTCCTACCATGGTGAATGAGCCAAGGCTGTCCTTCCCAGGCATGTTCAGTCACAGATTAAAGAGCATCTGCTTCAAAATGTTACTGGGATTGTGCGAGAGGACAAAAAGGG
The DNA here is from genome assembly GCF_002925995.2 of Terrapene triunguis. Classification (NCBI taxonomy): domain Eukaryota; kingdom Metazoa; phylum Chordata; order Testudines; family Emydidae; genus Terrapene; species Terrapene triunguis. The sequence goes on along the minus strand of NW_020664461.1, from coordinate 6,436,160 downwards.
ACATATGCAAGATAAGTTAAAATTTCACAAAAGCAGAACTCTGCTGCTGCAGCTACTTAGCTCTTGAAGCCAGTACAAAGCCAAGCCCCCTGAGCCAGCAATCGATCATCTCTACCTCTCTGTACCCCTGAATCCAAGCACGCCATGTGAGTGATTTATTTCGGACTTGTGCTCTGGGACTGGAAAACCAAAGCCCTGCCTTTTGCAATGGTGATGTTGCATGTTCAGTTTTCAAGTTTATTCATAAGAATCAGGTCGTCTGAATGGCCAGTTACTGGGCTGCTTGCAGGGGTGATTTGAATTTTTTTGTTTTTTATTTGAATGGTCCACTATCAGTGTTTGCAATGAATGCCTTGATTTTTGTTGGTAGAAATCCAATCCGGCGGCCTGCAAAAATCTAGCAAGGTTGATATGCTGGTGATCTTTACAGGACTCTTTAGCTTTACTGCCAGGGCACATTTTTGAAATAAAATTTCTTCTTCAAAAGGCAATTTATGTGTTCCCTGCATGTGTGCTTTTGGCCACCATTTTGGAAAGGGAGGGAGGGTGGAGAAGGGGGAGGTAGTTTCAGGGCCCGTGCAGAGAGTGAAAGGAAAAGAGCAGCGTGCATTAATACAGCTCCCTATGCTGCCTTCTGCCTTGTCTAGGTCGAGTCCTGCTGGGTCTCAAAGAGCTCCTGGCAGTCCACAGGCCCTGCATCCCTGTCCCCAAATGAGCTTGTCATCAGGGCACCGGTGAGGGTTCCTGCCTCCAGGGCTTGCGAGGTGTCCACTGTCACTCGCAGGGTGGTGGGGGATCCCCATCAAGGGTGGCATTCAGCTCCGCATAGAAGCGGTGCGTCTGGGGTCAGCGTCAGCTTGTGTTGGTCTCCTTTGCCTTTTGTTAGGCCGGGCGCGGTTCCTCCCTTTCACCCAGCATTGCTGCTCGTCCTCTAACTGCTGCATGCCCTCTGCAATGTCTGAAGGCAGATTTATTTTGGCAGCTGGGTTATTATGCAGCTGTGTTTGCATTGCCCCTTCTTCCCACAGGCCAAGGAGATCCAGGACTTCCTTGGATCTGGGACCAGGCAGCAGCATGAGGTTTAGCTGTAGCTTTATGTGGAGGCAGGCCTGTGTGCCTGCTCACCAAGGCAGGTGAGCAGGAAGATATGCACTTTGAAAACACGCTGGGGATTTTAAAGGGGGACGGGTTTCTGGTCACTGTGACCGCAGAGCAGCAGAGTGGTCACCACCGCAGGGACAGGGACACTACAGGACTGTTCCTACCGGCACAGGCAGTGCAGTGTCTGCACTGACCAGGGCCGGCTCCAGGCACCAAGCACCCAAGCTGGTGCTTGGGGCGGCACCTGGAGGGGGGCGGTGGCGCGGCGCTCGGGCCGCCGGGGGGGGGGAGAGCCGAGCCCCAGCCGGGGCTCGCTGCCCTCCCCCCGGGGCTCCGGCCGCCCCCCCCCCCCCCGCGGGGGGGGGGGGTGGCCGGAGGCTTTTTCGCCTGGGGCGGCGAAAAAGCCAGAGCCGGCCCTGGCACTGACACTGTACCAGTCAATCAGTGCCAGCAGGCGGTGTGTCATTCGGCGAGCGGGTTTTCAGCCACTGCCAGAAAGTCAGAGTTTTACCGCCAGGACCTAGAACAGGGCGTTCATGCCCACAGCGATTACCAAGAAAAGGCAAGTTTTGCTAGTAAAACCTTCTAATGTGGCCCAGGTCTGAGGCTGAAGACAGCTAGGAACAGCTCCGAGAAGGGGAACTCCCCAGTCATTTCAATGGGGTATTAAAATTGCAACCAAAGTTGGTAATATCAGAGTGAACACCAAACGAGTGTGTTTACCCCTTGATCTGAAATCATCTCCCCAGCTGCCCAACCCCCCAGCTCCCTCCTCACAGTGCAGTCATGTGGGGTCAGTGCCTGGACCAAAAGCAGACAGATTTTGGGGAGCGCGTACGCCGAGCAGACCAGCTCCTCTGAGGGCTGCTCTGCGGGGAGGAAATGTCCACTGTATCTGAAGCTGCTGCAGAATTTCCATGGACCCAGCAGAAAGTAGGAGCCCCGATGCAGAACCTAGGCGCTGGCATCCAGAGAGGGGCAGGGGAATTCACTGGAGTCTGGCTGAACAAGCTGCTGTTCTCTGCGGGACAGAGGGACCCATTGTCACAGCAGAGGACTGTGCTGGCAGAGAGGCCACACAAATCTGGAATTGTTTCTCAGCCCCCAGCTGGTCTGGGCTTTGGCCTCCTTGCATTTCTGAATGCTGAGCATAGAAGCGGCCTGGAGCATTGCTGAAGTGACTGTTACAACTACCACCAGTTACACTTGTTAAGGGCCAGTGCCTTTCCAAGCACATTCTGGCCATCGCCCCAGCACACATGTCCTCTTCTGTGATCCTTCGAAAGCCCAACTAGCAGCAGAGACCTGCCCCGAGCTCCTGGGGTGAGTGGGGAGGAAGAGACACTCAAACAGCTTCCCAGAATGTATGAGAAGAAAAAACAGTTCTTTGAGATGTGTTCATAGAATCATAGAATATCAGGGTTGGAAGGGACCTCAGGAGGTCATCTAGTCCAACCCCCTGCTCAAAGCAGGACCAATTCCCAACTAAATCATCCCAGCCAGGGCTTTGTCAAGCCGGGCCTTAAAAACCTCCAAGGAAGGAGACTCCACCACTTCCCTAGGTAACGCATTCCAGTGCTTCACCACCCTCCTAGTGAAATAGTGTTTCCTAATATCCAACCTAGACCTCCCCCACTGCAACTTGAGACCATTGCTCCTTGTTCTGTCATCTGCCACCACTGAGAACAGCCGAGCTCCATCCTCTTTCGAACCCCCCTTCAGGTAGTTGAAGGCTGCTATCAAATCCCCCCTCATTCTTCTCTTCTGGAGACTAAACAATCCCAGTTCCCTCAGCCTCTCCTCATAAGTCATGCGCTCCAGACCCCTAATCATTTTTGTTGCCCTCTGCTGGACTCTTTCCAATTTTTCCACATCCTTCTTGTAGTGTGGGGCCCAAAACTGGACACAGTACTCCAGATGAGGCCTCACCAATGTCGAATAAAGGGGAACGATCACGTCCCTTGATCTGCTGGCAATGCCCCTACTTATACAGCCCAAAATGCCGTTAGCCTTCTTGGCAACAAGAGCACACTGTTGACTCATATCCAGCTTCTCATCCACTGTGACCCCTAGGTCCTTTTCTGCAGAACGGCTACCTAGCCATTCGGTCCCTAGTCTGTAGCTGTGCATGGGATTCTTCCGTCCTAAGTGCAGGACTCTGCACTTGTCCCTGTTGAACCTCATCAGGTTTCTTTTGGCCCAATCCTCTAATTTGTCTAGGTCCCTCTGTATCCGATCCCTACCCTCTAGTGTATCTACCACGGCTCCTAGTTTAGTGTCATCGGCAAGCTTGCTGAGAGTGCAGTCCACACCATCCTCCAGATCATTAATAAAGATATTAAACAAAACCGGCCCCAGGACCGACCCTTGGGGCACTCCGCTTGAAACTGGCTGCCAACTAGACATGGAGCCATTGACCACTACCCGTTGAGCCCGACGATCTAGCCAGCTTTCTATCCACCTTATGTCCTTATGTGTTACTCATGTCCATTCCATTGTAGGTGTATGTGCTCACCATGGGCACCGGTGCTGGAAGTTTTTCCCTCAGTGGTTTCCGTAGGGGACCGGCTCTGGCGCCATCTGGAGTAGCGTGTGTATCCGTCAGTATAAGGGGCACAGCCGGCTCCCACCTCCCTCAGTTCCTCCTTGCTGGAACTCCGACAGAGGGGAAGGAGGGCGGGTCATGGAATGGACATGAGCAATACATCTTGAAGAACACCAATTATGGAAGGTGAGTAACCGTTTTTCTTCTTCGAGTGCTTCCTCATGTCCATTCCATTGTAGGTGACTCCCAAGCAGTACACCTCCAGAGGTGGGTAGGAGTTCACGGATGTGTCGATTGCAACACAGCTTTGCCAAATCCAGCGCGATCCCTGGCTTGCTGGGTGATGGCGTAATGCATCGTGAAGGTGTGTACCAACAACCACGTCGCAGCTCTGCAGATGTCCTGGATGGAGACAAGGGCCAGAAATGTGGCTGACGATACCTGAGCTCTCGTGGAGTGAGCAGTTATTATTGGTGGGGCGTCACTGGTATGGATGCAGGTGGTGATCCAGGGACGATACGGGGAGGCCCTTCATTCTGTCAGCCACCGCAATGAAGAGTTGAATCTATCTGCGGAAAGGCTAGGTGCGCTCCAGGTAGAAAGCCAGAGCACGCCTGATGTCTAGTGTGTGCAGACGCTTCTTCTCTTTAGATGCGTGCGGCTTTGGACAGAACGCCGGGAGGAAGATGTCCTGGCTGACATGGAAGTGCAAGACCACCTTTGACAGGAAGGCAGGATGGGGACGCAGCTGGACTTTATCTTTGTAGAACACCGCGTACGGGGGATCCCACGTAAGAGCTTTTATCTTGGAGACTCGCCTCACCAATATAGTAGTTACAAGGAATGAGACCTTCCACGACAGGTGCGAGAGACAGCAAGAGGGTAGAGGCTCGAATGGAGGACCGGTAGGCCTGGAAAGGACTAGACTGAAGTCCCATTGGGGAACCGGATCCTGGACCGGAGGAAACAGCCTCTCGAGGCCCCTGAGGAACCTGATCGTCATCTTATGTGAGAATACTGATCTACCCTGGATGTGCGGATGAAAGGCTGATATGGCCGCCAAGTGCACCTCGATCAATGAAAAGGCAAGGCCCTGGCACTTTAGATGCAGGAGAGAGTCCAGGATGGATTGTAAAGAGGCACTAACAGGAGAGATATTCCGCTCTGAGGCCCAGCAGGAGAAGCGCTTCCACTTGGTGAGGTAGGTAGCTCTGGTGGAGGGCTTTCTGCTTTCCAGAAGAACCTGCTGGACCTGAGTGGAGCAGGCCTGCTCCTTGGGGCTCACCCACACAGCATCCACACCACGAGGTGGAGAGAGGTGAGATTCGGGTGCAGCAACTGTCCGTGATCATGAGAAAGCAGGTCTGGACGGCCATGAAGAGTCCATGGGGCTGCCACTGCCAAGTCCGTGAGAGTGCTGAACCAATTCTGGCGAGGCGAGACCGGGGCAATCATAATGACTCGTGTCTTGTCCCTCTTGATCTTGAAAAGGACCCCGCTGATCAGCAGGATTGGTGGAAAGGCGTACATGAGACCCTCTGACCATGACAGGAGAACGGCATTCAATAGCAAGCCGCTGTCGAGGCCTTGTAGCGAGCAGAATTGGTGGCATTTCCTGTTCTGTATGGTGGCGAACAGGTCTACTTGGGGAGTTCCCCACCCCATCTGGGCAACATTCGAGTGGAGGGATCACTTGTGGTGAGAGAAGGAGGACTTGCTGAGGCAATCCGCCAGCGTGTTCTGGACGCTGAGAGGTTCAAGGCTTCCAGGTGGATAGCATGCTGGATGCAGAAGACCCACAGGTGAAGGGCTTCCTGACACAGGGCTGACGACCGGGCTCCCCTGTCTGTTGATGTAGAGCATGGAGGCCACGTTGTCTGTCAGTACCTGCACCACTTGACCAGATAGATGGGGAAGGAACATCGTGCATGCCAGACGAATGACCCTAAGCTCTCTGACATTTATGTGAAGCGACAGCTCCTCCCACGACCATAGTCCTTGAGTTTTGAGGGCCCCGAGGTGCGCTCCCCAGCCGAGGTCGGACACATCCGACATCAGGGACACTGTGGGCTGTGGAGCCATGAACGGAACTCCTTCCATCACCGGATTCGGGTTGCACCACCATTGGAGGGAGGTGAGTACCCAGGGCAGGATGGTGAAGAGCCTGTCCAAAGGGTGTCTGGCTGAGGAATAGGCTGACAACAACCACATCTGAATGGGCTTCAGCTGCAGCCTTGCGTGCTGGACTACATAGGTGCACGCAGCCCTGTGTCCCAGGAGTCTGAGACAGACCCGAGCTGTGGTGAGCGGGCGTGTGGTGACTTGGGCAATCAGATGTGACATTGCTCTGAACCTGGCTTGGGGTAAGAACCTCTGGCTTGGGTAGAGTCGAGGACTGCTCCAATGAACTTTATCTTCTGAGCAGGGACCGATGTTGATTTTTGTTTGTTTATCAACAGGCCGAGGGTGTGACAAGTGGCTTCCAACACCTTGATACTGTGCTGTACCTGCCCTTTTGAGTGGCCCTTGATGAGCCAGTCGTCCAGATAGGGATAGATCTGGACCCCCAACGCCTGAGGTAAGCTGCGACTACCGCCATGCACTTTGTAAACACTCTCAGGGCTGTTGCTAGGCCCAACAGGAGCACTGCGAACTGGTAATGTGTCTAACTGACCACAAACCATAGAAATCTCCTGTGGCCGGGAAATACTGAGATGTGAAAGTAAGTCTCTTTCAGGTCGAGGGCGGCGTACCAGTCTCCAGGATCCAGGGAGGGGATGATGGAGGCCAGGGAGACCATGCGGTACTTCAACTTCTTGAGATATTTGTTGAGGTCCCGCAGGTCTAAGATGGGGTGTAGCCCCCCTTTGGCCTTCGGAATGAGAAAGTACCTAAAGTCTCTCTCCTTTCTGGCCAGGGGCTTGAATCCCTTCCGGATACGGCACTTTTCAGGAATGTGGGACTCACCCAGACACTTCAAACAACTAAGATGTGGATCGCTGACTGGCATGGGCTTCTTACAGCGATCCAAGCCCGGGGGACTATGAATAACTAAGTATACTAACACTATTAGGAACTGTTAACTACACTGGTCTACAATTTTTGAGAAGTCGTCTGCTTCAGAGATAAAATGTGCTATTTATTATGTATTTTGATGTGCTGAATTCAAATATGACAATTAAAACAACCGATTGGCTACTGTTTCTAAGATATTTAAGTTTTTACATTTTATGTCTATGTATATTGTGTAGATAGTAGAGTTTTAATCATAAATTGTAAACCTAGGTCTTTTCATGTGTTTATGGTTGCTTTACATGATAATAGTTCACCTGTCCTGTTTATGTAACACTTTAAAAATCAGCAAAAGGGTTATATAAATAAATTTTATTATGAAACAAAAGGCAAAAAACTATTAAGTACATAGTTTAGTCCTATTCAGTGTCTACTCGGCGCTTCTTGGCTTGTCTCTTGTATTAATTAAATGGAGCATCTCTTGTCACTGTCCAGCAATAGTCTGCAAGCATTGATGGGCTCCATTTGCCCTGATAGCGTTTCTCCATTGTTGCAATGTCCTGGTGAAATCGCTCGCCGTGCTCGTCGCTCACTGCTCCGCAGTTTGGTGGAAAAAAATCTAGATGAGAGTGCAAAAAATGTATCTTTAGTGACATGTTGCAACCAAGGCTTTTGTATGCCTTGAGGAGGTTTTCCACCAACAACCTGTAGTTGTCTGCCTTGTTGTTTC
>NW_020664461.1:6376683-6408772 GCF_002925995.2 Terrapene triunguis | reverse complement strand
GGGGGACCATTGCTGCACACAGGCAAGCTGCATATGGGCCAGGGCGGAAGCCGCATTGCAGTAGAAGACCCTTCCTTGCTTCCCAGGTCACCCTCAGCAGCGAGATATCGTCCAGGACAAACTCCTGTGGAAAATGTTGGGACAGTGTTCAGTGTAGGTGCCCCCTGAAGCTGTTGGCTCTCCCCAAGGCACAGAAACCCAGAGGACAGTGCAGCCCTGAAACAATCAGTCCCCCTTACTCACCATTTTGAGGCTCCCGTGGGATATGTGTGCTCTGTTTCGGATGGGAAAATTATGCTATTGTGTAGACCCTGTGTGTTTTCTACTCCTTAAGTGCAGGGGGAATCATTACTCTGTCTGGTATAAACAATGCTGCCTCTGTTAAATGTTGCATTTTGCCTATACAGCTGCATCAACCTTGAGACCTCAGCCGTCCCTCTTATCACCTGCTCAGAGACTGCAAAGACTCAGGAAGAGACCACGAAAAAGCAAAGAAGACATGCTGCAAGAAGTGATGCAACAATCTATTAAAGAGAATGAGAAAGCACAGGACTGGAGGGAGAGAGAAAGCAGGATCCGCCAGGAAAACGCAGCGCACCGGCGGCAAAGCACCGCGCACCGGCAGCAAAGCACTGATAGGCTCATAAGCATCCTGGAGCGCCAAGCAGATGCTATCCAGGAGCTGGTAGCCATGCAGAAAGAGGAGCAGTACCGCAAACGCAAACGCCACCCCCCCTACAGCCCTTGTCCCAAAACTCTTTCCGTTGTGTCCCACTGTCACCTCCAACCCACTTTCCCCAACTTTCGTGTTCTTCACGCCACCCGCTGCCTCCAACACCAGTATCTTCACCACCCAGCCCTGAAAACCACAACCCTTACCCTCTGCACTCAACCCCCATCACCATGCAGTATAGCTGTCCTGAAGTGCAGCACTCACTGCACAGCACACCAAACAGGACATACGCGAATCTGTCATTGTACTGTTCCCCACTCCACCCCCTTGTTTCTTTTCAATAAATAGATTCTTTGGCTTTGAAAACATTCTTTATTATTGCATAAAGTAAAAGACTCCTTAGCCCAGGAAATAAACAGGCACTGCAAGTCTGCTTGTCTGCTAAGCAGACACTGATTCCTAAAGATTGGAACTACTGCACTTCACTCCCGTGCAGGGCACCAGATATCACTGCTGGTTTTCAGCCTCAAATTGCTCCCTCAAGGCATCCCTAATCTTTGCAGCCCCGTGCTGGGCCCCTGTAATAGCCCTGCTCTCTGGCTGTGCAAATTCAGCCTCCAGGTGTTGAACCTCGGAGGTCCATGCCTGAGTGAAGCTTTCACCCTTCCCTTCACAAATATTATGGAGGGCACAGCACGCGGATATAACTGCGGGGATGCTGTTTTCGGCCAAGTCCAGCTTCCCATACAGAGATCTCCAGCGGCCCTTTAAACGGCCAAAGGCACACTCCACAGTCATTCGGCACCAGCTCAGCCTGTAGTTGAACCGTTCCTTGCTGCTGTCAAGGCTCCCTGTGTAGGGTTTCATGAGCCACGGCATTAATGGGTAAGTGGGATCTCCAAGGATCACAATGGGCATTTCAACTTCCCCTATTGTGATCTTCCGCTTTGGGAAAAAAGTCCCGGCCTGCATCTTCCTGAACAGCCAAGTGTTCCGAAAGATGCGTGCGTCATGCACCTTTCCGGGCCAGCCTGTGTTAATGTCAGTGAAACGCCCACGGTGATCCACAAGCGCCTGGAGAACCATAGAGAAATACCCCTTCCGATTAACGTACTCGGATCCTAGGTGGGGTGGTGCCAGAATAGGAATGTGCGTCCCATCTATCGCCCCTCCACAGTTAGGGAACCTCATTTGTGCAAAGCCATCCACTATTTCCTGCACGTTACCCAGAGTCACGGTTCTTCTGAGTAGGATGCGATTAATGGCCTTGCAAACTTGCATCAACACGATTCCAACGGTCGACTTTCCCACTCCAAACTGGTTTGTGACTGACCGGTAGCTGTCTGGAGTTGTCAGCTTCCAGATTGCAATAGCCACCTGCTTCTCCACTGGCAGGGCAGCTCTCAATCTCGTGTCCTTGCGCTGCAGGGTGGGGGCAAGCTCCTCACACAGTCCCATGAAAGTGGCTTTTCTCATCCGAAAGTTCTGCAGCCACTGCTCGTCATCCCAGACTTCCATGATGATGTGATCCCACCACTCGGTGCTTGTTTCCCGAGCCCAAAAGCGGCGTTCCACGGTGCTGAGCATGTCCGTGAATGCCACAAGCAATTTCGTGTCGTACGCGTTACGCGGCTCGATAGCATCGTCGGACTCCTCACCCTCACTCTCACTGTCACTTTGGATCTTAAGGAATAGTTCAACAGCCAAACGTGACGTGCTGGCGAGACTCGTCAGCATACGCCTCAGCAGTTCGGACTCCATTTCCCGCAGACAGATCGCGCTGCACAGAAACCGTTGAAAGATGGCGCCAAAGGTGGACGGAAACAAAGGGATTTCTGGGATGCGAAGCGATGCATCACGGAGCATTGGGACAGGACCCAGAATCCCCCGCACCCCCGCCCCCTTCCCACAACCCACGGCACCAGAATGGGAAGAGGTGCTCTGTGGGATAGCTGCCCATAATGCACCGTTCCCAATAGCGCTGCAATTGCCGCAAATGTGGCCACGACAGTGCGCTGGGCAGCTGTCAGTGTGGACAGACTGCAGCGCTTTCCCTACTCAGCTGCACCAAGTCAGGTTTAACTCACAGCGCTGTACATCTGCAAGTGTAGCCAAGGCCTTAGACAAGTTAGATGTCTTCAAATGGGCAGGCCCTGACAAAATATAACCTAGAATACTTAAGGAACTGGTTGAAGAAATCTCTGAGCCATTAGCAATTATCTTTGAGACCCCAGAGGATTGGCAAAGAGCAATATAATACCCATCTATAGAAACAGGAATAAAAGTAACCCAGGGAATTACAGACCAGTCATCTTAACTTTGGTACCTACAAAGATAAGGGAGCAAATAAACAATCAGGGTGTAAGCACCTTGAAGACAGTAAGTAACAATCAACATGGATTTGTCAAAAACAAATTATGTCAAACCAACCAAATATCCTTCTTTGACTGGGTAACAATCCTTGTGGCTAGGAGGGAAACAGTAGATGTGATATAGCTCAACTTTAGTAAGCCTTTTGATACTGTCTCATAGGACCTTCTCATAAGCAAACTAGGGAAATACAGCCTAGATGAACCTACTAACAGGTGGGTGCACAGATGATTGGAAAACCATACTCAGAAAGTAGTTATCAATGGCTCACAGTCAAACTGGAAGGGCATATTGAGTGGGGTCCTGCAGGGATCTGTCCTGTGTCCGGTTCTATTCAGTATTTCCATAAAAGATTTGGATAATGGCACAGAAAGCACATTTATAAAGTTTGTGGATGATACCAAGTTGAGAGGGGTTGCAAGCACTTGGAAGAACAGGATTAGAATTCAAAATGATCTTACAAATTGGAAAAATGGTTTGAAATACATAAGATTGCAATTCAATAAGGACAAATGTAAAGTACTACACTTGGGAAGGAATAATCAATTTCACAAATAGAAAATGGGAAATGACTGCCTAGGAAGGTGTACTACAGAAAAGGTTCAGGGGTTATAATGGATCACAAACTAAATCTGAGTCAACAAAGTAACACGGTGGCAAAATAAGTGAACATCATTCTGGGATGTATTAGCAAGAGCGTTGTAAGCAAGACCCAATAAGTAATTCTTCCTCTATACTCAGCACTGATAAGGCTTCTGTTGGAGTACTGTATCCAGTTCTGGGTACCATACTTCAGGAAAAATATGGATAAACTGGAGAGAGTTCAGAGGAGAGCAGCAAATATGATTAAACATCTAGAAAACACGACCTATGAGGAAAGGTTGAAAAAAATGGGTTTATTTAGTCTGGAGAAGACTGGGGGGGGGCATCATAACAGTCATCATGTAAAAGATTATTATAAAGAAGAGGGTGATAAATTGTTCTCCTGATGCACTGAGGACAGGATATGAAGTAATCGGCTTAAATTGCAGCAAAGGAGATTTAGGTTAGACATTAGGAAAGAATTCCTAATCGCAAGGGTAGTTAAGCACTGGAACTAGGGTGACCAGACGTCCTGATAAAATCAGGACCGTCCCGATTTTGAGCAGTTTGTTCCGCGTCCCGACCGATCTCTGGTCGGGACGCAATTTTGTCCCGATATTTTGCGCTGGCTTTTTTTTGCTCTCGGCCGGCTGGCAGCACTCAGCTTATTTTTTTTTGCCCCCCCACCCCCCTCCACCGGTGTCCCGATATTTTCTTCATCTCATCTGGTCACCCTAACTGGAACAAATGACCGAGGGAGGTTGTGGAATCCCCGTTCGTTGGAGGTTTTAAAGAGCAGGTTAGACAAACACTGGTCAGGGATGGTCTAGATAATGCTTAGTCCTGCCTCACTGCAGGGGACTGGACCACATGTGGGGTGACCAGGTGTCCGTTAAAAAGGGACCCTGGTGGCTCCGGTCAGCAAAAGTCCGGTCGGCGGTACTGCGGAGCTCAGGCAGGCTAGTCCCTACCTGTCCTGGCTCCGCGCTGCATCCTGCTGGCCGCTTCTGGGGCACAGTGTGGTCCATGGTGCCAGGACAGGAAGGAAGCTTGCCTTAGCCCCCCCACTGCGCTGCTGACCGGGAACCGCCAGAGGTAAGCCCATGCCCCAACCCCCTGCCCTGAGCCCCCCTGAACCCAGAACCCCCTCCTGCACCCCAAGCCCCTCATCCCTGGCCCCACCCCAGAGCCTGCACCCCCAGATGGAGCCCTCACCATCCTGCACCCCAACCCCCTGCCTCAATCAGCAGCCCCCTCCCGCACCCTGAACCCCTCATCCCAGCCCCACCCCAGAGCCCACACCCCTAGACAGAGCCCTCACCTCCTCCCGCACCCCAAGCCCCTGCCTCAGCCCAGTGAAAGTGAATGAGGGTGTGGGAGAGCGAGCCACCGAGGAAAAGGGAATGTAGTGACCGGGGGGGGGGGAGGAGCAGGGCCTCAGGGAAGGGACGGGACAGGGGCATGGCCTTGGGGAAGGGGCGGGGCTAGGGTGTTTGGTTTTGTGGGATTAGAAAATTGGCACCCTTAACCACATGACCTATTGAGATTCCTTCCAGTCCTACAATTCTATGATTCTATTTACTCTTACAACACTCCTGTGAGATATGGAAGTGCCTTTATCCCCATTTTACAGATAACTGAGGCAGAGAGAGGCTCAGTGCCAGATTTTTACAGGTATCGATTTGCCGAGGGATGCAGCTAGGTACCCAGTGGAATTTTCAGAAGCAGCCAGGTGCCTCTCTGCATCCTTAGCGAACTAAATACCTTTAAAAACCTGTTGCTAGATGACTTGCCAAAGTCTCACAGTGAGTCTGTGCAGAACAGGGAACTGAAGCTAGGTCCCCCAAGTCCCAGGCTAGCACTCCAACTACTGGGCCCTTCTGCCTCTCCATGTCCCTCACTTCTCCTACCTGACGTTTTTGAGCACTTCACTCTAAAATGTCTAAGGCGCGCTCTTCCCAGATCTACAAGCAGCTTGTCCTTCATGAGCACTAAGTTCAGGTCCAGCTGCTTTGGGAGTGATCTGAATGCAAAACCAAGCTCAACATTTCTATAAAGTGTGAGCAGAGCTTACTCTCAACACAACCTCAGTCCAAACCCCAGGGCACATCTGCCTTTGGATCCAGAGCATACATGGGACACGTCAGTCAGAAAAGTCATGTCATTAAAGTAAGTGCCTCCAGCCATGGCTACTGTTCAAATACAAGTCAGTGGCACAGACTGAGACAGCAAGCCTCAAGTCATGGCTTTGGTTAGGTACAGAAAACATATACTCCCTAACAGGTTCCTTCCTTCCGGCTTCTCCCTCCCCATATATGAAGAGCCTGCTAAAACTCCCCTGCTGTAGAGAGCTCTGGGCTGCGTTAGCACATGCAGATAGTTGAAAATCCATCACTAGATAGAAATGGTAGAATGGTCAATACAGATGTGAAAAAGGCAGAAGCAATCAATAAACAATTCTGTTCTGTATTTGGGAAAAAGCCAAACATGTAGTCCTATCGTACGATCACAAAACTTTCCATTCCAATAGGAACTCGGGAGGATGTTAAACAGCTACTAAATTTAGACATTTAAAGTGGGTGGCTCAAAGTGACATGATTTGGCCACTGAACCTGAGCAGCACCTACGCAGAAAGAGTGCAGAGAACATATGTTGTATATGTTATTTTGGGGAAGTTCTATGGCCTGTGCAGAAGGTCAGACTAGAGGATCATAGTGGTTCCTTCTGGCCTTGGAATCTATAAATCAGCAGGTCCAGATAACTTGCACCCAAGAGTTTTAAGAGAGCTGGCTGCCCAGCTCACTGGTCTGTTAATGAGGATTTTCAATAAGTCTTGAAACACTGGGGAAGTTCCACAAAATTGGAAGAAAGCTAATGTTGTGCCAGGTCTGTCATTATAGGTCTGTCAGATTGGTATCAAGCCTGTGCAAAATAATGGAATGGATGATAGGGGACTCAATTAATAAAGAATTAAAGGAGGATAATATAATTAATGCCAGTCAACACAGATTTATGGAAAATAGAGCTTGTCAGAATAACCCGATATCTTTTTTTGGATGAGATTACAAGTTTGTTTGATAAAGGTAATGGTGTTGATGTAATATAATTAGACTTATGTAAGGCACCTTACTTTGTACGGTACAACATTTTGAACTAGAACGATGCAAAACTAACATGGCACTCAAATGGATTAAAAACTGACTAACCAATAGGTCACAAAAAGCCAATGCTGCAACAAAGGCAAATGGCCTTCTGGGATGTACTAATAGGAGTGTTGTATGTAAGACCACAGGAGGTAATTGTTCCCCTCTACTTGGCGCTGGTAAGGCTTTAGCTGGAATGTCATGTCCAGTTTTGGGAACCACACTTTGAGAAAGATGTGGACGAACTGCAGAGAGTCCAGAGGAGAGCAACACAAATGGTAAGTAGTTTAGAAAACATGACCTGTGAGGAAAGATTGAAAGAAATAGGCATGTTTTTGTCAAGAGAAGACTGAGGGGGAGAATTTATAACAGTCTTCAACTATGCAAAAGGTTGTTATAAAGAGGACTATGATCAATTGTTCTCCATGTCCACTGAGGATAGGACAAGAAATAATTGGTTTAGTTTGCAGCAGGGGAAATTTAGGTTGGATATTAGGAAAAGATTTTGAACTATGAGGATAGTTAAGCACTGGAGCACGTTACCTACAAAGGCTGTGGAAGAGAAAATTATTGATGTTATAACAACAGGAGGTTCTTTAAAACGTATGGTCCCTATCTGTAATCCCCCGTGGGTACGCATGTGGTCCATGCACCTGTACTCAGAGAACTTTGAAAGCAGTGTTCATTGGTCCACGCACACGCCCTTGCTCTCCTTGTGCCTCCAAGGAGATAAAAGGGCAAAGTGGACTAGCCACCTGTCCAGTTCCTTCTCTACTGCAAATCCAATGATGCAAAGCAGAGGGAAAGGAGGGTGGGTAGTGGAATACAGATAGGGACCACACAGCTCAAAGAACCTCCACTTACTATAAGGTAAGTAACTTTCTCTTCTTCTCTGAGGGGTGGTCCCTATATGTCCTCCATTGTGGGGACTGACAAGCAGTCAGGATGCAAATGCTATGAAACTTTGTCTCCATGGAGTGTGATGTAAGGTGGATCCACCATCAGTGCTCCAAGATCCCTCACTGCTGGAATGATTAATAATCTTTGAAATTATTAATATGGAAAACCACTAATTTAACCATTGTGGCAGGGCACTGCAAGAGAAGCCCTTAATCAGCTCCTGCCACTCCAGGGCTGGGTGAACTGCCCTGTGTTTGCCCGGTAACTGACCACACCTGCCAGCCTCATTAGCAGGAGCTATAAGGCTGGAAGGAAGTGAGAGAAAGGGTGTGTGTGTGTAGAGACTAGGAGTGGGAGGTCAGGCTCAGAGGGAGTAGACGCCTCCTAGTCTGTTGCTGGCCAGGCTTGTGGTAGGCCAAGCAGCTGTAAAGCCTGTATATAGCTGGAAATGGATCACAAATAAAGAACACGGGTGTTGCACAGACTGAAGTGCCCCTGATTCATGGAGGAGAGGGCCCAAGGGGCCGAATCCAGAGGGGTGCAGTGTGTACCCCATTACAACCATAAATTCCTTTATTAAATCCAAAGACAAACTTATACAATTACTCTAAACATGCCTAAAAAGCCTAAATAATAAGCAATGCATCCAAACAGAAACAAAACTTGTATAAGCATTTGATCAAGATACTTACAAATGGGCTACAAGCAAGGAGTGCTTAGACCCATATTGGTCGGCTCCAGCTTGGTCAGGCAGGTATTAGCAATGAACCCTTTAAGAATTTACTATTTATATCTTATAAAACAAGTTATGTCACTGCCAATTACTGACTTCAGCAAAAGACAATTGGAGACAGTTCACCCTTATTTCCAGCCTTAATCCAGGTAAGATTTACAACCTCCTTTCTTTCCAAGGCCTTTCCTCCCTCCTTCTTGCTGTCCAACTATTGCACCTGGGTTCACACAAGCATTAACACTGGTGTGTGGGCTGGGGAAGGGAAGGGTTGGCTCATTTAAAGACAGATTCTCTTTGTTTTATTTAAAGTCATCTACAGCTTCCCCTATTGGTCAGAGGCCTTCTGTTTAGAAACTTCCCTTTATCTCACTAGTTGTTCTTTGAACCAGACGTCCTCCCTACGTTAGTCCTCCTGACCTTATCACTTAACTTAAGCTAACTTTAATTTTTTAATTTTGTACTTATCCTACACCCCCCTCCTAGCTGAGGTTATGGCTCCCAGGAATGCAACCTTCATAGACAAGCGAGACACGGAACATGTAGACATCGGTTCCAAGGGCGGCTTTGTGAGCGCCGAAAGAACAAGGGCGTAGGTCCCATTGAGGAGCAGGGTTCCTTACTGGCAGAAAGGTTCTAACTCAGCCATTCCAGAATCAGGCAGTCAGCGGGTGAGCAAAAATTGAGTTCCCATATGAAGGTGGGTGGTATGCACTGATTGGTGCCAGGTCAACTCATAAAGAGCTGCTGGAAAGACCAGCTGCTTTGAGGGAAAGAAGATTGACAAGAATAAGGGGAATACCTGCAGCTTCTGGGGATATAAGTTGTTGTTGTGCCCAGACAGAGAAACACTTCCACTTGGCTAAGTAGCTTTTCCTAGTGGAATCTTTTCAACTATTAGTAAGGATGCTTTGCATGGCTTCAGAGCAGAAATGTTCTAGAGTTGATGCCCATCCAAAAAAACCATGCCTGAGATGGAGTGCTTGGGGGTTGGAATGCTTGATTCTGCCCTTCCCCTGGGTCAGGCTACCGGAAAAGGGCTGAATATTGATCGATGACTAAGATGACAGGAGTACGAGACTCGGGAATCAAAACTGTCTGGTCCAGTTGGGGGCGATGATGATGACTCGTATCTTGTCCTGATGAATCTTCCGCAAGACTCAAGACAGGAGTGGTAAGGGAGGGAAGGCCTAGTTCAGGTGATCTGACCGCAGAAGGAGAGTGTCACCCTACGAATGAAGCCCTAGGGCGCCTCTGGAGCACTATATGTTACACTTCCTGGTTGTTTGACAGGTGAACAGGTCTGTGGTGGGGGTTCTCCATACAGCAAAAATACTGTTCGTCACGGAGTCGTGTAGCTCCCACTCATGGCTGATAGCAAAGCGTCTGCTGAGCGTGACCATCAGCTCATTTTGATTCCCTGCAAGGTAAGCTGCCAAAAGCCTGATCTGATTGCTGATGCACCAGTTCCATGGATTGACTGCTTCTGCACATGGGGATGGATCTCACTGCTCCCTGCTTGTTGGTGTAAAAGATGGTTGTCATATTAGTCGATATTACCAAGACATGGGGATGTTGTATGAATAGGAGAAAGGCTTCCACAATTCCATAATGTTCATATACATCCTGGTCTCTCGGGATGTCCAAGTGTCCTGTGCTGTATGACTGTCCATCTGGGCTCCCCAGCCTAAGAGGGAGACATCTGTAATGATCACTGTGCCTGGTGAGGGGGAAAGGAAGGGACACCTACGCATATTTGGTGGGATCCTTCCATAGTAGAGATGATTACTATGGTGGGAATATTACTCTTGTGTTCATGGACAGTTTGTTTGATGAGTACACTGTCTGAAGCCATGCCTGTAGGCAGCGAAGATAGAGTCTGTCAAAAGATGTGATGCAAGTGCATGAAGCCGTATGTGCTTAGAGAGAGAGACATTTTGGTTGATGTTCAAGGGTTGTTCGTGACCTGATCCATAAGGTCATTCATTGCTTGGAACCTGTCCACTGGCAGGTAAGCCCTTGCCGTGACTGAATTTAGGGACACCTTGACAAAGTCTAAAGTCTGTGTTGATATTAGGCCGGCAGACACTGCCTTCAAAATTCTCCAACTCTGGGTGCATGGAGCGCATGTGTACCCACAGTGAAATACACAGAAAGGCCAGCACTTGAAGAAGAATCTCTGTTATTGGATGGAAGAGTACAAGGAAACAATAGGACAACACGACCCAGTACGCCGGACAGTGGTCTCAGCACACCAACAGCCTAACCTTAGTTAATTTTTTTGTAGGTAAAGGATTTTAAGGAGGCATTTATAGGAGGATAATGAGGGGAGCTCCTCCTAAGCCTGAGAGGCAGCATAGGAGAAAGCATGAATATGCGTGTTTGAAAATCAGAATGGATAGAAGCAGGGCAAGACAGCATTTGTCAAGGCCAGACAGAAAGATGTGGCAATAAGAGAGAGATCTTATTCAATCAAGAGAACGTGGATGACAGTTTTAGCTCTTTGGGTGGACAGAAAAAGGCCTTATCTTAGAGATGTTATACAGAAAGATTTGGCAAGATTAAAACATAATCCAGATGCAAGGATTTAGACAGGGGTTTGAGTCAAAGATGATGCCCAGGTAATGGGCCCAAGTGACAGGCGGGCGGATGGTGTTGTCACAGAATCATAGACTCTCAGGGTTGGAAGGGACCTCAGGAGGTATCTAGTCCAACCCCCTGCTCAAAGCAGGACCAATCCCCAACTAAATCCATAGTGAGCAGGTAGTGAAGAGGAAATGGCGGGGAAGGTCAGGAGCTGTTTTAGCCATGTTGAGCTTGAGCTGATGGCTAGACATCCACGAGGAGCTGTCGGAGACAGGCCAAGATTTTAAGTCTGGACAGAAGGAGACATGCCTGGAGCAAAGGTAGATCTGAGAGTCATCAGCATCCAGCTGGTAGTTGAACTTGTATTTGTGGATGAGATTACCCTGTATAGATGTGTAGAGGGAGAAAAGGACCAAGGACAGAGCCATATGGAGCCACCATATAATGTTGGAGTGCAGATGAGGATCCCCCTCCAAAGGACACGTTGAATGTGTGACTAAAGACGTAGGAGGAGAACCAGGAAAGGGCAAAATCACCAAAGCCAAGGGAGGACAGGATTTCCAAAAGAAGAGCATGGTTGATGGTGCCAAAGGTGGCTGACAGATTGAGGAGCTTTGTCTAGGAAGAGGTTATTCGAGACGATGGCAAGAGTGCTTTCAGTGGAGTGTAAGGGCAGAAGCCAGATTGGAGAGGGCCTAGGATGGAACTCCAGACAGCAAGCTCTACACTTTGTGTTAGGAGGACAGACGAGATGATCAACAGTGGTCCCTGCTGGCCTTGATACTCTATTATTTTAGACAGTGTGTTCAATGAGCTTTGTAGATGGAAGGGAGATGGGGCAGTAGTTGGAGAGACAAGTGGGGTCAAGCGAGGGTTTTTTAAAATAGGAAAGACTAAAGCATGTTTGTATTGCGAGAGGAAAGAGCACGAGGAGAGTGAGAAATTACAGAGAAGAGTGAAAGTTGGTGCGAGGGAGATCAGGAGATGGGATGGGATCAGGGCAAGTGGAGACATTAGATAACAGAACATCTGTGCTTCTGTTCCTGCAGCTCCCTCTGCTGTGACCCTCACAGCATGGCATCTTGAAGGGTGGTACAGGGTTACTCATTTTCCCCTTGGATGGATTTTTTTTCATTCTAGGACTGGTGCCTGGGGAATAGCTATTGTGAGTTTTACAGTAAATAAAAATTCTGCTGCTCATGGCAGGGAGTGCTGTGTCCAGGTGAAACCCAACAGCAACTCCTGGATTCAACTTCCGTATCAGTATTCAATAGAGAACAAGATGCCATATAAATGGCCAGCTCCATGCCATGTTTAGAGGCAGAGCTGTTCTACAGCCATTCCCAAAGGGAAATGAGGATCAGGCTGCGAGGCTCCTTGGGACCTGACACACAGCCAGCAGTGGTCACACTTGGCATAGTACAGGGTCTTTATTCAACAATGGGAGGCAGGGGAAAGGGAGGGGGCAGTGCAACCTTCATGCACCTCCTTACACAGAAGCCAGGAGAAGAGTTTTCTCTGAAGCCGTTCAGGTTCTGCATTTGGATGAATGAAGAGTATGGGCCCCTCCATGCCAGACCAGCTGGGAGACAGGCTTTCCCTTGTCTGGGGAGCTCCCACCCCAAGCACGTGGCCACCAGCAGCTATGCACAAACCCTCCAGCACTGAATAAAACCAGATGGAGGAGACAGCCTGGAGCTCACAGGAGTGGAGAGCCGACCCAGAAATCTCTCTGCTGGGGATGATGAGTGGAGGCTTGAGGGGATCTGACAGGCATGGAAGGAAATCCTGGAGTGGCAATTGGCAGGAACAATGCTAGTGTTGTGTGGTCAGCCAGGACGAGGCTCCTCTCTGCTCATCTCTGGTATGGGTGCATTGAGGCAGATTTGATGTTGGTTTTTATGCCACTGGGTATCTTACCTAGAGAAGAAAAAGGAGTCGTGCAGTCACTTGATAAGAGAAAGGGTCTGTGCAGGACAGCGCAACATCAGTGCAGAAACAGCCCTATTGGGAGCCATCCAGTCCCAACCCCAGGCTCCAGGGCAGGATGGTTAGAACATAAGAATGGACACACTGGGTCAGAATAATGGTCCATCTAGCCCAGTATCCTGTCGGCCAACAGTGGCCAGTGCCAGGTGCTTCAGAGGGAATGAACAGGACAGGGCAATTATCAAGTGATCCTCTCCTGTCATCCAGTTCCAGCTTCTGTCCCATCCTAAATAAACCCTTCCTCTCTCCTTCCTGGTTACACCCTTCATCACGTTTGCAGGCAGGTAGGTTTGCTACCATTGGTCATTATTTTGGCCAAGCCATACATTATAATTTGCTCCGCTATAGCCACTTCACAAGGATCTCAGAGCATTAATGACTAACACTACACTGGGTCTTCCTCAATGTTAATTTAGGGTTAAGGCTGCTGCTCAAAGGTATTTTCCAACAACACTATCAGTGCACATCCAGGAACTCACCAGTAGGCAGAGTTACATCCACACTAGCCTCAACTAACACCTCCTTCCCCAGACGTTATACCCATCATCCCTGGATTCTGTGGCAGCTTCAAGAATAATTTAGAAAATTGAGATTTTTAGTGAATTAAATAGGAGCATGAGTAATTCAGTCAGCTCAGCTTTCCTTATGATATTTAATTCAGTGGTTTCTGGGCTGCCCTGAATTCAGTGTTGTGTGCTACAGAATTCTGTATTGACACTACATTGTCGTTTCATTGCAGAAGCTGTGGGTAGAAGTGGAGGTGTTGGCAGCTGGGCCCCCCACACCCTTGGAGTGGGAGTGTTTGGAGAAACACATTAACTGGAGGTTTCTGCTAACAGGACCAACCATGAAATCGCTAACAATGCTGACATTTACATTGTCATTGTCAGGGTCCATAATTATCACCCCACTGAGATAAATGAGGCCATTCTACCTCTCTGGGCCATTGTTTCAGGCTGTTTGCTGACCCCGGCAGACACCACTGCACTGGGTATGCTGGGTTATATTTCAAAGGATTCCTTCACAACCATAAAGGCTAGAAATGTGTGTTTTGAATAAAGCTGAGTTTTTGGAGGACACTTACGCATCACAAATCCATGGCCTGGAATGGATCCTAACACCAAACTTAGCCAGGGTCTGCATCTATGTAACACCTTCTGCTTTGAGCATCCACAGCACTCACGTTCTATTGCTCGGAGTCACGCCCATGGAGTGTCTTACTGCTGACTTCAGCATTTCTGGCTAGTAACCGATATGACAATCAAGGTCCAGACACCCCCGAGGGAGAACGGGAGTGAGCCACTGATTTACAGAACAAGAATACAGCATGCAAAGTATATTGAGTAACATCTTGCATCACAGCTTGTCGTGTTCTGAACGTGATGGCCATAATGAAATAGGTATACAGACTGGTTATGAATCTAAGTATTTTTAGCTATAGAAAAATTTGCTAATAACCTGTACCACAACTTCAACTCCACCTCACAGCAAGGAGGGGCACCTCCTAAGGCAAGTGGCTCCATATAATCATCATTGTCCAGCCCAGGAACAGATAATGATGAAAGATGAGAGTTAATGGGGAGACATTGAGACATCCCCTGCTATCACCTCAAGAGGGAATTTCCCCAATCTGAATAACCACAAGTCACCATGGTTTTGGGGGAGATCCCTTTAAAAAGGAGGCTTTCATCCAGAAACCGAGGGACACCTCTAGGCAGGAAGCTGTCAGTGAATGCCAGATTCCACCTTTGTACTAGAGAATATAGGTTCGTTTCACCGTTTGTGTCCCTTTGTTGACTCCAGCTCTGAGTTATTTTATGTCAGTTTGGATCGTATTGTGGGTTAACCTAGATCCCCAAGATACCGCAGTCTACTCAGCTACACCCTGGTGTCCTCCACAACTCCACACCCTGGCAGTTATTGTAACTCCATGAGTACGGTTATTCAGCCAGGTTTAAAGTTGTGGGAGTATCAGAGCCACGACAAACTGAATTCTTCTGTTAAGAAAACAGCATCAAATGGAAATAAGATGCAAAGAGTGAGGGTAACGAACCTCTGGAACGGGTTCCCAAGGGACATAAGCAAGTTCTCCATCACCTGGTGTCTCATGACAGGGAGTTTCTGTCTAAAAGATCTGCTCTAGCTCAGCCACAGGGCACTGGGCTGGAGACAGGAGTCTCTGGCCTGTGCTATACAGGAGCTCAGACTAGATGGTCACAATGGTCCTTTTTAGCCTGAACCCCATGAATCTGTGAACAGTTCCGTAATATCTGGAGTTTAATAACGAGAGGTGTCCCTCAAATCCAGGTCTCTCCAGCTCCATGCCACGGATGCTCTGCTCTCCCTGTCCTGAGCCCCCACCTTGCCCCAAAGAGGTCTCTATCAAAGCCAGGTTTCCCCAGCTCCATACTGCGTATCCCTCTGCTCTCCCTGGCAGCACAGAGAGCGTGGTGCTTGGGGTAGAACTGCTGGCCTCGATGTCCCTCTTTTTCTCCCCATACACCAAGCACTCTTAGGCATTCTTATTTACCTGACTGGCCTGCCTGTGACATCTGCACTCCTCCAAGCATCGGCTGCTGTTGGCTAGAAGCACCTGACATCTGGACCTGCTGGATGCCTGAAGCCCCTGCTATGATGGCACCGGCACCTGGCTGACTTGCTTGGACAGGTCCCGCTGAGCCTGGAGGCCTCCGGTTCGACAGCCCTTTTCCAAACGCCACGGCTGCCACCAGTGCATTGGTATCAGCAGGGTTGAAAGTCTGCTTGTTTTGCCGTAAACCTGCAGGGAAAGAGAAGATTTCTGGAGCATTTCAACAGCCAAGCCCATTGGACACTTCCCAGGAGACAACCTGGGCTCACGACTGTCCTGCGTCTGTAACCATGAACTTGGTGTGGATACCAGTAGATGAAATAGAATAAGGATGGGCCAGCGTGCTAGTGGCACTCAGGAGACTAGGGCTCTACACCCATCAAGGACTCCTTGTGTGACCTTGTGCAAGTCAGTCTCGGTGCCTCAGTTCCCAATCTGTAAAACGGGGATAATAGCCCTGCCCTGCCTCACCAGGGTGTATGATGGTAAATTCACTAAAGACCGTGAGGTGCTCAGACACTATGGGACATCTACGATACATCCATGAGGCCCCTTTCTCCAAGATGCCATGCTGTGGACTGGCAGGTAGCTATGGAATAAGATGGCCCAGCCTACCCGGGCTGTTGGAAAATCAAACCTACTTTCAAGAACTGAACATACATGGTTTCAGGTAACAGGGTCAGGCTGTGCATGATCAGTCCATGTTGGCCATGGATACTGGAAATACCCAAGATCTGTTTTTAAAAACAGTAGATTTCACGTAGAGATAAAAACTAATTTCCCCGTGCTAATTTCCCCCTACTGTTACTCATACCTTCTTGTCAATTGTTTGAAATGGGCCACCCTGATTACCACTACAAAAGTGATTTTTCCTCCTATTGATAATAGCTCACTTCCACTTTTAATTCAATTGTCTCGTTAGAACTGACCCCCCACTTGGTAAGGCAACTCCCATCTTTTCATGTATAATTTGAAATGGGCCACTCTGATTACCACTACAAAATTTGTTAGTCTCTAAGGTATATATTCTGCCTACTGTATTTTCCACTCCATGCATCTGTAGTAGGCAGAATATATATACACAGCACATTTATTTGGGCACAAGGTGCCACAAGTACTCCTCGTTGTTGTAACTTTAGAACTGAGACTCCTAATGGCTATAAAATGGTTATTTGCCTGTTCAGTAACTGCTGCCTTTCATCATGTGTTGCACACGTCCATTCCACTTCAGGGTGAGCCCATGTGTTCAAGTGCACCAAAGCCAGAGCTCTTTTTCCCATACCAGTACCCGTCAAGCAGCGCATGCACTATCCACATGCTTGTGTCGCTAGCCAATAGTATAAAGGGGTAGAGCTGACCTGACCTTCCCTCAGTTCCTTCTTACTGGAAAACAGTAAGTTGGAGTGTAATATAGAGGGGAGGAGGGTGGGTCATGGAATAGATGTGTGCAATACAGCTCAAAGAACAATAGTTACAGAACAGGTGAGTAACTGTTTTTTTTTTCTTCTTCAAGTGATTGCTCATGTCCATTCCACTTCAGGTGCAGTGCAGCAAGGAGGAAGGTTTCAGAGTCTATTTGAACAAGAACTGCAATACAACTCGTCCAGATCTGGCATCTTCCCTTGATGCTTGGAAAATACTATGACTCAGGTACATATTTTCATGTCCAGGTTGCAGCCCTGAAAATGTCACTTATGGGCACCTTACCCAAGGAATGCAGCTGATGCTGCTTGAGCTCTTGTAGAAATGAAGGTTACCCACTTGTAACTGGAGTTCTTCAAGATGGACTCTGCATATTGCCACTCATGGGATATGTTGAGTGATCTGGGGCATGACTAGCTCTTTATTGAAAAGGCTAGCCAATTTAGTCAATTTTATATATTGTCTTTAGGAAACTACAAAGGTTATTGAGATTCGCAGTGTTAAGAGGAAACCACACAACAAAGGCGCTGCCATCTGGGAACTGGTTATCCTAAGAGCTTTGATTTCTTAGATCAGTGGAAATTATACCAGAGCTAAAACAAAGAATTCAGCTGAGTGAAGCCAATGTTTGTTTCTACTTGAGTACATACCTGCTAAACCATAGCACACATGCTACAATCCTCTGACAGACCCTGCTCAGGGAAGCTCAGGCTTCACCATGATGAGAGTGGGTTCCCCCACCTCTTACTGTAATAGTTACATCGGACGCCTCCAAAACAGGTTGGGGAGCGTGTCAACAATCTACTACTATAAATATGTATTTGGCATTTAAACTTCATGAAAACTATGGGATATTACATGCATTGTTTTCACTTATCTGTATCCTGTTATAATATAATGGCAAACATTTACATTGTCATACCTCTGCAACTAAATAAATGAGAAAGAAGCCTTGTGTAATGCAAACAAAGAATTTTAGCAGGAAAGTACTAATTAGTGTGCATTTGAAGGCAAGTGGTAATTGTGTGTGATAATCAGAGATCCAAGACCCTAAATAGACTCTGGGTGGTGACCCTGTCAGTTTGCTTTCTGTAAGAAGAAGCTATAAGTATGGATTCAGGGAAAAATTCTGCATCTCTGGATGCAAAGCAGGGATCCCAGAGAATCTGGTACCTTGAAAAGACTGTTGGGAAACTGGCAGTTTGTTACATCGCTGCCATCATTTGGAATTACCAGACTGCGATTCACCTGTACATAGAGTTAACATCTCAATAACTCTCATTTCCTTTTCTTAGCTAATAAACCTTTTGTTAGTTTACTACAGAACTGGCTACTAGTGTTGTCTTTAGTGAGGCATCTAGAAAGCAACATGACCTGGGTGAGTGACTGGTCTCTTGGGACTGGGAGTAACCTGGAATAGTGTGTGATTTTTGGTATGAATGGCCATTTATCACTAAGTCCAGTTTGTCTGGGTAACAAGACAGACTGGAGAGTCTTAAGGGGACTGTCAGACTCCATGGAAAGACTGTAATAGCAATCCAGGAGTTCACATTTGGTACTGGCTTGGTGAAATCTAATTACAGAACATGCCACCAGTTTGGGATGTCTGCCCTGAGGTAGGCAGTAGGTACTTACGGCTGTGAGCAGTGGTCACTCTAATTTTTCCCACCCATGTGAGAAATTAATTTTGTTATGTCCACCAATATGGAGGTGACGTGTGACACATCACCTCCATACTGGTGCACATAACAAAATTAATGTGGAGGGGTGGGGCCAAGGGGTTCGGAGTGTGGGAGGGGGCTCAGGGCTGGGGCAGAGGGTTGTGGGGTGGGTGAGGGCTCCAGCTGGGGCCGTGGGCTCTGGGGTGGGGCCACGAATGAGGGGATTGGGGTGCAGGAGGTGGCTCAGGGCTGGGGCAAAAAGTTGGGGTGTGGGCTCTGGGCCAAGCTGGGGGAGGGGCTCCTTTCCCTGGAAGCTCTGGCGGGGCAGGGCTGGACCAGGGGAGGGGCGCCTCTCCCCGGCCGCGGCACTTCTGGTGGGCCTGGGCCGGGCAAGGGGCTCCTTTCTCCAGCAGCTCTGGAGGGGCTGGACTGGGGGATCTGTGCGTCCCTAAATAGCCAGCTGCATGGCCGCGCAACTTACAGGGAACTTAGGTTGTGAGCCACTCCACGCAGCATGACAAAGACTATGTGAGATACAACTGAGGTCGGAATCTGAAGCAGAGAGAAAGATTAAATTAGTCTTTCTTGGAGACCCTACAGGTGTCTTCGGAGGTGGAGCTAAGAAGTCAGATGATCTTCATGAAGCCCGATGCAAAAAATTAATTTAGTTTCTCCGTGATGGCCTTATTGTCCTTTTACTTTGTTGTTTAGCCACAGTGGCACTTTTTTTGTTCTCTTACTATGTTCTGTAATTTGGGGTATACATTTAAGTTGAGCCTCTAATATGGTGTCTTTAAAAAGTGTCCATGCAGCTTGCAGGGATTTCACTTTTAGCACTGTACCTTTTAATTTCAGTTTAACTTCCTCATTACTGTGTAGTTCCCCTTTCTGAAATTAAATGCTACAGTGTTGGGCTGCTGTGGTGTTTTCCCCGCCACAGGGATGTTAAATTTAATTATATTATGGTCACTATTACCAAGCGGCCCAGCTATATTCACCTCTTGGACCAGATTCTGTGCTCCACTTAGGACTACACCATGATAGAAAGAACCAGAAGAGATGAAGTGCTCAATTTAGATGGATATTTTGGATTCTTTGGATACTTTACATTGGTATGAATCAGGGCTATTATGTTTTTAGGCTGCGGATCCTTAGCCAACGTTGGACCCACACTGAATTCACAAACCAAGGGATCTGATGAATAACCTGAAATGGGAAATCTTTTCCAGCTCCGAGGTACGTTTCATCTTGGCTTTCTGTTTGCTTGAACTGATGTCCCCAGGTCTGACATGATGTCAGGGGGTTTAAGTTCTCTATCCTGAACGGTCTCCGTAGAGGACTGTACCTTTCTTGCAACGGGGTCTGAATGTTTAGCTACTGAATGCTCGGTTGCCTTGGAACTAGAGCTCAGTGCAGAGGTTGATGCCTTCGGCGTAATCGACTTCCTCAATCCGGAAATGCCTGGGGCTGATTTAGGCCACCTGTTCTTTCCCTCAGATGATTCTGATACCCCCGATCCCAAAGGGGTAACAGTCAAAACTTCTTGTAATAAGAGTGCTTGAAATCTTTTGTCTCTCCTGCTGGACATGGGGAGTGAATGTGCGACAGACAGCATAACACGAAGGACGGTGTCTTTTCTCTAGGCATTTGAAACACCTGGTGTGGGCATCCAAAGCTAGGGGCAGACCACGGAACATAACACACATCTTTTAAAGCCACACTTCTTTGGCCCCACCACAGACACTGGTACTGTCACTAGACACTAAAACCTAGACTAATGCTATTTACTATGAACTACTGGCTAACAAACTAAACTGACTGACTATCCTAAGAGAATAAAGGCACTTATCAAAGCTATTACAGATCCACAAGATCCGGAGAATGTCCATATTCGTCCCAGTGTTGCACTTGGGAGGAAATGAGATGGTTGGGTTGTGCTGTCTCTTTGTGCTAATACTTTTGTTTCCCTTTTATCTAAACCAACCTAGTGCTGTGTCTGAGCTGAAGTGATTGTTAACTCCAGTTAAAGCAGCGAACGGCGATTTTGTCTCTTTAGAGGAGCAACAAACTTGTCCCCAGAGCGGGCTGGGGCGTTCAGGCCAGACGGTTTTGGGGTGCTTTGGGGCTGAGGGGTGTTGAGGTCAAGGCCGGGGAAGACCAGGGTGCGGGCTGCTGGAGTCAGATCGCTGAATCAGGGCTGCAGAGCACACACCACTCGGGGCACTGCATGCTTGTCTGGTGGCTGTTGGTCTGCAGGCTGAGAGTCACAGCAGCAGAGCAGAGTAACAGGGCCTCTCCCTGGCCTGGGCGGAACCCCAAAATGTGACAGCCCCTAATAACGAGTCGATAACAGCAAAGCAAATACCCTAGCCCCCCCTCACCCCCACCCTACATTCTGGGCTTCCCAGGGTGTCCTGTCTGCTACACGTCTGTCTTGGTTAGATGGTAAGCCCTCTGAAGCAGAGAAAACCTATATTTTGGATCTTGGACAGCACCACTCACAACATCAGCACGGAAAAAACAAGAACTAGCAGCCTGCATGGAGCAGTGCTGTTTATGCAGACAGAAGCGTGGCGGGAGATAAAACGCAAGGGTGCTCAACACTGTGTCACTCAAAGTGAGACAGAGCAGGCTGCTGCACATCTTGAAACACACCTTTAATCACAGGGCACGAACAACCCTAGGGCAAAGCTACCAGCTGGCACATTCTCGACTCATTCAGAACATGGCTAAGGGGTTTCTTGTTTTCTTCTGTATTTGCATGGTCATTCTAATTACATTATGCTGATTAAGATACTGTGTTGGCAAACTCCAAGAGCAGCATTTAGGGTCACCTAGAGGGATGTAAAGTGAAGTTGCAGAGATGGCCAGAATGACATTCCTGATAGGATCAGAACTCACCTGAATGATGCTAGTTTGGATCAATTAGATTTCCCTAAAGCACAGAATACCTAATGCCTGGCACAAAGGAAACCCATCTCACGCCGTCTGGATTCCTTTCTAAAAAATGGGTCTCCTGGCTCAGCCTCTCCTCCCTCCGCCCACCCCGAACTCTTCTCCCATAAGGTCCTTCTGCTATCCCCATGCTCTATGGTTTGTGTTCGACTTGGCCTCTCAAGCCTTCCCCTTGGACTCTGTACCCTACCTCCACCCCAGTGCCATACCTCCACTCTCAGACTCTCGCTCCTCCTTGCTGATTTTCTCCAGCAGATTTGAGCACATTTTGTTCAGGCTCTGGATCTGTTTCTGCAAAGTGAAAATAATGAGAAAATGCAAGGACATCTCCAGCATGGTACAGGACAGCAAGGTTAGTGTATAAAACCTTTCCCAGCGGCTGTGTGACTGAATGCAGGCATTTAGGGAGCCTGGGTCCAATAAAAGGTTGGCCGGGAACAGCCATGTGAACGACTGTGTACTCCTCATCTCTGCTGATCAAACAGCAATTCCTACAGAATGGGAAGTGGTTATGGTGCTGACACTTTAGGAGGAGGTGGAGCCCTATGGTCTGGGGCAGCTGGAGAAATCACAGAAGGGGAAAGGGAGAAGGGCCTAGAAGAAAGGCAAATTGCAACAAGGACAGAATGGCAGGATGTAGCAACTCAGGAGCGAGACAGAGAAATGGGGAGCCTGCGCCTGTTCTCTGGGTTGAAGGTGGGTGCAGCACCGAGCTGTTCCTCCCCTACCTGTGCCACATCAGAGCTGATTCGAGTTGCGTCTGTGATCAGCTGCTTCTCCTGCTCCTCCACCTCAGGGTCGGGCTTGGTACGGAGGTGGTCCGGTACCACCTCATGGCTGAAGACTGGCACACGCCCTTCTGTCTGTCGCTGGAACAATCGGAGAATCTATGCTCAGAGCCCAACCCTCCAGCAGAGCAGTCACACAACTGGAGCAAAGAACACTGGCTAGGAAGCTAGAGCCCTGCTAACAATTTGCTGTTGAGGGATTTTGATCTACAAAGCATTAAAAGGTTTGGGTCCTATCTAATCAGGTTCTTACACTACGCCTGTCCTCATGGTATCCAAACATTCTAGGGGCTACCCGAGATCCCTCTTCTCTCCCAAGGCGATGCCTGCCATGACTGCCACGTTTAGCTGGGATGCTTGTGCTAACAGCCCCCACATTTCAATATCGGGGGGCCTGGGAGTTCTTAGTGGCGTGTCTTGGACTGTGGAATTTACTTCCCTGTTGGTCAGTTAGCCGAGGACACGATGCAAAAGGCAGCCCAGTGGGGAGGCCTGTCAGTACAGGGGATCTCTTTCTGGGGGCCTTGGCCGCACGGTGACTGCATTTTCACAAAGTGGAACAAGGAATATAGACTGTACCAAAGTGCAAGTTCGCAGGTGAAACCTCTCCACACAGCAGCTCTGGGATGAGCCACCCCTCCCCCAAACTGTTCATTCCCCTCTTCCTTCTGTGGAAAGGCTGTGTGTGTTAAGCATTAGGAGGTTGTAGGTGAGTTGGAGCTAGTGCCTGAAGCACATTCCAGCGCTCCATGGGCAACTCTCAGCAGAGCAGAGCTGCCAGGTTCTTACCATGATCTCCTCATCACGGTCTGGAGATAGCACCAGGGGGATGATGACCTGGTTGCGCATTAGGGGCGTCTTCTCATGCTTCAGCACTTTGTTCAGCGTGTTCAACTGGCCTGAGAGCAGTGCAAAACTGTCCAGTACTGAGGGCCTGGGAAGGGAAAGGCGATGAGTGAGACCAGGGAACGGATGCAGGAGACAGAGAGAGCTCTTTCACAGCTCAGCCACAGCTCGTCATCCACTCGTCTCTGCAAGACCTCCAGACCCAGGGGCAGAGCAGGCTGGGGGAGGAAGGGTGGTCTCTGGTATTTGTGAAAGACGCCTGCCTCAAAGCAGGGACTAATAACTCCCCCTCCCCCCGTATGATGCCATGGGTGGTGCCATTCCCAGCACCACTGGAAGGGAAAAGGGGGAGGAGGTGCCTGTAGGTTTTAAATTACATGCACAGAAAGAGATGCAGTTTTCCTCATCGCTCATTTCCCATATTGTGACCCGTATGGCAGTGCCAGAGACACCCTTTAACTTCTACCCAGCACCTGGCACTAGGAGTAGAGAAAGTGCTCATGGTTTGGCTGTTGAGATTAAGAGCCACCGAAGTAGAGAATGTTTCAGGTAGGAAGTTTGCTTAATAAATACCATCACCAAAGCCCCCTTCAACTTTCTTTGATTTCTTGGAAAATCATCAGGGAGGTTCTGACAATTCTGCAGGCCTTTTACAATGCTGTGTATAAACACAGTGACTCTCTCCAATGCTTCACTGTAGTAGCTGACATTAAAGAGAGACTGCATAGTTTAGATAGCAGCTCAGCCATTTTGTCCTGAATGTCCTTCAGAAGGCGAATGTCATTATGTGATTGACATCAAAAACCTCTAGGCAAATGCACAGCAACGTCAAACAACAAATGCAAGAACTATGTTTGTGCAGGGGTCAGGTGGCATAGCTGGCAAGACCAAGAAACGTGGAACGAACAATTTACTTATCGTATAGTAACTGTGGGTTTTCAAGATGTCTTCTCCAAGTGGATCCCACTCAAGGTGTGCTTGGGGAGCCACGCACACAGTTTCATGCACGAGGCCCAAGCGCATCATGTAAGATCCACATGGACAAAGATTCAAAGCAACAACTACGATTTTTACTGCCACACATAGGGTGGGGCTGGGGGGATGGCCTGGGTAAGATACAGAGAAAGATATCGTGGCCCTAATCAGGAGCAGTAAAAGAATGAGATGGATCTGGTCTCTCTCAGATCTCAGTGCGATTCGGTCCCTGGCTGCGATTAAGGAGCTCAAGGCTCCGTTGAAGTTCCCGATTTAACGACGATCCCAGTCTCCCTTGGAATTGTACCTGCCTCAGTTTGGTACCAAGGAGCTGCAGGTCAGTGCCGAACCAAGGATGCAGCTCAGAACTGAGGATAGATCATACAAGTCCTCGTACATCCCCTTCGCTAGAACCCCTATGGAGGATGACTGCTGGTGGTATGGGCAGACAGATCTGAAAGCCATCTCTAGCAGGGATAAAATCCAGCTGGATCTTTCCTTTCAGTGAACTTTCAGATCTGAGAATGCTGAGAAGCCTGACCAGATCCACCTGTCTGTGCCTTTGCATATTCATTCATAGATTCACAAATTCCAAGGCCAGAAAGGACCATTGTGATCATCTAGTCTGACCTCCTGTACAGCACAGGCCAGAAAACTGCCCCAAAATAATTCCTAGAGCACACCTTCTAGATAAACATTCAATCTCGATTTAAAAATTGCCAGTGACAGAGAACTGACCGAGACGTTTGGTAATTTTTTTCAATGATTAAATACTCTCACTGTCAAAAATTTACACCTTATTTCCAGTCTGAATTTGTCTAGATTGGATCAGCCATTGGATCGTGTTCGACCTTTCTCAGCTAGACTGAAGAGCCCATTATTAAATATTTTTTCCCCATGTAGGTATCGTACTTATAGTCTGTAAATCAGTCCTTAACCTTCTCTTTGTTAAAATAAATAGATTGAGCTATTTTAGTTTATCAGTATAAGGCAGGTTTTCTAATCCTTTATTCATTCTTGTGGCTCTTCTCTGACCCCTCTCCAATTTATCAACATCTTTCTTGAATTGTGGGCACTAGAACTAGACATAGTATTCCAGCAGCGGCCACAACAGTGAAAAATATAGAGGAAAAATAAACTCTTTTACTCCTATTCAAGACTCCCCTGTTTATTCATCCCAGGATAACATTAGCTCTTTTGGCCACAGTACTGGGAGCTCATGTTCAAATGCTTATCCACCACGACTGACAAAAATTTTTCAGAGTCACAGCTTCCCAGGATAGAGTCCCCCATCCTGTAAGTATGGCCTATGTTTCGTTCCCAGATGTATCCATTTAGCTATATTAAAACACACATTCTTTGTTTGCGCCCAGCTTAACCAGGAGATCCAAATCACTCTAAATCAGTGACCTGTCCTCTTCATTATTTACAACTTCCCTTAATTTTGGTGTCATATGCAAATTTTATCAGTGATGATGTTGTGTTTTCCTCCAGCTCACAGATACAAATGTTAAACAGCGTATGGCCAAAAACTAATCCCTGCGAGACACCACTGGAAACACATCCACTTGATGATCATTACAATTACCTTTGGAGACCTATCAGTTAGCCAGTTTTTAACCCATTCTATGTATGCCATGTACATTTTATATCCTTCTAGTTTTTTGTTTTGTTTTTTTCCAGGCAAAATGGTGTGCAGTACCAAGTCAAACATTTCACAGGAGTCTATCTATGTTACGTCAACACAAATCCCATTATCAACCAAACTTGCAATCTCATCAAATAGAGATGTTAAGTTAGTTTGACAGGATCTATTTTCCATAAACCCATGTTCATTGGAATCAGTTACATTGCCTTCCTTTAATTCTTTATTAATCGAGTCCTATATATGGAAATGCTCCTTCCTTTCCTTGGGGTTGGACATTCCTTTCCATAAGGACTAACTCACAAGACAAGGTCACATTTCAGAGCACATGCACTACTGAGCTGTGTAGGGTAATTCTGTTCTTTCTAGGGTCTTACACCGTGCCCATCACCATGGCATCTGAATGCGTAAAATGTGGCCATTTTTAGAAGTGGGAAAAGTGGGGAGTTCACCCCCCCAGTGACCTCAGAAACACCAGAGAGGATTGTGCTCAAACTCTCCTATGAAGTTAATCTCTGGGCAAAGACCAAACCTTGAAAATTTCAACCCCAAAGTTGAATTTTCACAGTTGAAAAGTCATGACAGCATATAGGGAGAGATGTGTCTCCCTCAAACACTTCAATACTGTGGTGATAGGCGCTGCATAAAAACCCTAGGACAAAGACCCAAACCGAGATTTAGAAATCAATTGGAACGCTGGACTAACAAGCAAGAAAACCACCCACATTAGATCAGATGACAGAACCAGACCCTTTCTAGAGTGAAGAATATCGTGCACGACTATCCCTACATTCCCTAGAAGTTCTATGGCCTGTGCTATATAAGAGGGTTGAGTAGATGATCACAGTGGTTCCTTCTGGCCTTAGAATCTATACAGAGCAAGGGGGGGGGTCCCTGCTTACTCCATTCCTGACTGGTTCCGAAGCACACTTTGCTCAGGAACCAACACAAGGAGCAGGCACCTCTGTAGTTTGCACGCCTTCTACAAGGCTTGTGGCTGCTTCTTTGTTCAGAAGATCACCTGCCAAACCCAGTGCGTGGGCACCTCCCCTCCAAAATCACCTGACCGTCATGGCAACACCAGCAATTGCTAACATGAAAAGTAATTATTAAGAAAAGATTTTTTGGGTGGGGATTCTTTTCATGGGATTTAGCAGCTGGAAATAAGGTCTCTGTGAACCCCAACAAGCAGAATGTAGAGCACATCTTGCACAACAGGACAGATTAGCCATGACACCCCACACTCGCAAACATGCACACCCTCTTACCAGGTGAGCCGGTCATACTCATTCTCTAGCTTATAGATGAAGCTGACCAAGGAATTCTTCAGGTCAGCCACCTGGCTAATAAGCGCCTCCAGGGACAATTCGAGCTGCTTCTCCTCCCTCTGCAGAAAGCGGGAAAGAGAGGAGTTAGGACAAGGCCTAGTGCTCTCCTCAGCCCCAGAAATGCACAGAGGTCACCAGATACAAACACACATGCATCGCCCCACTCCCCCTTAGCAGATAGAGCAATACCATTCTTCCAGGAGAGAAACATGCTGGAGATAAAATGCCCGGGGTTTCTTCTGTCACAGCCCCATTTCCCTTCGGCCAGGAACTCAGTCTCGTGCAGCTCACAGGCAGCTGGTCTCTCCTGGATTTCCTAAGCACCACTAGACCCGACCCCCTTAGGTACCCACCTCAGACTCAGGTACCAGCCTCTTTCCCTCACCCCCTGCCTTTGGTCTTGCACTGACCACTTGTAATTTCCAGTGGCCATGGAACCTGTAGGCTCCCATGTTTCATCTGCCATTTTTAATTTGTGGCTGGTGCTCAGACACCGCGGTGATTAGGGTCATACAAGTACCTAGACCCACAAAGAGAGTTGACTACTGCCTTTCATTTCAAAGTGTTTCATACCGACATACAGTCATCTCACTGACAGGGGGGAGGGATAGCTCAGTGGTTTGAGCATTGGCCTGCTAAACCCAGGGTTGTGAGGTCAATCCTTGAGGGGGCCACTTAGGGATCTAGGGCAAAATCAGTACTTGATCCTGCTAGTGAAGGCAGGGGGCTGGACTCGATGACCTTTCAAGGTCCCTTCCAGTTCTAGGAGATGGGATATCTCCATTAATTTATTATTTATTTATTATCCTTTGGGATGGAGGGTGGCAGACAACTGGGGCACAGCATGCCACCTAACAGATGAGTGAGTCTCTGCAGCCTCGGAAGCTGGGTCAAACCCCGGACTCTTACAAAAAGCACCCTAGGATCTCGGCTACTATATGTTACTTACACAGTAGCAGAGTTGCACAAAATTCTTTATGAAACACAGTTGGACTAGGTCCCTGCCCCAATAATTTACCAATGTAAACCACAAAGAGAAGAATAATACGCCAAGGAGGGTGGGAGAGAGCAAACAATGGGAAGGGAATGCTGATTGGGAAAGCAGATCATGACACAGTCTTTTTACAGGCATCCACCCATGGCTCTCACCACACCCTTCCTGTCTCAGAGCAACCATCCGTCTCCATCCTCCTCCCTTCCCCCCCACCGGGTCCATCTTCCCATCCTGGTTACCATCCCCCCTCTACGGTTCCCACCAGCTCTACTCATCCCATTCCAATCTACCACTCCTCCCACCACAAATCCAGATCCCACATCCACATCCTTCTCTACCACCTCCTCCTCCTCCTCACCTCTGCTGACATTTGCATCAGTCCTGGTCCTCCCTCCATCCCTACCCGCTCCACCTCCCACACACATGTCCACCATCACCTCTGCCCCCTCATGGCACCATTCCCAACCTCCTACCTATTCTCCTCCACTCCCATGCCCTACCCTCTCTCTCTTTGGAACACCACGCCATTTCTAAAAAGATCACAGCCATCCACAAACACTTCATATCTCCCTCCTACCAGCTCCTGGTTCTCACAGAGACCTGGATCCCTTCGTCTCATCCAGCCTTTGCAGCTGCCCTCTTATGAGGCCCCCTCCTTCTCTTACACTTCCCACCCTGGATCAGATCGTAGTGGAAGTGTTGGACCTCTCCTCTCCTGCTCCTACAGCTTCCATCCTCTCCTTCCTCCCCACCTTGAAAAGCACTGCATGTGACTCTTCTCTCCTCTCCCACTCCACCTTGCTCTCATCTACCATCCACTTAGCTCCTCCCCATCAGCCTCCCTCTGGCTCTCCTTCCTCTCCTCGCAATCTCCCACATTCATTCTCAGTGACTTCAACGTCCACGTTGATAACCCATCCAACCTCTCAGCTGCACATTTCCTTACCCTTCATTCAACCTGCAGCCCTGGTGCAACTCTTGCACTCACCAAAAGGGCCATTCACTTGACTCAGTCTTCACCAAGCACTGCTCTCTCTAACTGTTGCGTTCCCTCTCTCTGACCATCACCAGCCCTCTTACAGCGCCACCCATCAGCCCTGCCCTCCCGCCCTGGCACTCGCCTTTTCTGTTTGCCTCCAGCCCATCAGCGCTTCTCCTCTGCTCTCAGCCCTCTCCTCCCTTCATAGGATTGTTGATTCACTCCAGGCTTCACTCACCTCCACCCTTGATTCTTTTGACCCTCTCTCTCATCACAAGGTCCACCTTGCCAATCCCCAACCTTGGCTCACCCCCAACATCTGTTTCCTCTGTGCCCGCTCTCACACTGCAGAGCATCTCTTATGGATGAGCAGGCTGACTTCCTCCACTACAAATCTGTTCTCACCCGTTTCAGTTCTGCCATCTTCCTAGCTAAACAACATTACTTCTTCAACTTCACTGACTCCTATGGCTGCAATGCCAACTGACTTTTCACCACCTTTGACTCAGGCTTTGTCTACACTAGCACTTTTGTTGACAAAACTTTTGTGGATCGGGGTGTGAAAACACACACCCCTTACTGACATAAGTTTCACTGACAAAAGCACCAGTGTGGACAGCACTATGTTGGCAGGAGACACTCTCCAGCTGACATAGCTACCGCTGCTCATTGGGGGTGGTTTAATTATGCCGGCAGGAGAGCTCTCTCTCCCGCCGGCGTAGAGCGTCTGCATAGGAGCTCTTACAGTGGCGCAGCTGCAGCGATGTAGCTGTGCCGCTGTAAGGTCCATAATGCAGACATGGCCCCACTCTTCAAACACACCCCTTCTCCTGCCACAGGATCTCACTGATTTTGTTGACGAAATACGACACGACCTTCCCCCTCCCCTCGGCTTGCCTTTCCCTTCACCCTTCCCCTCCAACATCTCTCCTTCTGCACTTTCACACATACAAAAGTGTCTCATCTGCTCCCTTCCTCTAACCCCTCCAATGGCCCCAGTGAACCAGGGATAGCTCAGTGGTTTGAGCATTGGCCTGCTAAACCCAGGGTTGTGAGTTCAATCCTTGAGGGGGCCACTTAGGGATCTGGGGCAAAATCAGTACTTGGTCTTGCTAGTGAAGGTAGGGGGCTGGACTTGATGACCTTTCAGGGTCCCTTCCAGCTCTATGAGATATGTATATCTCCATATATTATTTATTGTTATTTATCTCCTGATCTCCCTCACTGCCCACTCTGATCCTGACCCTCACTTTTCTCCTTAAACTCTCATTATTCTCAGGCTCTTTCCTCTCTCACAATACAAACATGCTTTAGTCTCTCCCATCTTAAAAAAACAAAAAACAAAAAACCTGTAACCTCACTTGCCTCTCCAACTACTTCCCTGTCTCCTAGCTCATTGAACATGCTGTCTACAGTCACTGTCTGAGCTCTTCTCCTCCAATTCCATGTTAGACCCTCTCCGATCTGGCTTCCACCCCTTGTGCTCCACTGAAATCACTCGCCCTTTTAGTTGCCCTTTTCTGAACTTTTTCTAATGCCAGTATATCTTTTTTGAGATGAGGAGACCACATCTGTATGCAGTATTCAAGATGTGGGCGTACCATCGATTTATATAAGGGTAATAAGATATTCTCCATCTTATTCTCTATCCCCTTTTTTAATGATTCCTAACATCCTGTTTGCTTTTTTGACTGCTGCTGCACACTGCGTGGACATCTTCAGAGAACTATCCACGATGACTCCAAGTTTCAGAGTGGTAGCCATGTTAGTCTGTATCAGGAAAAAGAACGAGGAGTACTTGTGGCACTTTAGAGATTAACAAATAAGGTGCCACAAGTACTCCTCGTTCTTTTTGATGACTCCAAGATCTCTTTCCTGATTAGTTGTAACTAAATTAGCCCCCAACATATTGTATGTATAGTTGGGGTTATTTTTTCCAATATGCATTACTTTACATTTATCCACATTAAATTTCATTTGCCACTTTGTTGCCCAATCACTTAGTTTTGTGAGATCTTTTTGAAGTTCTTCAGTGTCTGCTTTTTTGGTCTTAACTATCTTGAGCAGGTGGCAAACTTTGCCACCTCACTGTCTACCCCTTTCTCCACATCATTTATGAATAAATTGAATAGGATTGGTCCTAGGACAGGCCCTTGGGAAACACCACTAGTTACCCCTCTTCATTCTGAAAATTTATCATTTATTCCTACCCTTTGTTCCCTGTCTTTTAACCAGTTCTCAATCCATGAAAGGATCTTCCCTCTTATCCCATGACAACTTAATTTAGGTAAGAGCCTTTGGTGAGGGACCTTGTCAAAGGCTTTCTGGGGCAGGGGCTGCCAGCAGCAGGGCCCCAGGGCTGGATGGAGGTGAAGTAACCGCTCTGCTCCTACTGCAGGACCCCCCAGCTCTATCAGCCACAGCCCCCCTCCAGCCATGCCCCACCCCCCTGTCTCACACAGCGCCCCCTCCAGCCATGCCCCGCCCCCCAGCCATGCCCCGCCCCCTCCATCTCACACAGCCCCCCCAGCCATGCCCCGCCCCCTCCATCTCACACAGCCTCCCCAGCCATGCCCCGCCCCCATGTCTCCCACAGCCCCCCCTCTCCCGCACCTCTCAACACAGCAGCCCCTCACACAGCACCACAGCCATGCCCCGCCCCCCTCCATCTCCCATAGCCCCCCCAGCCATGCCCCGCCCCCTCCGTCTCCCACAGCCCCCCTCTCCCGCACCCCTCAACACAGCAGCCCCTCCCACAGCCCCCCAGCCATGCCCCGCCCCCCTCCATCTCCCACAGCCCCCCAGCCATGCCCCGCCCCCCACAGCCATATCCCGCCCCCCTCCGTCTCACACAGCCCCCCCAGCCATGCCCCGCCCCCTCCATCTCACACAGCCCCCCCAGCCATGCCCCGCCCCCTCCATCTCACACAGCC
>NW_020664461.1:6353355-6371683 GCF_002925995.2 Terrapene triunguis | reverse complement strand
ATGATATATGTATTTGCACAGAACAATGGGTGTCAGCAGATCATGACCTTTCATATAATAGTTTACATGCCATGCTTTGTATGAAATAGATCATAATTGTATGACAGTGTGAATATGGGGGCTCCAAGGTGCTGCTTTGAGGTACAGAGTGCCACAGTGTGTAACTTTATGCGCAAGAGCAATCTCATTGTAAAGTTATATGCTTGTGTAGTGTTTTCAGCATCGGGGCTTAATACAAGAACAAAATTGCTCAAATTCAGGGTAGTGAAAGCAGAAGCTGCTTCTGTATTTAGGTGGCTGCTGCTGGTTTGTGAGAACCTTAGACAGAGAGTCACACATTTAAAGGGGTACCATAAACTTCATATTCTGACTGGAAACGTTTGACCTGCTAATGTCATGAGTAACAGTTATCATTTCTAGAACTGAAGGAGACTTGTGGAGATTCTGTTTGACAGGTACTTTGTCAGCATTTTGTGCCAAGTCCACTCATTGTGTTCCTGATAGACTCAGCAGCCCCTGTTTATATGGCATTCTGCCACACACACGGAGTGTGGGGGGGGAAGAAGAGAAACACTTATAAACAAGAGTCGTTGTAAAATCACAGAAACTGGCAGTGGCCTTGGGCAGGAGGCTCTGAAGCAGAGGATATGCTAGAACTGGAATTTATTTTTTTTTATTTTTGAAGTTGCCTAGATTTTCAGTTGACTGTGTCCTTGCCAGCAAACACTGATGACTTTATTGGATCCAACAAATTAAAGGGGTATCGATGCGCACTGAGGGATTTTAATTTTTGCTGATCATGTATCTTTCCCCAGCCGAGAGCAGCCCTGTGATTGTGCCTGGGAAGGTTTTTTACCCTTACCTGGTTCAAGAGTACAAAATAATAGTTATATGGGATGAGGCTGGCAGAGCTGTCCCAAGCCATCCCAGACCAGGAGGGCCCATGGCTGCTCTTGGTTTTACATGACAAATGTTTATGTACCCCAGGACCACACACCCTCTTTCACCCACAACAGCCTTTGGGCAAATGACGGGAAAGACAGGGCAGCATTTGTATCCGTCTTTGTAACAGGACTTGTTCTGCTTGTACAGATCTAAGCACATAGGTACACATTTGTTTATGACCTGAGTCCTCAGCGCCTCCAGGAGCAGTGCCCCAGACAGGGTAAAAGAGACCTACATTTCTTAGATGCCCTGGAAGAGAGACCTCACGCTGCACTGAGAGAGATGCAGCTTGCACTAGATTGAAGGAGTTAGGGTCTGTCCACACTGCAATTAGACACCTGCGGCTGGCCTGTGCCAGCTGACTGGTGCTTGGGCTGTGCAACTGTTTCCTTGCCGTGTAGACTTCCAGGCTTGGCTTACAGTCCGAGCTCTGGGACCCTATTTGGGCTGCAGCCCGAACCCAGAAGTGTACACTGCCATGAAACAGCCCCACAGCCTGAGCCCCGCGAGCCCAAGTCAGCTGTCAGGTCTAATGGCAGTGTAGACATACATCTCCTAGTGCTGACTGCAGAAGTCTAGTGGCCCCGGCATCTCCTCCTCTACTCACCCCATGGGGTGATCTGGTAAGCCCAGGCTCTGCTCAGACAGAATATTGGGCATATAACACCATAGAAGCCTTCTTAGGGGCCAGTAGGAGTGAGAGCTCAGGGGAAAGCCACATTAAGGGGATTGAGAAGGGCTAGAAGATTAAAGGTTAGCATAGTACTAACCTTTAATCACACTAGGGCTGGGGTAATGTATGGGGCTGTTAGACTCCAGGGCACCTGCAAAAGGAGTGGGTGGAACAGGGTCAGAGTGTGGCTGACGGCATCTCGTTGGTTTCTCGTTGCTAGGTAGATTTGTCGCCCCTCAGCCAGGAGAGTCCTTGTGCCATACAGGAACCCTCTGGAAGGAAGTCGGGTGTCTCCATGGTCACTGCTGACATTGGCCTCGTCAGCATGATCCGACAGGGGATCTTAGCACTGCAGCTGTTGCCTTCCAACTCCAGTGCAGGTTAGTTCCACCTCCTGGGCTCCAGGGAGGCTCGCCTGGAATTCTGTATCCCTCTAGCCCTCATGCCCAAAGAGTCATGTTAGGCCCTTCAGATGGGGGAAGGGCAAGGCTTCAGGGCAGCAGCTCTGCGGTGCAGCATTTCATGATCCCATTGTGGTGTGGTAACGCAGATAAAGCCAGCGATTGCATTGGGGGTGTAGGGTGGGGAGTCTGATCACAAATGAGGGACGGTGCTCTGAGATGGTGCCTTGTTACCTCCAGGTATCATCATAATCACAGATGGTGTGACCAGTGTCCCGGACGTGGCTGTGTGTGAGACTCTGCTCAACCAGCTGCGGAGTAGCACTGTGGCCTGCTCCTTTGTGCAGGTATGCCTGGGGCGGGGGCACTGCAGACTGCACCGTGTATGCCGGTGTGCTGGCCAGTCTGAGGCGGAGGGTGGGCGTGGGATGCTGCACCGTGTGTGTAGATATGCCAGTCTGGGGCAAGGGGTGGGGGTGGAGATGGCTAACCTCTGGTGGGGAGTGGGGACGGGGATGCCAATCCAGGGCAGGGGCTCTGGGCACCGTGCTGTGTGTGCTGGTATGTGCTCTCCCTTCTGGGGGTTTGATGCTCACTCACCCCTAGCAGGATGGAGTGGAGCTTACCTCTGCTTCTCTCTCTCCTCTCCCCTCCTTTGCTCTGTCTCATGTGGATCTCTCTCCCATGCCTTCTCAGGTGGGCGGAGTCTACTCATATGACTGCAGCTTTGGCCACGTCCCCAATGTGGAACTGATGAAATTTATTGCTATGGCAACTTTTGGTGCATACCTGTCTACCTGCCCTGAGCTGGATCCCTTAAGCCTCGACCTCAATGTATATCACAAGGCCTTCCTGCTGTATTCCTTCCTGCGCACCGGGGAGTCCCTGAACCCAGAGTATTACTGTGGTGAGGCGAGCATGTGTGTCCTGCTCCATCGGATGGGGGGGCCTGGAATTTCTTCATGTGGTGGGGCCTGGATACATCAATGTCCCCTTCGTACCCTTTCCTGATAGTTTCCAATAGCAGTGGGTGAGGGAGGCAGTGGTGAGAACCTTTTTCCAGCCCCTTCTACCTACTGCAGTGCACACAAGGCAAGGGAGTGGTCCTCTTTTCTCCAGCAGCCCCGAGAGCTCGGTCTGGGGAGGACAGCTTAACAAGCACACTGCTCAGTGGATTGGAGCATGTGGTCAGGGCCCGCAGAATTCTAGGCCTTCTCGAGGCTCTGAACACTACTGGATGCTGGAGCAGAATCTCTGTGGCTCCCTTCCTGGGGCATGCTGCTTTAGGGAGCATTAGCTGGGGAGTTGGGTGCTAACGTGCCTTTCTCACTACTGCTCTCAGCTTGCCTACCCAGCCCAAAGGGGAATGTTTGTGCAAGCCTGAGCACAATCCCCCCTGCCACGGGAGTACAGCGAGGGTGAGGAAACACTCACTGGCCCCTTTGCACATGGAGGCCCTCTGAACGCTGACCTGGTTGGCTGCGCTCTGCAGAGCACATCCAGACCATGTCTGCACATGGGAACTTGGCTTACAAGGTTATGGTCACCAGAGATGGCCACAATGCCAGCATCTGGGTGCTCCCACTGAGGATGCGGTGGGACACGACACTTTGTGACACTTTTATGTCAATTGAAAATTGGCCTTAAGGCTCAGAAGCATCAGCAGTTCTTGGAAAATGCCTGCTGTCTGTGGGGGTGGTTGAGATTTCCCATGCTGGTTCAGAGGGAGTCTGGCCTGAAGGACTGGGGGGAGGGGTTCAGGTGCTGTTTAAAAGCTGTTAGTTGTTAAACCTTGCAGTGAAGGCTGTCAGGCCCTACTAACTGGTCATTATACAGCACCCAGGGTGGGCATGAGACTCCCTAGGGACAGGGGAAAATGGATC
The DNA here is from genome assembly GCF_002925995.2 of Terrapene triunguis. Classification (NCBI taxonomy): domain Eukaryota; kingdom Metazoa; phylum Chordata; order Testudines; family Emydidae; genus Terrapene; species Terrapene triunguis. The sequence goes on along the minus strand of NW_020664461.1, from coordinate 6,367,781 downwards.
CCTGCCTGGATTAGTGCAGCGGCCTTGCCATTCCTGTCTGGTTAAATGCATCACCCTGTAGTGCTGGTCCTGATTATCACGCCTGGCCCATCATGTGCTCAGGCTTGGCCCCTGCCCTGTTACAGATCTCCTCTGCACCAACAGGCCTCTCCTGTCCCCTTCCTGAGCGAGCCTGGAGGGATGCACTGCTCACTGGGAGGGAGGGAGGGGTCCCACAGCTGCACTCGCCAAGTGCCTTGGGCTCCTGCTGCAGGCTGGGGAGTGGAGGAGCTGCCCCTGCGTGACCCGTGTGCCTGCTGTTGTTTGCAGTATCCCAGCACAGACTGTTCAATGAGCATCTGGTGTCTGCGAGCAGCAACCCGGCTCTGGCCATGAGGAGGAAGAAGCACACAGAGAAGGAGGTGCATGCAGACCTCGTGAGCATAGTCTCTGTCCGGCTGCGTGAGGGCTACAGCATCCGTGAGGTCAACATCACCAAAGGTGATCTGCCTGCGCCATGCTGCTCTATGACTTGGGGCTCCATTCCCGGTTACACAGACTTAAGTGCAGGCTTGCCATAGTCTGGCCAGCCTCGGTGGGGTGAGGACAGGAAGCCATGGTCTTGGGGAAGGAGTTTGTTCTCCATGGCACATGCACAGGATTGCCCTGTGCGGTTGCATGGTGCTTGTGTGCCGGCTAGGCAAATCCTGTCTCACAGTATGGAGATACCAACAGTTCAGAGGTGGGGAGCAGCTACAGGGTAAGGGGGTGCCCCATAGGCGACAGCGGTGCAAGGTCTGATATGGGCGCAAGTACTGAACCACGGCTGCAGACTAGGAAGGTGCAAATAGCAGCACTTTATGCAAAGAGAGTGGCTGCCAGCAAGTAGCACTGTATTTACATTAGCCCAGTGGTTCCCAAACTTTAACCACCTGTGAACCCCTTTCACTAAAATGTCAAGTCTCGTGAACCCCCTCCTAAAAATTAATATTTCCAGGGATTTTCTCGTTTACCTGAGTATAAATTATAAAAGCAGTGATCTTGGAAATATAAAATTTGTTTTTATGACATGCTTATTACACACTAATTATTATTAAGTGTCCCTGGCCTCTGTTGCCAGAAGCTGGGAATGAGCGAAAGGGGATGGATCACTTGATGATTACCTGTTCTGTTCATTCCCTCTGGGGCACCTGGCACTGGCCACTGTCGGAAGACAGGATACTGGGCTAGATGGACCCTTGGTCTGACCCAGTAGGGCCATTCTTATGTTCTTATTTATCATTACAGTATTTTTATTACATTATGAAAATGGCAACACTCTTCCAAGATCTCACTTTCGTAGCTTGTATCACTTGGAATAAGTCGGTTATAAGACAAGGCTCCTATGTTTCATCAAAGAGTATCAGATGTGAAACAGCATGAAGGTATTTAAGAAGCCAACTCAAAGAGTTCCTCCTACACAAGCATTCAGGTCTTGAGCAGTCCAGACAAACAACGCACGTTACAACAAAGCTTAAACTTATTCATCATAATAATTTTAAAAACAATACTAGCTGCCTATTTAATTTTAAAAACAGCAAAAAATATCCCCCTCCCTTTCCATTTCTTATAAGGAGTCTTGAAGTTCAAATCTCCTCAGTGTGATAGATATGCTTGCTTTGATCCTCTTAGCTCTTGGAAGTCCAGGGGCTTCAGGCTGCTGGCCCCATGCTGCCCGGGGTCCCTAGGGACAGCTCTGTCCGCAATTAGGGAATTCTTTTCCGAGAACATTTCGTGAACCCCCAGGGGTTCTCGAACCCCAGTTTGGGAACCACTGCATTAGCCTAAGCCTTCTGCATTCCTGCCAGCACAGCAGTGGCTGCAGCAGAACCAGGTGAGTGGCTGCAGAAATGATAGCATGGGCAGGATCTCAGTAGCACCATAAATGTACCTGGTCCTTCCTAGACAGTGAGAGAGAGAGAGAAAATGGAAATCTTACTTTAGTGAAGCCATGTAAAGAAAAATAAATTCCAGCAGGAGAAATGTACGGAGTAAACTAGGGTGAGAACAGGACTTTTGAAGAGCAAACTTCCAAACACAAATAGCAAGAAATCATTTGCATATGCAGAGACAGGACGCCTGCAGGAGAATCAGTGTGTCTGCTTGCCTAGCTGGGAGACAAGGGAGCAGTTGAGAAGGATAAGGCCATAGCAGAAAAGTTTAATTAGTTCTTTGCAAGAGTCTTCAGCTCAGAGGATATTGGGGAGATACCTGCTCTTCTCGGATAGTAAAGATGAAGCACTGTCAGGGACTGAAGTGTCAAAAGTAGAGTTGCTGGAACAAATAGAGTGACAAGTCACCTGGGCCAGATGGTGTGCTGAAAGAGCTTCGGAATGAAGTATATGAGCTAACAAAAAATTGCAGTCTGTTGTTTAAAATCTACACCTATGCCGGAGGCTCAGAGGGCAGCAAGTGTTGTATCTGCATCCTGTAGGATGTTCCTGGGAATTCTGGCATGTAAACTAGCACTGTGTACATTAGTTGAAACAACAGTTTTTAAAATAGAATTATAAAATGGTTGGAAAATTGGACATGATGGTGTAATCAGCACAGCCTCTGCAAAGGAGAAGCATGCCTCACTATTAGGCAGCAGCAGAATGGAGCTGACCAGACTCTCTCTTCTTGGTGTCACTGCTGTGGGTGTGGTTCTGGGCAGCTGCTGACCAGAGTCTGGTTAATGTCACTCTTGCTCTGGGTAGTTCTGTGCAGAGGAAGCTGAGGCTGGCTGCAGACTCAGGCAGGCAGCACTGCATCAGGTCTGGTTGGGATGATTGGCTTCTGACCAGTGACTTACCTCCTTTGATGGCTTAGCATCTCCAGCCACTCACCGAGGAAAGGTTTGATAAGCCCTGCTAGCTGTGCAGCACTGGGGACCTAGTGGGGGAGCGAGTGAATGAGTCGGCAGTGCGATGACCTGTTTGTTTGGGTTGCGTCCATAGGCTAGCATGTGGGATGGGTGTTCTGCTCCCTTGGCCCGGCTAGGTCCTCCCTGGGCGCTGCCATCACTCTGCCAGTGAGGGAATGGAGCGCTTGGAGCAGACCCCAAAGAGCCGAAGGATTTTGGACAACAGCCCGTGGGGCAGGCTGGCTTGTTCACTTTGGGGCAGGCATGTCTGGGGAGAGATGGGACCAGTGTGACATGAAGGCTGTCAGGCCTCAGGGAACTCCAGCTGGTACCGAGTGCTGCAGTATCCCGTACTCGTGAGCAAACCACATCTGTCCTACGCTCTGCATTGGCTTCCTATAGACTGCTGAGTTAGGGGCAGGGTCTTGGCCCTAGTGTGCATAGTGCTCCATGGCCTAAGCCCAGCACGTCTGAGAGCCTGAAGCTCCAGGATGAAGCCTCTGGCTGACCGCTCTGCTCCTCCGGCACCATGGAGCTTCCTTCACAAGGGAAAAGCTCGTTTGTGCAGGAGACAGAGCTCTGCTTTTCCAGTCTGAGCCTGCCTGAGGAACTGGTCTCTCATTCCAAAGGCCAGGTGCGTGTCTGTGACACGCACACAGCAGTGTGTGCATTTCAAAACAGCTCCCCAGCAAAACGCTGTATTGCACAAACACCTCTCTCCCTGGGGGCGCGCGCACGAGAATGAACCACACGTCCCCTCACTCAGTGTGTGATTGGAATGTGATCGGGGGTTAGGATGACACCTGTACAGGACAGAGTAGCCTCTGCCAGTTCAGAGTGGTATTTGAGTGGGCCTGGGCCCACTTGTTCTCCCATGCTGTGGGGCGCAGAACAGGCAGCAGTGGTCGAAGGGAAAGGCCAGGGTAAGTAGGAGGGGGCTCGTTTAGCTGGATGCCAGAACAAGCTGCCAGGGGGTGTTGTGGAGCTCCCATTGCTGGGGAGTCAGAGCAGAGCCTGGGTGCATTGTGCTTAGGGCAGGTTGGGGGTGCTGAGTTCGGCCCTGACCCCATGGAGGAGAGGGACCATCCCACCCAAAGGATTCCGGGAATCCTCTTACCTGTTCAGGGGCCCCATGTCAGTTGAATCTTGTATCTGGGGGCAAGAGGTGGTGCTGCTGGGTCATGGCCTGGGTGGTGAGCTTGATCGCAGCCCCTCACGGCCCTGTTCTCATCCCACGCAGGCGGCTCCCAGCTGGAAGTGAAACTGGTCTTGCTGTGGAAGCACAACATGCGGATAGAATACCTGGCTGTGGCGGCATGGCCCCTGGACCCCTCCAAGCGCAGTACCTGGGTGGAGGTGACAATGGAGGGCAGCTATGACATCCTGCATGATATCAGCTGCACCATGAGGAAGCCTATCACCAGCCTGTACCGCACTACAGTGATCCGTCGCTTCTGGAACACACTGCAGAGGTGAGCCTGGCCGTTCCCTGCAGCTCTCGTAGTCTGACCCCAGCACCTGCTGGCTCCAGGATGCCTCTGCACCCCCTTTCCCTGCTCACCTGGGCCCCCCAGTGGGGGTGGCCTGAAGAGGAACACCGATTGGGAAGAGGGACTTGAACGGACTTGTGTCCTAGGCAGTAGGATTCCCAGAGCCGACGGTGCTGCATTCCCTGGGCCCTGCTCTGTTTGCTGTCATTAACCAGACCCCAGGCATTGGGAGGGGCTGGGCAGTGAGCAGGGGATGTGTGCCCCTGGCACCACCCTGCAATGCTGCCTTGCTCTGAAGGTCAGAGCTGTGGGTGATTCTCTCTCAGGTAGGTGGGGTGTGTTGCTGATCCCGGATGACTTGTGTCACTCCCCAGTGTTCCCAAGCTCTGCAGAGGCTGGGGCATCTACCCCTGTTCTGCGCAGTTGTTCCCTGCCTGCTGTACCTTGAGGGAAGGACTCGGCCGAACCCTTTCCTAACTCCTCTTGCTGTTGCTGAGCTCTCTCGCCTGGGGGGTGGGCTGCTGCATCCGGCTCCCTCTAGTGTGCCCTTTGCCAGGCCTGGGGGAATCCTGCTTCCCCCAAGGACATGCCCCCAGCTGGCCTTGCAGTGCCACATGTGCAGGCAGCACAGCTCTGAATGGTCGATCGGCTGGGAGCGCCCCAGAGACTTAACGATGGCTTTTGTCTTGCAGCATCAACCAGACAGATCAGATGCTGGTTCACCTGCAGTCTTTTGACACCGTTCCAGAGCATTTCACCATCCCTGAGAGCACTAAGAATGGAGTGCCGCTTTTCTACATCCCACCGGGCTCCACCACCCCGGTACGCCGCCTCCCCTTTCCTGAGAGCCCTGGGAACAGGTGCCCTTCTGTTCTGTATCCTTGTGTCAGAGGGCTGATCCGTGCAGGTGGCTGCCATGGTAGCTGTGACTCACAGGAACGGCCCGTAGGCTGTTCTCCTTGCTAACAGTTGCACTGCTCCACTTCCGCATGATGCTGTGTGAACCGGCACTTCTCTGATGTCCTTTCCCGAACATTATGCACTCCATGGCACCAGCTTAGGGTGTCTGCTCCAGCAGCTGCTCCTGGAAAGCCCCTGGGGTGAATAGCAGGCTGCCCATTCTAGGCAACGTGCAGAGTGTTCTCCAGCGAGCGTGTGGTGTGTACGCCAGGTGCACTCCAGCTAGAGAGGGCAGGAGTGCCGCAGGCTCAGCCTGCCTCGGTGCGTCTGGGATGCCTTCCCATCGGTGAGGAAGCCCATACTGGCTGTCCAGCTGCATTGCTCAGTTATGTTGCTGAAAGCATTCATTCTCCCCAGAGACAATGTAATGCTCTTCAGCCAGCCTGCTAGGCTCAGACTCCGGGGAGGCCTGGACCTTCTCCGTGGGGAAACCAACAGCTTGCGGCTGAGCTCTTTCTCTCTGTCTCTCAGGTGCTGTCCCTGCAGCACAGCGGCTCTGACTGCAGCCATTCACAGTTTGCCTCCTACTGGAAGCCCATCCTCTCCATGGATGCTAATTTCTGGCAGAGGTGGCTGCATATGCATCGGATTGTCCTCATGCTGGAGCATGACACGTACGTCTGTGGTGGGGCTAGGGCAGCGTGACCTGGACACGTCGCTGTGGGTAGGAAAGCAGCCCTAGGGACAGCGGGAGCCTGGCTATGCAGCCAGAGCCTGCGGGCGCTGCCTCGCTGACAGAAGGGGGCTATGCAGGATTACTCTGGGCACAGGAGGGCCCTGGGAAGGTGTCTGCTAGCTACACAGCACAGGCAGTAGCAGGCTGGGCTCTCAGGCATGGGAAGGCCCATTAGCCTGAGGAGACCATGCTGTTTGTGCATTAACCCTCTGCAGGCTGGGAAGGCATCCTGGCTGGAGGGGGAGGGGAGAAGAGAGGCAGCTCCTGAGAGTGTTGGGTGCCCTCAGGGTTTGTCTCTGCCAGATCTCCTGTGGGCCTCCCAGCTGGAATTTCACCCTGTGGCTCAGTAGGCCTCCCTGCAGGGTGGAGAAGCTCAGGGTGTGTCTACACTACAAAATTATGTCAACCTAAGTTACGTGGATGTACAGCGCCGCATGTCCACACTGTGCTCCGTGTGTCAGTGGTGCGTGTCCTCCCCAGGAGCACTCGCACCGATTGTACGGTCGATGTGGGGCACTGTGGGACGGCTCCTGAAAGGCAGCCACACTTGATGTAAGCAACGCAGTGTCTATGCTGATGCTGGGTCGACCTAACTACAGTGACCTAAGCCTCTCGCAGAGGTGGAGTTAAGTCCTGTAGTGGGCGAGTTACGTCGGCGGGAGCATTTTAGTGTAGATGCTCACAGAGTTAGGGCAGCATAAGCTGCCTTACGTCAACCTAACTCTAGTGTAGCCCAGGACTCAGTATAGAGGGGCTGTGGCCTCTTCCAGGGGGATCAAAGGACAGGTACAGCCTGTTGTGTCCTGCTGAGAAGGGGGCTGCCAATTGTTCACAATGGCCCTCATTTCCGTAAAACACGGCTGGAGTCTGCTCTGATTCCTGCCTCAGGCAGAGCCCAGGGCCTGGAACCTCTGGAGAGCCGGAGCTTCCCGGCGCGGGGCCAGTTTGGAGTCTGTCTCTGCATGTCCCGAAATTATGGCAGGTGTCTGCAAAGCTCCATTGGCTCAGATTGACACAGTGGCCTGCTGCCCACCCTGACATCATCTGAAGCCAAGGAAGGGAGGGTGCCCTGTTAGCAGGGGGGCTCATCCCAGCCAAGGATCAGTGTGGCTAATCCCCAGCCCTGATCAAAGGCTTACCCCATAGGTCCCTGGGAAGCAGGTAGGTAATGCCCCCTCCGTTGTACAGAGGGGGAAGTAGCAGATCAGCTTAGGGGGAGAGCAGGGTTCCTGTGACAGCGGAACAGTGGAACTCCCTGCAGATGTGGCAGAGCCAGACAGCACAGCAGGAGAGGCGTTAGTGGCAGCCTGTGGGTGTGGGTCGGGGAGGAGCAGGTTGATCCTGCCCAAGCTAGTGAGGGAGGGTGAATGGGCCAGGGGCTCTGCAGGGGCCCTTCCTGGGCCATGGTGGGAGCAGACAGGAGGGCTGGGCTAGTGACGCACTGGTGTGTTTCACAGACCCGTCCCAAAGCACCTGCACACACCAGGCAACAATGGCCGGTACAGCACCATCCAGTGCCGCATCTCCCACTCGGCACTCACCTCCCTGCTGCGGGACTGGAGCAGCTTTGTGCTAGTGGAAGGCTACTCCTACGTCAAACTGATGCCCAGGTGAGAGGCTCCGTGTACACAGGGTGCTGCTTCTGCTGTGCTCCATAGAGAGCCTGGCGGGCAGGGGAGGAGTCAGGGTTCCTTTCGCGCACTAACACCATGGCTCATGGGCTGTTGGAACTGCCATTCAGGTGTGCCCCATTCCCCTCCCTTCCGTGCGCTGCTAGAGCCCTCTTCCCCTCTGTCTGCTCCTGGCCCCCTTTCTGCCCCATCTGCCAGGGCCAGCCCCTGCTAACCTGAGCGCAGCCCCTCCTCTTGCCAGAAAGCCTTCCAGCTGTAACCCCCATGGCAGTACTCTGTCCTCTCTCATTGGGACCCTGGAGTGCATCTGACTCAGCAGCTCTCTGCATGCCCCTCGTGCTGTGAAATGAAAATAGTACAGGCTGATCCCTGCTAGCAGGGCCCGTTCGGCTCCACCTGGCTGACCCCAGCGCTGGTTGACTCCAAACCCAGCTTGCAGCTCGCCCATAGCAGGGAACTCTCTGACCTCGCAGCTGGGGAAGGAGCATCCACTCTGCATCGGGCCCCAGAGCAGCTAGAGCTCTGCCGCCAAGGCCATGCCGCCCGGTTAGACCATTCTCCCTGCTACCCAGTCAGTGACTAACTCCTCTTCCAGCTCTGAGGATCCAGCTCCTTCCTCATTCTATGTGGTACGGATCATCTCCAAAGCTCCCTGCATGGTTCTCCGGCTAGGGTTCCCCATCGGGACTCCTGCCCAGGCCAGGAACCAGGTGAGTCTGAGGGAGAATGCTTTGGGGGCAGTGGGAACAGAGTGAGCTGCCTGGGAGGCGTGGGGGGGCTGGCATGGAGAAGAAGCAGGTGGATGTATTTACAGAGCTGACACCTTGACCAGGCAGCTGTTTGGGATTTGGGACAAAGGAATTTAAAATGTAGCTGCTGTAGCAGAGATTTGGAAGGTGGCAAGATACTGCACCTGTATTTTAAAGAGGCTCCAAGGGTGATCCAGGGAATTGCAGACTAGTAAGCCTCACATCTGTGCCCGGTAAACAGGTCAAAATGATGATTAAAAATAATAAAATAAAACATCTGAAGATTATATGATTTGATCTAACCAGCTTGGTTTGTGCAGAGGAAAACCATGACTCACTGAGCTATTAGAATTCTTTGAGCATTAGTAAAGTAGTGGCTAGAAGAGAAAACTAGTTAACATAATTTAGATTTTGACAAAGTCCCAGGCAGGAGGCTACTAAGAAGCTAAGATGTCATGGGCTGAGAGGCAAAGTGAGGGATCAGGATCTGTGAAGGAGACCGGAAACAGTAGGATTAAATGTTCAGTTTTCATCCTGGTGCCCGCAGGATCTGTACTAGGTCCTGTGTCCTTTAATGGTCTGGAAAGGGAAAGGAGGCAGAGAAAAGTGAAACTCCCTGCAGATATGGCAGACCAGACAGCGCAGCAGGTGACTTCATAAAGGTCTCTGAAAGGAGTGGACTAAAGAAAGGCAGTTGGGAGCGTTGTTCTGTCTCCTAACACAAGAATAAGGCACATTCAATGAGGTTGAAAAGTGGCAAATTAAAAACATAAAAGGAAATTTGACTCTGGAAGTCACAGGAAGTTGCTGAGGCGAGAACTTAACAAGATTCAAAGAGGGGTAGGGCCTTTACGTGGGTACAGAATACCCTAAAAAACCTTGCACTTTGGGGCTTAACCCAACCTGTAACTACTAGAAATCAGGAAGAGACCATTATGGGGGCAGATTATCCCCCACGTGCGACAGCAGGGTTTTTGCACCTTTGTCTGCAGCCGTTGGAGCCAGGACACGGAGCTAGGCAGAGCTGTGGTCTGGACCCATCTGGCAGTGCCTGTGTAATGGCATTCTTGCAGACCCAGAATGGGGCAAGAGTAGGGAGTGGTTTCCCTGGTGCCTCTCTCCACAGAGCAGAGCTGTTTGTTGATCAGGAGTGGGGAAGGGGTGGTTAATTCATAGTGTTTAAGGCCAGAAGGGACCATTGTGATGATCTAGTCTGACCTGCTGTGTGACACAGACCATTACACTTCACCCAGCTACCCCTGTGCTGAGCCAATAACTTGTTTGGCTAAATCATTTCTTCAGAAAGGCCTCCAGCTGGAGAGTCCATCTCCTCCCTCGGCAGACTGTTACAGGGGTTAGTCACCCTCACGGATTGAAAAACAATTCTGCCTTATTTGTCTGGCTTCAGCCACCAGCTTTTGGTGGTTCCTGTCCCAAGTTAAAGAGCCCTTTGGTACCGGGTGTCTCCTCCCCTGGGAAGTACTTGTCACTGCAATCCAGCCACCTTGCAGTCTTCTCTCTGATAGCTGAATAGTGTGAGCTCTGTAAGCCTGTCACTATAAAGCATGTTCTCCAGCCCTCAGAGCAGTTTTGTGGCTCTTTTCTGCCCCCTCTCCAATCTTCAATGTCCATTTAAAAATGTGGACCCAGAACGGGATTCTGTATTCCAGTATCAGCCTCACCAATTTCACATACAGAAGTAAAATCACCCCACTGTTCACTGCTCCTCTGTCTGTACATCCCAGGATCACATTCACCCTCTTTGCCAAGGCACTGCTCTAGCAGCTCACGTCGAGTTGCTTGTCTCTACAGCAGGCAGCATGGACGTAGCTAAGCCCAAGTCCGCAGGACTCAGACTTGTAGACTTGATGTTTCCAAGCCCTGCTTGAGCATCCATGCTTCACTGTAAATCTGGGTTTGCACTGGCTGGGCCTGGCTCCCTCAGATGGGCTAACACGTCCACACCATGCTGCGCAGCCCTTCGGATTGTGGCTGGACCTGCAGCCATGCTGCAAAACGAGAGGGCTTCAGCCTGAGCTGTGGCTGACTCAGGATCTGACCCTCTCCCCTAGCAGGGTCCTAGGCCCCAGGCTCTGAGTGCCCGCCGACCCGGGTCAGACTGATCTCTTCGTGGATGGAAGGGGGGCTTGGGCTCAAATCTCAGTCGGGATCTGGGTGTAGTGTGCAATGCAGACACCCTGTGATCCCTAAATAGAGCTGCTCAGGCTTCCTTTTACCTCTGTCCTGCAGATAGTGGAGGAGTTACAGGACCGGATCCTGCAGCTGCGCTTCCCCCACAGGGTCCAGAGCAAAGAGGCGACTCCCAAAGTGAAGAGGAAAACTTTTGGCAGCAGCTCTCCCTCGAAGTCCCCGCCCGTGGCTGGGGCCCCGCCAGCCCTCTCAGACAGGCCCTGCCTTGTAGTGCTGCACAAGCCGCTGGAGAAGCTCCTGATCAGGTAGTGGCGGTGGGCTAGTGGGGCAGAGGGGCAACAGGCTGCCGGGGGTCATCTTGCTTAGTAGTCGGGGTGGGGAGGGGAACCGCAGTCTGGGTTTGCCCTGTGCCCGAGGAGGGGCCCGTGGAAGGCTGGTGCTGCTGGCGGCGGGGGAGCCTGTGCCCTTGGGTGGGTTCCGCGGGCACGTTCTCTGACAGAGCTGTGGCTGTGACTCTCAGGGCTTGCGGTCAGCGCTGTGCTGAGAATCCGAACCTGGCTAGAGCGAAGGGAGGGGGAGAGAGGATCACTGGCCCCAGAGAGGGGACTGAAGTGGAGCAGATCCCAGCCTTCCTGCTGCCGCCCCTGTGGTGTTAGAGCCAGGATCAAGCCAGCCGTCCAGAAGTGCAGGCCTTGTCTGGGGACCCTTCCCTCTCGGCTGGTCGTTCTCCCTTCTGCCCTCCTAGGTATGAGAAGCTGCCTTCCGACTACCGGGCTCCCTTCATCCTCACCCTGGAGCACCCCCCTGTGTCCGGCCCCCTCACCATGGTGGCCAACCGCACCGCCTCCTCCACCCTGGCTTCGCTCTCCCGCTACTTCTATCACCAGCGCTGGATCTGGTGCATCCAGTCGGGGCTGGCCCCAGCCGTGCCCATCGCAGCCGTAGCCCATCTCCTGTCCACGCTCACCGAGTAAGTGTCACGGCTGAGGGGGGCAGGGAGCTGGCGGGCGGGGAGCTGCCCTTTCCGAAGGTGCAGACCCCAGGGCAGGGCCGGATGGTTTGAGGCTGGGTTGGGGTCCCATAACCCATCTCAGCACGGCTCGGATTCTGGGTCTGGGGGGTTTGCCCAGTCCTGCTGCCCCCCGCTAAGGGCGAGTGGGTTTCCTGACGTGAGGGCGCAGGAGGCGTCTCCTGGAGCACGGCACCATGGCCTGGCCTCTGCTTCTGTCTGGGCTGTGTCTGTAATGTGCCAAGCTACTCCCGGTGTGTCGGGGCTGGCTCGGATCCAGTCCCTGTGGGGGGGCCCTGAGGAGTTCCTGTGGCTGAGGGGCTCCTCTCGGGGGAGGGGGAGCGGAGGAGTTGCTCATCTCCCAGTGTTTTTCTCTGGTGCTGCCCAGGGTCCGTTTGTCAGAGGGCTTCCATTTTGCATCCAGTGGAGACGGAATTATCAATATGGTGCTGGAGCTGCCCATACGGGTGAGTCCTGTCCCTGCCCCACCCAGCCCCTCCAGGGGGACATGCTCTCTGAGACCCCATGGGAACGAGCGTGGGGAGACCCACTCACTTCCCTGGGGCTCAGCGGCTCCTGTCTCCTCCCCAGCCCTGGGGCTGAAGGGTCCCATGGAGCACTGGGGGGTTCTCTGCTGTAAAGGCGTAGGCTCCCTCTCCACTTCCCTGCCACAGGGAGGGGACTTGGGGGTGGGGTGTGTTGGGGGAGGTGTGGGGGTTGGGGGAGGGGGAATTTGAAGGTGGGCTGTGTTGGAGGAGGTGTGTGGATGTGGGGTGGGCTGTGTTGGGGGAGGTGTGGGGATGGGGGCAGAGGGGTGTGGTGGGCTGTGTCACATGGGATTTGGGGGTATGGGGGTGGGCTGATGCAGGGGCATGGGGAAGTGGGTCAGAGGGATTTGGGGATCTGGGGGAGCGGCGACAGGAGACGGATTTGGCAGTGGGCTGTGTTTTGGCGGCATAGTGACTGGCCTGAGGGGTTGGGTGGAGGCAGGGGGTAGGGACGCATTGGTGCTGTTGTTGCTGGTCCAGCGGTGGGCTGTGTTTCGGGGGCACAGTGACGGGGCAGAGGGGTTGGGTGGAGGCAGGGGGTAGGCACGCATTGGTGCCGTTGTTGCCAGTCGGGCTCATGCAGCGTCTTGGCCACAGAGTGACTCCTCCAGTGACGACAGCAGCGGCAGAGAGAAGCACACTTGCGTCGTCCAGTATGTCCTCTTCCCGCCACATTCCACCTCCACCAAGGACAGGTGAGGTCAGGGATCAGCCTCCCAGGTAGCACTGAGAGCCAGCCCCTCTGGCTCCTGGCCTCGGGCCTGTCAGGCAGTGTGTGGGGATGGGGAGGGCTCGTACCTAGCGCACCCTTGGCAGCTGTTGGGCTGTGACTGCTTGGAGCTGCAGTGCCCTTGTGCCTCGCTGGGCATGTCCTGCTGTGGGGGCGGGCTAGCCATTGATGCCGGCTCTCGGGGGGCGGGTGGTGCTGCCCTGGGGGGTGTCTGGAGCCCGTGCAGCACGGTGGAGAGGCCTGAGCAAACACCTGGATGTGCAGGATGCTCACCCCACCTACGCTGTTCTCCAGCTTCTCTACAGATGATGACAATGACACAGAGGTGGAGGCCATCGAAATGGACACCGAGCTGAACCTGGTCACTGAGTGCTGGGTGGAACCACAGAGTGGCCACATCCGCAGCACTGCTGAGAACTGGAGGTATCTCCAAGGGCTGCCCTACCAGAAGATCCCCAAAGCTGTGAGTCTCCAAGGGTTGGTGAGCCCAGTGACGTGCTGGGCCCCCATTGTCCAGGCCCCGTGCAAATACAGACCAAAATTTTCTAAGCGTGGGACATTAGATGGGTCGGACAGATGGCAAAGTGCAGGGAAACAGTGGGACAGTATCCCTCAGCAGGACGGGCAGAGGTCTCAGCACCCCTGCGGCCTTGCCGTTGTCAGGTCTTTTCTGGGCATCATGGCCAAGGAGACCTGGGGAGGTTAAAGCTATCTGGTGGTCCTTTTTCAAAGCTCTCCTTTGCTGTGATACCCACAGAACTATGACAACCGGCTGCTGGTGCGCTGAACCCACTGCCCATCATGGTGACAAATAGGGTTTCGCTGTCTCTGTGTGCTCCCCTGTCTGCCTGTACCCATCTCTCTTGTCTTATGCTCAGACTGGAAGCTTTCTGGCACAGGGGCTGTCTTTGTTCTATCTGTGCACCGCTTAGCACAGCCCATGACTACGGCTCCTAGGCGTGAGGATAAATCATTAAGGGAGATTTGAAGGAGGGTAGTGAGGCAGCTTTGCAGATGTTTATGGGATGCTCCTCCCAAGGGTGAGGGGCAGCATGGGAGAAAGGCACAACGGTGTTTGTTTGAACGTATGCCAAGTGGGTGAGGGAGGCTGGCCTCATGGGATGGTGAGAGGCAGGAGTGAACACCACAGTCATGAACGAGAGAGAGAAAGTGAAAGCAAGTCGCTTACATTTGATGCAGTAGAGCAAGGGGAGCCGGTGAAGGGTTGCAACGAAAGGAGTTTGGTCAAAGCAACGGGGTAAGAAAATGATCTCTACAGCAGCACTGGCTGCATTTGTCATGGCCAGGAGGAGAATGTTGCCGCGATTGAGATGTGGAGTGATTAGCACCTGGATGAGTGCTTTAGCTATGTGCGGGTCTAGGAAAGGCCCTATTTTACAGATGCTGTGGAGAAAGAATTGGAGAGACAGATAGCCGGATGTGAGGATCTAAAGAGAGTCTTAGTCAAAGGTGATGCCCAGGTTACACGCTCGAGTGACAGGCAGGATGGTGGTGGTGTACACAGTGACTGAGAAAGGAGGTGCAGAGCTCTGGACACCGCAGCTTGGGGCCGCCACTGGAGGGGGACCCTGGAGCTCCCAGCTCTCCTACACCTGCCC
>NW_020664461.1:6351910-6353255 GCF_002925995.2 Terrapene triunguis | reverse complement strand
CACACACACACACACACACACACACACACACACACACACCCAAGCTGCCCAGGCTACCTATTTTGTCATGGGTCGTTTTAGTAAAGGTCAAGGACAGGCCATGGGCTTCCATGAATTTTTCATTATTGCCCGTGACCTGTCCGTGACTTTTACTAAAAATGTCTGTGACAAAAACTTAGCCTTAGCTGTGAGCCAATAATAATGTACAGGGGGAAAGGTTCTATGTGATACCAGTCTTCAGGAGCCATTTACCTTCACTTTACGCAGAAGGTGTGCTCCCAAAACTATGCACTTCAGCTGGCAGTGTTTATAGGGTGACTTTCCATGTTACACGTTTGCTTATGTCACTGTAATTCACCCCATCAGTTTGTCTCTGTTTGTGACGTCCTTTCCATATTGTTGTTCTGGAAACTAGCAATCCAGGTCCTGGTCCTGAAGGTACCTTCCTAGGCTTGTACCATGGAAGAACAATCCGATATTTGGTCCTCTTCCTTTGGGACATTCCAGTACTGGCCTGTGAGAGTAACTCCCTACCTGTTGCTGTGGTAAAACACCCCTATGTCTTGCTCCTGACAGTTTTCCTATCTACTTCAGCTAATGCAAGGTGTCATGGGATTCTTAATGTAAGTGAACAGGATTCTAGTTAAGATTAGGCCAATTTAGGCTATGCAATTGCTATAATATTTGTGTTTAATGGATACTAATATATATATGGTGTGGATAATACCTAGTAATAATATAAGATAGATAGATGTGTGTATATATGCTAGCCAGCACATACTGGTCAACAGAGAGAAGGAGACAGATCTGGAGCAGAGGTAGATCTGAGAGTCGTCAGCATAGAGATGGCTGTTGAATTTGTGTAGGTGGATGAAATTACCCAGAGATAAGGTGTCGAGGGCGAAGAGAAGGGGACCAAGGACAGAGCCCTGTGGAACCCCCCCAGGAAGGTGCAGGACACGTAAGGACATGGTGAAGGTGAGATTAGAGAATTAGGAGAGGACAGTCACGGAAGCCAAGGGAGGCCAAGGTTTCAAGAGGAGCATGGCTGATCGGTCAAGGAAGGTGAAGATGGAGCACTGGTTCTAAGCTTTGGTTAGGGAGAGGTCATGGAGTCATCCTCAGAAGCGGTTTCCTGGAGTGCAAGGGGCAGAAGCTGTACTGGAGGGTCTAGGGTGGAATTGGAGGAGAGGAACTCTGTCAGTGATTTATAGATAGTGCCTTCAGTGATGGAAGGAAGATGGGGCAATAGTTGGAGAGGCAAGTGGAGTCAAAGGTGGACTTCCAAGATGAGAGAGACTAAGGGTATGTCTATACTTACGCGGTAGTTCGACGGCTGGCAATC
>NW_020664461.1:6296692-6351510 GCF_002925995.2 Terrapene triunguis | reverse complement strand
CGACGGCTGGCAATCGAACTTCCGGGTTCGATTTATCGCGTCTGGTCGCGATAAATCGATCCTGGAAGTGCTCGCCTTCGACTGCGGTACTCCAGCTCGGCGAGAGGAGTACCGCGGAGTCGACGGGGGAGCCTGCCTGCCGCGTGTGGACCGCGTCTGAACCGCGGTAAGTTCGAACTAAGGTATGTCGACTTCAGCTACGTTATTCACGTAGCTGAAGTTGCGTACCTTAGTTCGAATTGGGGGGTTAGTGTAGACCAGGCCTAAAACATGACAGTATTGTAAGTGAAAGAGCCAGAGGAGAGCGACAGGTTAAGCAGGGGATGAGGGTGGAAACAAGGGAGATCAGGAGGGTTGGGATGGAGCCTCCTGTCTTCAGACTTCCTCTGCCCTCGGTCGTCTTCTGCTTGAGGCTTGTTCGAGACTGAGCCTGTATCCTTGTTGCAGCTGTACCCCAGGGATCTGGCCTGCATTAGCACCATGCTAACTTTCGAGTACATCAGCCAGCTGTGCCAGAACAAGGAGTGGGTGTCCCCGACTTTGGAAGCCAAGGCTGCTGAAGGTGAGTCAAGAATCCGTTTCTGCTCTGGCATGATGGACGGAACCAGGGGCAGAGCCTACCGCCAGCAAGACGAAGTTCTCACAGCTCATTCTGAAGCTCTGACAGCTCCCTCTTTCTGTCTGACAGCCTCAGCCTCCTGCGCTGCTCCCACAGATCACCCAGCCTGTGGCTCAGCTGGCGAGGGTGCAGGCTGGGCTTGTGAAAGCCAGCAGGCACCCTGAGGTCTCAGGGCAGGGGAGGAGAAATCCTTTGGTCTGGCTTGCGGAGCAGTTCTGGACGGGGAAGAGCTGCTGTCTGTCTCCCTTCCCTTTTCCCTGACTGGGCACGGTGGGTGTCTCAGCTTCTTTGCAAAGAGAATCCCTCTTAGGAGCAGGCGCTCAGCTGCTATGGTCCTGAGGGTGGGCTGAACACCTAGACGGACAGCTGAATGTAGGAAGGGTTACAGACCAAACCATGGGGAGCTCCCTTGATGCTCCAGGAGCTCTGTTCTCAGGACCCTTCTGAACCTCTTGGAGCACTAAATCCCTTAGCTAGAGATTGCAGCTACCTGTCTGCGAGTCATGTTCCCTTGGCACCTCCTGATCTGGTGCACTAGCAGCCCAGGAACCTCGACTCATTTAACCTGGGTGACCATCCCTCCAGAAGCAAAAGGGTCTTGGAGGGCAGCACTGCAAGGGGACATGTTCCTGCTTGTGCAGTTTCATGTTGGCGCTGCAGCTAGCGATGGTCCACCAGTGGCTAGAGGGTGGTCCCCGCACCTAGCTCTCGGTTGTACAGCAGGGGGCCAGGCTTTCAGGCAAGCTCAGTTCCAGCATCTCCACTGTTCTTGAGCAATAAGGACTTCCCGCGGGAGCTGAGCTGTTCTGAAAGCCCTGCCCACTCTGGAGCCACTGGCCCTGTGTTGTGTGGCAAGGTAAGCTTGGCACCATTGGGCAGCGGGATCTAACCACCAGCCAGTGAAGGTGGGAATGAGAGCTGGGGAAGCCTTGTTCAGGCCCCTCTCCCCCGCAAGGCCGGGCCAGGGGTTCCTCTGGTACTAGGTGCCCATGAATGCAGCCCCTGCTTCCCTTAGGATGGATTCACAGCTTAATGTGCTCCCTGCCCGGTTAAGATTTCCTGGTATTCAGCCTATTCTGTCCTGTCCCTCCAGGTTATACTCTCCCTAACCAAACAGCTCTCCTTCTCCAGCTTAATTCAGTCCTGAGTCCCAGCCTGCTTTTTGCCACCTTTGACTTGCTCCTGAAGAGTGGTGGCAGCAGAAGGGTTTCTCCCTCTCATCGCAGCGATGCTCGGACTGTGGCGCTGAAGCCGCAAGTGCGCTTTAATGTGTCTCCTGCGGCTCTTTGCAGCACATGATATTAAAAGATGTGTGATTGATTAATAGGAAAAGCAGCCTGATTTAATTATGTTATTAACCAATTGTAATTGGTAAAATAATATACTTGGTCAGTCTCTTTGCTGTGAGAATATCATCATCATCATCACTCCCATAACCGCTTTGGTCATTGGGGCACCATCAATGATGGTGCCATCGACCAATTGTCTCCACCCCTGACGATTGTGTGTCAGTGCTTGAGTCTCCACGAAGTCCATTCCTGTCCACTCTTAGGTTGTCAGTCCATCTCTTCTTCTATCTACCTCTTCTTCTCTTCCCCTCTACTGTCCCTTGGAGGATCATCTTGAATAGGCCAGATGATCTTGTTACATGGCCGTACCACTTCAGCTTGTGCTTCTTCACGGTCGTCAGGAGGTCTTCATATGACCCAGCGCATTGGGTGATGATGTTGCGGACCTCTTCGTTAGTGACGAGGTCAAAGTAAGAGATGCCCAGGATTTTACAGAAGTATCTCATCTCTATTACCTGTATTTGCCGTTCAAGTTCTGCCATAAGGGTTCATGTCTCGGACGCATACAGAAAAATGGAGATGACCAACGTGTGCAGCAGTTTCAGTTTGGATTCCAGGGAGATGTTCTTATTCCTCCAAATTGGCTTTAGCTTTGTCATTGCTGCTGCTGTTTGCGCAGTTCTTGCCCGAATTTCTGCCTTGGATCCTTCATCAGTGATGATTGCCCCCAAATACTTGAACTGTTTCACTGTCTCCAGCTCTTGTCCACTGACAGGGATATGTGAGCTCATCCCATCACATTTGTTTGTCATCAGCTTGGTTTTCTCTGCACTGATTTCCATGCCGTATTTTGCAGAGGTTTCATCCAGTCATTTCACAAGGTTGGCAAGTTCATCTTTGCTGCCTGCCAGGCCATCAATGTCATCAGCGAACCAAAGATTTGAAATTGTTCGCCCCCCAATGCTGACTGTGTATATGTGATCTTCTAGGGCATCAGTCATTATGCGCTCCAAATAGATGTTGAACAGTGTGGGAGAAAGAAGGTAGCCTTGTCAGACTCCAACAGTGGTGCGAAACCACTCTCCTATTGTGCCATTGACGAGAACTGCACTGCTGGCCTTGGCATACAGTCGTTTAATGGTAAGAATAAACTTACGACCAACACTGTACTTCTTCATGGTTGCCCATAGAGCTTCGTGCCATACTCTGTCAAACACCTTCTTGAAGTCAACAAAGACATGGTAGATGTCCTGCTGGTGTTGTAAGTACTTCTCATATAGAACACGAAGGTTGAAAATCTGTTCTGTGGTACTTCTTCCAGCATGAAAGCCAGCCTGTTCTTCAGTGATGATATTCTCTGCTTGTGGCTTCAATCTGTTCAATATGACTTTCAACATCACTTTGCTGGGATGGCTAATTAAGCTTATGGTCCAGTAATTTTGACACAATTGCAGGTTGCCTTTCTTTGGCAGAGTGATGATTAGTGACTGTGTCCATGTGGAGGGCCACTCACCGGTCTGCCAGATCTCGTTGCAGATCTTGGTGAGTACATCTATTACTATTTCTCCTCCAAATTTCATCAGTTCGGCTGGGATGTTGTCAATACCTGTAGCCTTTCTGTTCTTGAGTGATTTCACCGCTGTCTCCACTTCTTCACATAGTATTGGAAAGTCATCCTCCTCTGTTGAATCTGGGCTGTCTAAGACACTAGGATCTCCATTTGGCTGGTGGTTGTATCGATCAGAGCAGTAGTTTGTCCACCTATTGATGATGTCCCTTTCTTCTGTAAGCCTGTTCCCTTCTTTGTCTTGAATTGCGTTAGCTTTGGTCCATCTTTCCTTCGTCAGATCTTTTACAACCTGGAAGGCTCATTTGCTATTTTTATTATTGATACACTTTTAGAGCATTGTTTTTCAATCCGTGGTTTGAGCATTGGCCTGCTACTCCCAGGGTTGTGAGTTCAATCCTTGAGGGGACCACTTAGGAATCTGGGGCAAAATTAGTACTTGGTCCTGCTAGTAAAGGCAGGGGGCTGGACTCAATGACCTTTCAAGGTCCCTTCCAGTTCTAGGAGATAGGATATCTCCATTTATTTATTGATTGATTGATTGATTGATTGATCTTTCTGCCAATTGCTCTATATTTATCAGCTCCCTCAGTGCTGGTCTTGTCTCTCAAGTTCTCTTCTAATGTCACACATTTGTAGTATTTCATTTGTGACTCACGGTTTTGTCTTCTTACGATGTTTCCCAAGGATGCCCATTGCTGCCTCATTCATTACAGCTTTGAAATTGTTGGTCATTGTTTCTACGTCTTCCTCTAGAGCAAGCAGTGGGGCAAATTTTCCGCTGATCATTGCTTGGAATGACTCTGCAATGTTTTGGTCTCTGAGTCTTTCTAAGTCAAACTTGGTTCTGGTGAACTTTGGCCTGACGATTTCCCTTAGCCGCAGCCAAAAATTTAGCATCACAAGGTCATGATCACTTCCAATATCAGCACCGGGGAAGCTCCTTGTTTTAGCTCGGTTAATCCCAGAACGAAATCGGTTCTGCACCATGAAGTAGCCGATCTGGCTGTGATGTAGGTGCGTGCCATGTTGATCGTCTGGATGCTTTATGTGTTCCTAATGTGTTTGCAAGAATCAGATTGTTATAGCTGGCAAACTCCAAAAGTCTTACTCCTCTCTCATTGGTTACCATGTTACAGAAAGGGCCACAATCATCTCACCAATCCGCCTGTGTGTCAGCACCCATGTTAGCATTCTAATCTCCTTGTACAATTAGGATATCTTTCTTGTGTACCTTATCGATGATATCTTGGAGCTGATTGGAGATTTTTACAATTTGCTCATCGTCATAGTCTGTTGTAGGAGCGTAGACTTTTACCACTGTGATATTAAACGGTATTGCTTTTAGACAGATGGAAATAAGCCTGCTGGACATTGGGCGCCATCCTAATACTGAATTCTTGATATCTTTATGCACAAGAAATCCTGCGCCGTTGACACTGTAATAGAGTACATGGCCTTCTTCCATTAGTACCTCTCAGAAGTTCTTCCATCTGACCTCAGAGATTCCTAGGAGGTGCCAGGTGTATTGTTCCATTTCATACCTGAGTTCTTTCAACCTCCCTATTTGTCTCAATGTCCTTACATTCCATGTGGCTATGTTGATGTTATCTCTTCCACGGATCCTCTTTGTTGGGGTTACACCTGTAGTATATTTGTCGCGTCTGCCCTGTTGGGAGACGGATGGCGCAGTCATTATTAACACAGGCTGCGATCAGTCTGGTATGGACATGGTTGACTTGCTCATCATATGGTGTCTCTTGGGCAAATTTCTAACCTGGTGGAGCCCATCCCTCTCCAGGCAGCCCCCTTTAGTTGCCTCTTACAACATGCAGGAGGAGCAGTGGGCCTATTCTGTCCCCGGACCCACAGGGAGCATATATACAAAATATGAAGTATTTCCCAGTCATACTGTTTAAATATGACTCTACAGCACTATAGTAAATGAAACAACGACTTCACATGGCTGTGGCTCTTTTGGGTAATGCTGATTGCTAATTTGGCTACTGAGGTCTGAGTCTCGCTGCTGTACAGGATCTCACTGGTTTTCTTTCAAGAGATAATTGAAAAAATGCGTCATGCTCTTCCCTTCCCCTGCAACAACTCTCTCCTTCTTCCAGGTCATAGCAGACAAGAAACATCTGCATCTCTGACAGGTTTCAGAGTAGCAGACATGTTAGTCTGTATCCGCAAAAAGAACGGGAGTACTTGTGGCACCTTAGAGACTAACAAATTTATTAGAGCATAAGCTTTCGTGTAGCCCACGAAAGTTTATGCTCTAATAAATTTGTTAGTCTCTAAGGTGCCACAAGTACTCCTGTTCTATCTGCATCTCTCTCTCTCTCTCTCTGACCTCTCTGTTTGCCACTCATCCCATCTCCTGATCTCTCTCCATCCTCTCTCATTCCCCGCCTTGCTGTCCTTTGGCTTTTGCCCCTCACAGGTTTCTCCCATCTTAAAAACAAAAACCATCCATGGCCCCACTTGCCTCTCCAGCTACTGCCCTGTCTCCCTTCCCTCTCTGAACTCCCAGAATGCGTTGTCTGGAGCTCCTCCTGTCCAGTCCCATCCTAGACCCTCTCCAATCCACTTTCTGCCCATTGCACTCCACTGAAAATGCTCTTGCCAAAGTCTCTGATGATCTCTTCCTAAGCAAAGCTCAGGACCAGCACTGCAGCCTCCTCCTTCTGGACCTGTCAGCTGCCTTTGACATACTCGACCATGCTCCTCTTCTTGAAATCTTGTCCTTCCTTGGCTTCTATGATTCTGTCCTCTCCTGGCTCTCCTCCACCTTCAGCATGTCCTTAGAGGATTAATCTGATCCCCTGCCTTTCGCCTGGGGCTCCCAGGGCTGTGTCCTGGGTCCCCTTGTCTTCTCCCTCAACACCTTCTCTCTGGGGAATCTCATCCACATCCACAAATTCAATAACCATCTTTATGCTGATAACTCAAGCTCTACCTCTGTACTCCAGACCTGTCTCCTTCTGTCCAAACTACAATCTGGGCCTGTCTCGCTCTCATCTCCTTGGTGATGGCTAGCTGCCAGCTAAAACAGAACCCCTAATCTTTGCCAGACAAATCCTCCGCGCTACCTCCTTTCTGCATCACTGTGGACAACACCATCCTATTGGTCACTCAGGCCCTCTGATTCACACCTCTCCCTAGGTCCTCGCATCTACGCTGTACCTAGCAGTATGTTTACACTTAAAATGCTGCAGCAGCACAGCTGTGTTGCTGCTGCAGCGTTTCAGCCTAGACCCTCGCTGTGCCGATGGGAGCGTTACCTCTCCTGTCAGCGTAGGTAATCCAGCTCCCCGAGAGGTGGTAGCTAGGGTGACAGAAGAGTTCTTCTGTTGACCTCTCACTTTCTACACCAGGGATTAGGTTGGCTTAACTACGCTGCTCAGGGGGATGGATTTTTCACACCCTTGAGCGACATAGTTAAGCCGACTTAATTTTCTGGTGTAGACCAGGCGGAAGTCTTGTGTATTCTTTCAGCATGCCATCTTATCAGAGAGAAGTGGGGGAGGGAATCTCTTTTAGTGGATAACGTCTTGGTTGATATCACCTCCCCCACCTTGTGTCTCTGATATCCTGGGACCAACCCGGCTACAGCAACACTGCACCCGTCTCTAAGATACTGCTTTCCTATCCATCCACGCAGCTAAACCTCTCATCCTGGCTCCTGTTATCTCACATCTTGATTACTGCAGCATTCTTTTCTCTGGCCTCGACCAATGCAATCCTACCCCACTCGTATGGATTCTGATGCTGCTGCAAAGATTCTCTCCCTGCTGTGTCACTTTGACCACGTTACCTCTCTCTTTGCATCCCTTCACTGGCTTCCTCTTCTCTTGTTATCAAATGTAAGCTCCTTGTTTTTACTTCCAGTGCCCTTAACAAGCATCCCCACCCCGTGTATTGTCTCCCTCAGTGCAGAAAAGCCAACTCCCACCTCCATGTGGCCCTAGGTGCCACCCTCCAGCTCCCTCTTGTTAAATTCTCAAGTAAGTCCTTTTGTGGTTTGTCCCCTGCTGCCCCTCGCGCTTGGGTGGAGCTCCCTGTAAACAGCCCCCAAAGGAACCGTTAGCCTCCTGCAAAATCTGTTTTGCTCTGCCGCCTACAACCAGTTGTGCGCTGAGACCGCTGCCTGTCATGCTGACCAATGCCATGTCTCTGTGGCCATCTCTTGTCCTTAGATTGGCAGCTCGGTGGGACAGGGGCTCTCTCTTTGTTCTGGGTTTGCTCAGTGCCTAGCACGGTGGGGTCCTACTCAACGACTAGGACTCCTAGGTGCTACGATAATACAAATTAATAATAAATCCTGGGTGATTCTTCCCCCTCCTTGGCTTTAGATGCCACCACACAGTGAGCAGCAAAGGCGCCTTCAGTGTGCACGTCTCCCAGCTTGGGCTGCTTCCAGCTGGCAGGCTCTCCTTGTGGGTCCAGCCACCTAGTGCCCCAGGAGGGAGCAGGTGCCTTATCTCCCTTGTTCTCCTTGCAGGCCCTGACATGGGGGCTGGCTCCCATGTGCATGAGATCCCATTCCAGTTCAGCCTCCTGAAGCTGCTACCCAAATGCCAGCAGATTGAAATGTTCTTCCTCATGCTGACGGGAGGTGAGCACTGACATTTGTTAGAGATAGGGAGTGGAGGGAGAGCAGTGAAAGTCTGGGGAATGTGACGTACTGAGTCGGGCTTTCATTGTAACCATGCTCCTTTTGCTGCAGAGTTGTTAGCAGGGACACTCCTTTCCATGGTATTGACTGCGGTAATTGTGCTTTTGGGGAAGAGAGGAGGGCTGGATTTGCTGCTGCTTAGTTTGTTTGCTTCCTTGATAACCAAGCCAGACGCGCACCTACAAAGGGGAGAGAAAGGAAGAGCAAAGGGAATATGCAGCTGCTGTTTCTGGTGGTGGCTTGCTTGCTGTCTCACTGCTGGAGAAACACAAGCACAGCACAGAGACTAATCAGCACTCCAAGCACGGGGAAACTGGTGCCACCCTCAGGCCGTTCAGGGAATTGCTTTTTGTTGTCTTTCAGGCTCCCACAGTGTTGCAAAATGTCCAGTCTTGGCCGGCTAAGCTGGACTCTCTTTAGACGAAGGGCCAAGGGCCAGGCACAGGAAAGAGGAAATAAGGTGGGGAAGGAAAAGGAGGGAGAAGGGGCAACAGCAGAAACTAATGCCTCACGTCCCAGGTGGTGGTTGGGATCTAGCTGGAGCCAGGGAGATGTGAGGTGATTTGGGTCCCTCTCTCTGGCCCAGTCTGGCCAGGGCAGCTCTTAGGATCAGGCCAGTGAAGGCCCATCAGTATCACAGTGGCTCCTGGTGTGCCAGAGTGGGATGGGGGGTCTTTCAGCCAGTGCTCTCAGGACCCCCAAGCGAGGTGATGGGTGCAGTACCCCAGCCTGTCATTATTTTGTTCACCAGTTGGGTCTAATTTACGACACACCAGTTCTGGTCCATCGATTTCCATCCCACAGTCCTCCAGCAATATCCCGACGGTATCAGCAGGCTGCCTAGTTTGGACGGATGTAGTCTGTCTCCCTTCTGTACTTTTTCTGATAACATTGATTGATGTAGGTGATTGGAACGTTTTATAAACTTTCATCTGCTTTCGCCCCATTGACCTCACAGCTGGGGGAGGCCCCTCGGGCCCCGGTTATTACAGCAGTGCAGGGGAGCTGCCTCCTCTCCTCCCTGCAGCGGTGCCACCTCATGTCTCCCAGCTGGGGCATGCGGGGTGGCTCCTACAGCCCCAGGGTCACTGGCGGAGACGTTGGGGGTTGCTGCTGCTCCTGTGCTGGTGTCAGCGTGGTAGTGGGTCTGTTTGTGAGTGCCAGGCCTGGGTCTCTGGGCTGTCTTGTGGCTTCCTACCTCTTGAACCTTGTCTTCAGCGTGGTTCCAATAGCTGGTGTGGGTGGGTGCAGAGAGGTGTGTGTGGCTGATAGCAGAGGGCTCCCTCTCAGCCTTGTGTAAGCTCACCTTGCAGACGTAATGGGAAAACCTCACCAGCCACATGCAGCTGGCTCCTTGCTACGACCTGCCTGGCGGGAGGGTGCTGGGACAGTAGCTGGCTGGAGCGGGTCTCTGATGCTGGTGGTTCTGTTCTGGAGCAGAGGAGGATGTGATGGCCAAGGACTCTTCGTTTGCACCCAATGAAATGCTGCTAGACTTCTTCCACGGCTGCCTGCAGCACGACCTCAGTGACCGGGAGATCCCTTTGGCGGACATGGATCACATGGCCTTCATGGAGCAGGTCCTACAGCGGGACCGCGATGGCCACCTGCCCCCATTCACGCTCCCAGTGATCCGAGGTAAGGGGCTGAGAGCCTGGCAGCCGGAGACGTGAGCAAGGCGGGGCCCTTGGTGCCCTGCTCCTGGGCTCCCCTCCTCACAACCTGTCTCTTCGGTTCCAGAAGAGCCCCTGAAGGCCCCTGCGCCCCTGGACCAGCAGGATCCCTCTCTAGCTGCTCACCCTGTTGGCAGTAGCGCTACCAGGGACATGAGTGGCTCCACGAGCACCCTGCAGGTACCTCCCTTGGCTCCATGGCCCTCGTGCTGCTGGGGGCCTTGTGCTCCCCTGCCCCGGAAACTCCTGAACGCTGCATAAAGGGGGCAGCTGCTGGGGCATGGCCTGAGCCGGGTGACAAGGATTGGGATGGAGCACTTCAAATCCAGCTCCCGTCTGTGATGACCCACCAGCTTCTCTTGGCTGCCCAGGGGCTGGGAGAAGCGAGGGCCTGGCTCTGGGGCAGGTACACAGCTGGCAGAACTGCCCCGGCTGGCACTGCCCATGGAGAGGGCAGCAATAGAAAGGGCTGGGGATGACACAGGCAGGAGCCAGGCTGAGGAGGGTCTGGGGAAGCTGGCGCCATGGCCACCTGTGCTATACCTGCCGTGGGGGGGAGCCCCAGCCTACGCAGCGTGCAGCAGCACGGGTCTGAGCCAGGCTGCTCTGTCAGCGGGTCGAGCGCATGGACACGGAGGCTGCTGCACCTGAGGGCCAGCCAGCCCCTCAGGGGTGTTTCTGCTCTGTATCACCCCTGCCTTGCCCTGGGGTGTCCCTGCAGTCTTACCGCGCTGTGTTGTCTCCTCAGAGCCTGTGCAGTGCAGAGCTGCCGGAGGCCAACGTGTCCCCGGCCGATGCTGCTGGGCTTCTCCTGCAGTGGCGATGCTACGCTAAGCTGGTCAGTCCACAGCACCTCTTCCTCACCTTCCTGCCAGCCACCTTCCCCGGTGAGTCTGCCCCGCTGAGCCAGGGAGCTGAGTCGGGCAGCAGCGGGAATGCTGAGTGACGCTCTCGGGGGGGACAGCCTTCCTGTTGTGTGGAGATGGGCAGAGCTCGGGGCTGAGGGGCTTAGCAATGGGTCTCTTGCAGTGCTCTGGGACCTGCTTGGCTCCCGTGTGGAGGTTTGGCTTTCCCCAGTTTATTGCGACCTGGTTTGGGGCATGCCTAGAGCTCCCCGCCCCTGCCATGGGGGGACCTGAGTGAAGCCCCCTGGGGTTACCAGAATGGAGGCTGGGGCGGCTGGCAGGGTGTTCTCTGAGGGCCCTTGCCTCTCGCAGGAGGTGGGTATTTTAAGGGTTGATACTAGTTACCCAGGGTGAGCTACTGAGTTGGCTGCTTCTCTAACTCGTGTTGAAGGCACCTAGAATGTGGCTGGCCCTCCAATCTGCCCTTGGGGTGCTGGGCTAGCAGCAGCCCCCACCTGTCGGGCTATGCGGGAAGGGCCTGACCTCTCCTTTTCTTCTCTAGACGTACAGAAGCTGATGGCTTGTGCGCTGGAGAAAGCCCTGAAGGAGGACGGCTCTGCAGGAGAGAGCCTGGACTCTGTCTGTGGGGAGCCGGGCAGAACGGGACTCGAGGAGGCGGTGGCTGCAGCATTCCCACCTACCCTCAGTGTAACGCCGGCCAATGGTACTGGCCCCAGCTCCCCACCCCATGTGTTCTGTGGGCAGGGCCTGTTCCTGAGCCCAGGAGAGTCGTCCTCCCAGTCAGAGTGTCTGCCACGGCCAGGCAGGCCAGAGGCTTGTGCAGCATGTGCTGCTCCTGACTCAGCCCGCGTGGCTGTGGGATACGCCCATCCCCTGATAGGGGCGTGGGGAAGGGCTGAGGAGTCCCCGAGCAGCACAGCTATGTATGCAGCCTGGTCAGCACCCCTCCAGAGGGGCTGCTCCTTGGGAAATGGACTTCCGCTAATCTGGCGCACAGGCTGCAGACCAGGTGACTCTGCCTCCAGCGAAGCAATGGGGCTTCCTCAGACACCAGCTCTTCTGCCATGGAGGCCCCTGGATCTCACACAGACCCTGTCCCGACAGGCTGTTCGGAGTGTGCTGTGTTGCTCTGGTAGCGTGGAGCGGAGCCACCTGCTCCCTGCTGGAGATCACAGCCCCCCAGAGGGCAGAAGAAGAGGCAGCACTGCAGGCTGGGGGTGTTCAAGCTCCATACAGAGCCCTTGATATAGAAAAGGGGAGGGGGAATCAGTTGGCTGGCTAGTGTCTGAGGAGCGGAGGGTCCATGCTGCTGTACAGAGCCGTGGCAGGGGACAGGAGTGGGAAAGCCCTGGGCCAGTATGCTCAGGTGGGGAGAGTCTAAGGGAAGTTACAAACCAGCCTCATGCTCCCTGTGGGCCCGGAGAAGACATCTGGGGGGGATGGGAGCAAGACGGAGGGGGGCTCTTGGGAACAAGGACACCAGCGTACTGAGCTGAATGGGCAATCTAGTGAGGAAAGGGCAGGCCCAGACATAGTGGCTGGCGTCTTGGGCTGTCAGCGGGGAGCTCCCCCTCACGGCGCCTCTCTTCTGCAGAAGCAGGCCAGGACCCCGGAGAGCCGGGCGCTGCCCTGCGGAAGGACGTACACATCTCCTTCAGCCGCCAGGCCTCGCAGCCCGAGCTGAGCGAGGGCCACCGGGTCCGCTGCCCTGTCTACGTCTATAGCTGCTCCTTGGAGGTGCTGCGGGAGCAGATGGTCAGCCCCCGGACATACCGGCCTCCGCGGGACATCTTTTTCAGGTAAAGCCAGCTCCCCCAGCTCGGGGCTGGGAGTGCACGCTCCTTGGGGTGCAAGTGCAGGGAGCTCAGGGCTGCACAGTGGAGTCTTTCCTGTGCAGGATGCTGGCTCCAGCCTGGCCCTGGCCTGCTGGCGTATTCCTTCTCGCTCACAGCAGTGCCTGCCTGCAAGAGCCTGTAGGCTGGCCATGGCCCGTCCCGTCCCAGCGCAGATTACCTCTTCCTCCAGGGATGTGACACGCCAGCAGGGCTGAGTGGTGACGCTGCTGCTCTTTTCCAGGTCCCAGTTTCTGGAGCGCCCCCCAAATGCCACCTGGCTAGACCACAAGCACAAGGAGCTGGTGAGTTACTGCACGCTGCTGCAGGAGCACTCGCACCAGTGCTACGTGAAAGGTAAGGAGGGGCATGGCAAGGAGCTGTGCCCTGGCACAGAGGGGGGCTGTGCCAGGGCCTTCCTAGACCCCGCTCTTTGGTGGGGGAGGGGAGGGGAGAACTCTCTACAGGGAACTAGTTTCTTGTCAGAGTTGGCTTAAAGATGTTCCCGCCCGGCCCCTTGGGGCCCAGGTCTGTGGGGCACAGCTGCAGGGAGCACAGCACAGAGCGGGCACTGCTTGCTAAGTCCTCTCATTGGGGGCTTACTGAGCGGCCTGAGTAACCTTGGCCATGGTCTCCCTTCCCATCTCCTGGCCCGCTGGGCACAGCCGTGCACTCAGCCCGGTGTTACACCCACAGGGCTGTTCAAGAGCCTGCAGCAGTCGCATAGTATCAGCTCCCAGGACCTTCTCACAGCCATGGACTACTGCGAGGAGCTGCTGCAGGAGATCGACATCACCAACTTCCTGCTGACCCTCTGCAGCCATGTGCGGGCCTTCCGCGAGAGCCACCGGCACTTCCACATGCACCCCAGGGCGGCCAGCCTGGAGCAGGAGGAGGAGCCGCTCTTCAGGGAGCGGGGTGTCCTCGTCTCAGAGTCTAGGTAGGAGCCATCTGCCGCCCTTTGCTTTGACTCAGGGACGAGCCGTGAGCTCCTGGCCCATCACAGCTCGTTTCCACGCAGAGGAGACACAGCATCATGCAGCGGGAGGGCTAAGGAAGTGAGGCCGCATTGGGTTGGGGGCTGCAGTGTGTCCTGCCGGGTTCCCACTCCCTGGTGCTACCCAGGGGTACGGTGCCTAGGCACAGAATGGCACGAGATGTCTGCATGACGGGTTCTGTGGCTGGTGGACTTCGTGCTGAGGTAAGGTCTGCGGCATGGCTGCAGGGCCCTGAATCCCGCTTGATCAGCTGGTTAATACCTTCTACGTGCAGTGAGACCTGCCCCAGTCAGCACCGAGCAGGGACATTGCTGCACTCTGCCCACTTCTCCAGAGGCACCGCCCCTTCCCTGTGTAGCTGGACTCTGTGTCTGTATCCAGACCCCGGTCTGACTCCCTCTGCTCCTCTCCTGAAAGCCTGGCAAAGGCCTGGTATAGACGCAGCTGCCCCCCAGCCCTTGTATAGAGTCCAAGGCCTTATACCCAGCTGCTGTCCCTCTACTCTTCTTCCTGGGTGCTACCCCCCAGGGCTTAGCAGGGGGGCACAGTACTCAGCAGGGCCTGCGTGGCAGTATGTGTCCCTAGTGGAGTCAGCTGCAGTGGGCAGAGGTTTTTTCTGGCACTTTGGACTGAGTGGGTTATAGGTCTGTTAGGTGGCTAGGGGTGGGTGCGTTGTACCTGGAGATGACACTGACTCTGTTCATGGTTCGTACTGTGCCCATCTGGCTTGTATGCATGTGGCCTCGTCAGTGCGGAGATGGAGGACTACAGCGAGCAGGACCACGGAGGTTTCTCGTGCCCCACTGAGGAGCCCAAGATCAGCGCCAGCTGCTGCCCGGAGTTCCCCCTATCCCTGCTGGAGAATGGCCAGCCCTGCCAGGTGCACCCTGACCTGCATAAAATCATCCAGGTGAGGGAGGGGAGCAAGCATGCAGTGGGCTGGGGCCGGAGGGAGTCAGTCTCACATTCACCATCTCCTGTTTCTCTTGGCAGGAAAAGTTCCTGGAAATCGGGAGTTTGCATTTTAAGCCAGTGCTGTCGAATCCTCATTATTTCTTCTACTGTCCGCCCTGTGCCAAGAAAGAGGTGTGTGGTGGGGCGGGGACTCGGGTCCCTGTTCCTGGCTCTGCCCCAGTGCCCTGGTGGTGGGACAAGTGAACTAGGCTCCTCCGAGGAGGGAAGTGCCATTCATCTCCCCAAGGTCTGCCCTTTGGGCGTCCGCTGAGCCCCCGGGGTGCTGGAGCAGTATGCCCTGCTGCCCGGCCTGATGACTGACATGAGGTTGTTCCCCCTGCTCAGGAGGAGGCCTCCCGGGACCAGGCAGACAGGAAGGGCAGCGAGGACATGGAGGGGTCGGAGGCTGAACTGGCAGTGGAAGAAGGTAACTCTCTGTCCTCCCTACAGAGAGCATGTGCCTGGCACTAGTGCCGGGGGGGCTGGACTCCACCACACTTCACAAGGGAGGGGAGCTTGGCTGGACCGCATTTAGTGTTCCAGTGTTGTTCTTGGAGCAGTGTGAAGATCTCGCCCCCAGTTGCCGTAGCTGTACGGGCAGAAGCCCTAGTGTAGCTGCACTTATAAGTGCAGCTCGTTGGGGGCCAGTCCTGGCCATGTTGGCAATGGAGCACTGCTGCTGTGAGCTGCGTCTCCACTAGCAGGGTGATGGTGCGGTTACGCTGTGCTAGAGTGGAGCAGCTGTGTGTGTGTGCAGGGACCGTGTCTGGCTGCTGCATTGCCACGGAGAGTGACCCGGAGCTGGAGGTGGAGTATCGGGAGAAGCTGGAGAACGAGTTCCCGGACTTGGGCTCCCTTTCGGACTCGAACACCGTCAACCATGATGACGACTCGTTCAGCGTCCTGGGCGGGGACTCGCTGAACGAGCAGGAGCTCCTGGAGCAGGAGATGCCGCCGCTCTTCGTGCACCTGACCTGCTCGGTGAAGCTGCGCAGCCAGCACAGCTCCATGCCCGTGCGGTCGCTGCCCACCTGCCTGGGTAAGAGCATGCCCGCAGGCAGCCAGGGCTGGGGCCTTTGCTGCATCCTGAGCAGAAGGGTTCCAGCGGGGCCCAGGTCAGTGCCAGGCTGCTGGCTGGATGAGTGGAGCCCCTTGGAGCACAGCGCGCTCGTCTCCCCCTCTGCCCCAGACGCTGCTCGCTTGAGGCAGGTTCCTTCCCAGGCTGGAGGCCAGAGCTCTCCCAGTACTATGCTGGTGCCATCAGCCAGCCAGCCCTCCTGGTCCCTGGGAAAGTGGCTCCAGGGTGCTGAACAGGAACTGCAGGACCTGGGCTCCCCTTGCTTCAGGGGCCTCTTCCACCTGTCTGAGCAGGGCAGGGTTCGGCCCAGGACCCCCATGCCAGCCCCTTCCCCTGACTTCCTGGTGTCCTTCCTCAGGGGAAGTGCTGAGCTGCCTGGAGAGCTGCCAGGCTATGGCCAGCATTGACCTCAGCGACCTCTGTGTGACCCTGGACGTCTTCGTGCTGACCTTGCCGCTGGAGATAGAAGGTGTAAACGCTGACCTTCACCACAACAGGTGGGTGTGGGGCCGGGCTGGCTCCCCTGAACTGACCCCTCCAGACCCGGGGCTGGCTCCCCCGGCCCTGCCGACCTGCAGCCCTACAGACTGGGCGCCCAGCTGGCCTGGCTCCCCTGAACTGACCCCTCCAGACAAGGAAGGTGGAATTCCCCCCTTGCATCCTGGACCCTCCTGTAGAGCTAGGCTGCCCTGATTCCCAGTGATGTGGCACCAGGGTCCCTGGCTATGGGAGAAACGTCCCCCCCATTCCACAACTGCTCAGCCCTTGCCTGGGGCCCCCGCACTCCACTGGAGCCCCTCTGTGTGGCTCCTGCCTGGGGCTCGGGGGCTGCTGTCCCAACCTGCGCTCTCTTCCCGTGGCAGGTACACGTCTGAGAGCAGCATCTCCTTCACCCGCTCGCCCGGGCAGCCCTCCTCCTTTCGCTCTGACGAGGAGATCATGCACAACCTGGACCGGCTGCCGTCTACGGGAGGCGAGAGGTACTACACCTCTTGGGCTGGCAGCTGGGCTCCGTACTCGGCTGCAGTGCAGGGGCGCAGGAGAATGAACCCACTCTTCCCTCTCTCGTAGGCATCCAGCGCTCTCCAACCTCCCAGGGGTACACAGACAAGCTGTCGAAGCCACCATGAATGAGGTGAGCCCTGGGTGCCCTCCCTGGGTCACCGCAGTGCCGCCTTCTCGCCCAGCCAAGCGTGTCCCAGCGCGGGGACCTTTGCTGCCTGCAGCAGGCTGCATGCTGAGAGCAGGCCCCAGGCCTTGGCTGAGGACGCACAGGACACTGTCTGTGCTGCCCAGCTGCTGGGCAAGTCTGTCTGAATCCAGCCACGGCCTGGGGTTGGTGCAGGAGGGTCTCTGACCTCTGGCCACCAGTGGGCATGGCTGGGGAGGGAGATAGAGGCCCAGGGTGCATGGTGGGGAGTGTGGGCACAGGTCACCCAGATCGTGTCCTTGGCCCTTAGATCCGCTGGCTTCTGGATGATGAGATGGTGTCTGCGCTGCGCCATTCGCAGGCGGTCAGCACCTCCATCCTGGAACGGGTCGCCACCCACGTCTACAGCTCCCAGGGGAGGCCCAGCTGCCACAGCGAGGTGGTGCCGTTGCAGTTCGTCTTCGGGCCCGAGCACTCCTTGGAGAAGTTCAGAGAGGTGAGAGCCTCACGGCCCCTGCCGATGTGCCCCGCCCCACCCCCCATGGGCATGCCCAGCGTGCTCTCTGCTCTGCCCTTGGCAATGCCCCACCCCACCCCCTGTGTGCATGCCCAGCGTGCCCTTGGCAGTGCCCAGCCCCACCCCCGGTGTGCATGCCCAGCGTGTTCTCTGCTCTGCCCTTGGCAATGCCCAGCCCCAACCCCCATGTGCATGCCCAACGTGCTCTCTGCTCTGCCCTTGGCAATGCCCAGCCCCCCCCCCCGTGTGCATTCCCAGCGTGCCTTTGGCAATGCCCCGCCCCCCCCCCCCGTGTGCATGCCCAGCGTGCTCTCTGCTCTGCCCTCGGCAGTGCCCGGCCCCCCTTGCAGTGCACTCTCGTGGGCTCCGTGTTACAGGAGTTCCGGAGAATGACCCTGCCCGGCTACATGCTCAATGCCGAGGGCAGCGATTACCACTACGTGTCCGTCAGCCGTTTGCGCCCCCTGGAGACCCCCGCCAGCGCTGTTCCCAGCCTGCAGCAGCCTGCGCCAGGAGGAAGCACTGGAGCAGCCCAGAGCCACGTTGGACAGGAGGGGAGTAGTGAAGCAGATGCCGAAAGCCTCCATCCAATGCCCTCCCTGCCGCAGGGGGCTGGGAGCCTCTGGGCCTGGCCAGTGGGTGAGAGCCAGTTTGGGCCGGACGTGGGAAACCCACTGGGTGAGAGCGGCCAGACGCAGGACGAGGTGAGAGGGATGGATACTGTCTGGATGGCATGGGGGAGCTGAGCTTTGGGAACCAGCCCTGGGGGCGAGTCAGTAACGCAGCCCCTGGTTTGGGTGCAGGAGCCAGAGGAGGTGCTGCGGCCAGAGCAAAGTGGAGCGGTGGGACACAGCTCGCTGGAGGAGGCAGCCCGGGAGATGACCCCCCTGACTCCTCCCCACTCTCGGTTCCTGCCCTTGTCCTCGGAGAAGGGGAGTGGTGAGAAATCGCCATCTGCAGCGAGCCAGGCTGACTCCGGGACCCAGGGCAGGGAAGGTAGGAGCCTACATGGGGCTGGGCAGCATGGGCTGGGCTGGAGCCCACGGCACGAGAGCAGCTTCCTCGGTGCTGTTGTGTGGTCCCTGCTTGACCCAGGTGTTCTGCATGGGGGAGCCCTGCTCCTGGGAACGGGGTCTCTCAAGGCTGTCTGCCTCCCCCTTTCTGTGCCGGCCTGGGGGGTTGGTTCTGCTTGTTGGCACACGGGGGTTCGTGAACTGGGCTGTGCTGGGTGTCTCTAGACACGCAGGCTGCTCCAGAGTCAGTCCCAGGGCCGTCGCTGTACCTCCCGGCACCCTGGGCCTGTGCTGCTAGTCAGCTGGTGTCATGTACCACCCTGCGGAGTCTGGGAGCCTGGGGTCTGTGTGCTGCAACAAGCTCCCTCTTCTCCCGCAGGCACCAGCAAGCAGCGTCCCAGCCGAGTACAGAGCCTAGTGTCAAGCCAGGGCAGCATGGACTCGGATCACTTAGGTGAGATTCCCCTCGGCGAGGGCCGGCAGCGTGGGGCACGGGACTGGCTGGGCGTTGGGCTCCAAGGTGCCAGCTCCCGCTCTGGAAGGAAGCAGCGGGGGCTGTGTTCACAGGGCCCGTGTTTCTGCGGCAGGTTACGACGGAGGGAGCAGTGACTCGGAGTGCGAGGAAGCCCTGATGAGCGACCACGACCCCAAGTGCCCCCTGATGCCGGATTTCTGGCTCATTGTAAAGATCCAGCAGGACCGGGTGGAGGTGTATTCTCACACACGGTAATGAAGGTCCTGTGCCAGCTCCCCTCTCCACACCCCCTTCCTGTCACTCGCATTGGCCCGCAGACTTCTCCCGCTCTGCCCCCAGTGCCTTTGCTCCCCTCTGTCGCCTGCTCTCAGCCTTGCTCGCTCCTTGCGTCTGCTGTCTGAATCTGGGGCACCCTGGTGGCCCCAGCCCAGCACTGGGGTGTTCTGGTACCAGCCATGTCACACGGGGCCCAGGACAGCACAGCCCCGTCACAATGCTCACGAACTCAGACAAACAGCTGGGTGGTTTGTTCTTACGCTTGGCAGGGCAAGCTGGGCTAATGCTGCCAATCTCTGTGACCTGAGCTGGGTGGGGCTTCCTGTCGCTCTGCCCTCCCAGCTGCCCCCAGCCATGGCCGTGGCCAGGGGGATTGGGGCAGGCACCCAGCCTTCCTTGCTAGCACCTCTGCTGCTCCCTCTCTGAAGCTTCACACCCCACTCAGCAGGACTCTGCTCCAGCTCTGTGGCCTCTGCTGCTCCCAGCCCCCTCCACTGGCTCCCCTCTGCTGATCCTTCGCACAGCAGACGGAGTCCCCCTGCATCTCCGCCTGCAGTCGGGGCCGCAGGGTGCGAGTCCTCGATCCCGCTGCAGCATACCTGCCCCAAGCCTGCTCCCGCAGGGTCTGAGAGCCCCTTGCCTGCCCTTCTCTCCAGGACCCCCATGTGACTGCTCTCACCCCCAGCCCTGCGCTCCAGTCCTGGGTCTCTGCTCTCACCGCCCCAGTTCCCATCTCCCTGCCAAGGAGTGACTCATTGTCTCTCCCTCTGTTGTCCTGCCAGCCACTCCGGCTGCTGCTCTCTCCATTGTCCAGGCTTGGGGTCCTGACTGGCTCTCCTCCCCTTCCATGCATCACCCCACTCTTCTCCATCCCTCCTGCCCACTGGGAGACCAGCCCTTTCTGCCAGCTTTCCCCCCTCCCCTGTCCCTGCCAGCTGCCAAGGAGCTCCCCAGTGTGGCTGGGGCTCCCGGGCACTGTTCCCGTCGCTGGGCCCCATAGCCTGCACCCTAGCCTGCACCCCATAGGCCTGCTGACCTCCCTCTCTCATCCCCACGAAGCAGCCTGAGTGCAGAGCAGGTGGTGATGGCTGAGGCCGGGAAGGAGCCGGCCGGGGAGTGTCTGCGTCTCCACCAGACCGTGGTGAGGAAGATTGGCGAGATCTGCAGGGTCGTTAACCAGGTAATGTGGCTGGTAATGTGGGCCAGCCTGGCTCTCGAAGGAACAGGGGTTCCTGGGCTCGGCCCAGCCCCCAGTTCCCTCTGTAGCACCAATGCGAGGGCTCTTGCAGCCCTTGTTCTGCCTGGGGCCTGGGTTCCAGCCTCTCTCGCCCTGGGGCCTGGGCCGTGGGGAGCCGGCCTGAGCCCCCCCTGTGTCTGTTGCAGCGCTTGCTGCTGCAGGACCTGCACGACAGCCATGTCTGCAACACGCTGCTGGTGGCGGAGAGCGAGGAGGACATCTGGAAGAGCGAGACTCCCTACAACTCCTACCGGCAGCGCGCCCAGCCCACCGATGGTAAGCTGCGCGCGCTCTCTCTCTCCCCTCTCCCTCCCCTCCCCCCCCCCACTGCCAGGCAGGGAGCTGCCTGCAGCCCTGGCGTGACCGGGGTGCCATGCCCGCGTGACTGGGGTGCCATGCCCACATGACCCACTCTCTGCCCTGCAGATTACTCCACCGAGGAGAGCTACCAGCCCCGTGACTACCTGGCAGCCACCATGCAGTTCATGCCAGGTCACTTCGCCTGCCCCGTGGTGTGGAGCACCCTCATCCACGTGCACTCCCGTCTCAAGATGGGGCCCAACATGGGGGTCTCGCGAGGTGCGTACCGTCGGGGTCGACTGACTGCCCTGCTGACGCGGGCGGGCAGGCCCTGCCTTTCCCAGGCATCCAGCAAGCGGGGGTCTGAGCGGTGCCTGCCTAGGCCCCATGTCTGCACCGGGGGGCAGAGAGCTCAGTGGGGCAGTGGGCTGCAGAACAGAGCTCAGTGTCCCGTGTCTCCACAGCTATCCAGGCGCTACGCTCGGTGCTCAATGCTTTCTGTGTGGTGAACAGGAAGAACATGTTTGTCTACCAGGAGCGATCCACCAAGTCAGTCTTCTACCTCCGGTAAGGAGCCCCCTTCCCCAGCCCTGCCTCCAGTCGCCTTGTCCCTAGGCCGTGCCCCCCGACCTCCGCCGGGGCTATTGCCCTGGATTTCTGGGCTCCTTGGGGCAGGGACGGTCTGTGTCTGGGCAGTGCCCTGCACATGCTATTGCAGTACCCGCAGTGACTGCACCATTTCACCAGTGGTGCCAGGCAGACTGGGTCCCTCCTGGCCCTCCACATGAAGACCCATTGAGCCTTCAGTAAAAACCCCACTGAACTCTTGCTCCTTTTCACTGACACCTTAATGCCCCGGGCCCCACCCCCTGGGCTGAGGCTGCTGCCCCACATTCCTCCCGTCCCTCTCTCCCTGTGCTCAGACTCTCTGAAACCACCCACAGCGGGAAGGCGGGGGAAGGGGAGAGCATCCAGGGCTGCATGTGCCGCTCGCTGGCTCTGACGCGCAGTCAGGAGCCCATTCACATGGAGGATCAGACAGTAAGTCTGTGTTGCTCTCTGCCCTTGCGGGATCTGGGGCAGCTCCTCAGGGTTGTGGGGGGGCGGGTCAGTGGGCCCAGCATGGGCACGCACTGGTGGTGGGCGCTGAAGGCCTGGGATACAGGGAGCAGTCCCATCTCCTCTCTGGCAGGCAGTTGTGGGTTTTGAGGGTTTGTGACAGGGTGCATGTGGGGCATGGGAGGGTTGGGGGGTACAGGTGGGGGAATTACAGGCAGGGCAGAGGGAAGTGTGGGGTAGGAGGGTTGCAGGTAGGGCAGGGGGGAACAAGGGGGGGGGGATTGCAGACAGGGTGGGGTAGGGAGGGTCGTGTGAGCAGTGGCAGGTGCTGGAGCTTGCTAGAGCTCAGTGACTCCCCAGCAGTCCTACGTGGGGCTGGCTCTAGGGGGCTGTGGAAGCAGATGTGTCTAGTGTAGCCCCTTTGGTCCCCCCAGGGCTCGCGCTCCTCCCTGGACACAGCCTCCTGCCGCAGCGTGGACTCTGCCCGCCCCGTGGGCCAGGTGGACAGACACATCCAGCTCATGGTGCATGGTGTCGCCCCAGCAGGTGGGTCATGACCTCCTGGGAGGGAGGGGGCGCACAGGATCGATCACCCCCTACCCTGGGCAGTGGTGTGGGAGTGGCAGGGCTGGGGTGCCCCCAGAGCAGTGGGCTGGGGAGCGGGCTGGGGGGCAGGATCGTCCCCGGGGCAGCGGAGCTGGGGGGCAAGATCGCCCCTGGGGCAGTGGGTGGGGGGCGGGCTGGGCGGCAGGATTGCTCCCGGGGCAGCGGTTTGTGGGGGTGGGGGCGCAAGATTCTCTGCCCCGGCTGTTGTCTGAGCGATGCCTGGTGCTGGGGCTTGGAGTCAGCAGCTCCGCGTGGCATGAGGCATGTCTCGGGTCAGGGGAACAGTTTATCCCTTGGCCCAGTGTGGGGGGAGGCTGCTTCCTTGTCCGTGCCGGGCCCTGTTCTCCCCTTGCCCCCCCAGCTGTCCTGGACATCGATGCCAGATGGCCCCAGGGTCAAACCCCATGCACGATGTGCGGCCCAGACAGTGCCATGCCTCCCCCGGTCGGCGCCAGGGCTGCTCCTCCGACGGGAGCAGCTTGCTCTGGCACGTGGCCTCTCGGGGTTTGCTGTGACAGGCGGGTGCCCTGCTTGAGGGGCGGGGTGGGACCTCCGGGGGTGATGCCCCGATGAGCATGTTGTCCTGGGGGCTGCTCTCACCTCTGCTTCTCCCCAGGGCCCGAGATCACAGACGAGCTGGTGAAGGTTCTGCGCAGGCGTCTGGATGAAGCCACCTTGGACATCATCACTGTCATGCTGGTGCGGAACTGCAAGCTGACCCCGGCCGACGTGGAGGTAACATTTTCCCAGGGCCCACAGCCAGCTGCCCTGTGCATAGCAGACCCCACAGCCAGATCCATACCCCTGCTAGAGGCCAGTAGCCATCAGTCCTACTGTGCCCCCGCTGTCCCCCACCCCAGGCCAGCCACTCTGCCTCTGCAGGAAACATCTAAAAATCAGCATCCACTGCCTGAGGTTGTCTCCTTGGCTGGGGTACCAGGCGCTGGGGTGGCGCAGGGTCCCTGCCAGGTGTCTGAGTGCAGACCCCCTACTTCAGGCCATCTCTGGAACAGGGTGCCCATGAGCGCCCCGCGTACGTCCGCTGGGTCCTCGGGGAATTCTGTGTGCAGCAGCACTCAGAGGGGCCTGTCTGATGCTGCCTCTCCCAGGAGTGCTGGGCCCAGGGATTAGCAGGCTTCCTCTTCACAGTTCATCCAGCCCCCAGGCTCTCCGCCCACAGAAGTTCTCCAGTTCACTCTGCCCCCAGCCTCTCTGCCCTGGCTCCATGCTGTGGCCTGTTACCTGCGCCAGAACCTGCTCATCTTCCTGCACACCCCCAAGTACACCGACAGCAACGTAGAGCACCACTTCAAGGTGAGGGGCTGGGGCCCTGCGTGCGGCCGTGTTCCCACAGTGGACTGGGGGGTGCATCAGAGCAGGGCTCCGACTGGGTAGGTGCCACCCGCTGCGGAGCGTGCAGGTCTGTGGCTCTCTTGCTGCGCTCAAAGGCAGCGGCCGAGTGGTCAAGGCTGACGCTTCGCTCCGGAGCCTGAGGAGAGTGAATTCCCACCCAAGGAGATGAGCCCCCCGGGAGCGGTTGGTGCAGGCAGCACTGCCGGGTGCTGGTTCCTTACCCTGCAGTCACCCCGCACTGGGCCTTGTCCCCACGCACAGGCCGATGCCCGGGGGGAGGGGTTTGAGGTACTGGGAAGCTGCGGGTGGGGGGGGGGGGGGCCAGAGGGCAAGGAGGGTGGGGAGTAGGAGGGGCCCAGCTGCAGCACTCATCTGC
Organism: Terrapene triunguis; assembly: GCF_002925995.2. Classification (NCBI taxonomy): domain Eukaryota; kingdom Metazoa; phylum Chordata; order Testudines; family Emydidae; genus Terrapene; species Terrapene triunguis. The sequence continues at coordinate 6,327,594 of NW_020664461.1, read as the reverse complement.
GTTGAGCTAAGTTGATGGTCCTGTTCCCAGCTGACGCCGTGGAGACCCCCCGCCACGTCTGTCTCTCTTAATTCTGACAATGCCCCATGGCTCTGTCTCCTGGCCCCACTGAGCCAACGCCTCTGGCCAGCCATGCCACACCTACAGAGTGAGCAGGGCTGCTGTGCCAGCCTCTACGTGGGCGCTGAGCCTGCCCCTGGGTCTGCTGGGCTCTGGCTTCCTGGGTGTGCTGCCATGTGGCTCCGAGGGCTTCATGCCCTTAAGAAAGGCTCAGACTGCAGAGCCCGGCCTGCAGCCCCGCCCACTCCGCATCAGGGCGTGGAGGTGGGGTGGCGGGTGGTGGAGAGTTCAGTGCCCGGTGACCCCCAGCAGCACTGCTTGGCTGGCAGGCTGTCTGCTCCCCTCCCCTCCAGCTGTGGGGCCTGGCAGGTTGACAGCCATCCTAGGCAGTTCAGTGGCCCGGGCAGCCTTTCTGGACTTGTGGCTGAGGGGGTGATGCCACCAGCATGCAAGGCAGGTTGCTAGGCACCAGCCCAGGGCCCATCGAGTCCCAGCGGCTGGTAGATGATGAGGGCTGAGCCTGGAGGGCAGGGCTGAAGCAGATGGGGCAGGCTCAGGGTTAGCAAGGGACCTGCCCATGTGGCTGGAGGCAGAGCGCTTACAGTGGGTGAAGCCACGCTGGGCTGGCCCGCGCCCGCCCCTGGGACAAGGCTCTGCTCTCCTGCTGATGTGGCTGGGGCCGCCTCCCGTCGCTCAGTGGGGTGCTTACCCTGGCACGCCCTTCACCCTTCTCCTTCTCTGCTCCCCAGCACTACTTCCAGCAGGGTGGCAGTCCCGACCTAGATCTCTACCTGTACAACAAGCCTGGTGGCCAAGGCACTGGCGGCAAAGGTACTGGGGCGCTGGGCTCTCTGGCATTGGGTGAGGGGCTGAGCAGCAGGGAGCTGCTTTCTCGTGCTGAGCGTCCCGCAGGGATAAGAGGGCAGCACGTGCCCTGTGCGCAGAGTGTGGATGTGGGACCATGGGGATCATCTCTTCCCTGGGGAGGCCTCCCAGGGAAAAGCCCCGCCATGGCAGTTGGGGCCCAGCACAGCTTGGAGAGGGTCCCCTGCCCCATTCCTTCCCGTTGGAGCAGCATTGTGCAGTGTAGCTCTGGGGCTGGCTGGAGGCCCCTTGGACATGGCCGAGCAGTAGCTCCTGATGTGCTATTCTCCGAGGGCCCCAGTGTGCCCTGCCCCTCAGTAGCCCAGGTCATTGTTCGCCCAGCTCTGGGGTGACACACAGCTGGGTTCCAACAGGTAGGAACGTGGGGTAACCCTCAGGGTTCAGGGTCTTGGGTGAGGAAGGACAGGCCCGCTGGGTGCAGGCGCCTGGCGAAGGGGACCCTTGAGCACCGTAGGTACCAGCTGCTGAGGATTCGTTGTGGGTGCAGTGTCCTGCCCCCTCTCGTGGGCTGTTGGAGGAAAGCTTGCCCGTCCTGTGCTTCGTGCTGGTCCCTTGTGCCCCTCCCGTGCTGGGTGGTAATGTCCCGTCTCTGTGTCTGTCTGTGGCGAGGCTGGTGTGGCCCTCGGTGGCCTCTGAATGCTCTTCTGTTGTGTAGGAACCATGTCGGACCTTGTGCAGCACCTGTTTCCGCTCTCCCACTTTCAAGGTAGCACCTGTGGATCGTGTTGCACTGAACCTCTTCCCCTCCCCCCACCTGGCCCCTCTGGTTCCTGCCATGGACTGGTTGGGTTGTATTGTGGCTTCAGCGCTGGCTCGTGGCTGTGTGACTCCAGGCTCCCTCTCCCCAGCTGCCTGTGGGGTCAGTGAGCAGGAGGCTGCTGCCTGGAGCCACAACCCTCAAATCCCCTGGAGAGAGAGAGAGAGAGTTCTGCTGCTGGCTCCCCCGCCCCCTAGCTCAGCCCGGGGAGCTCTCTGCAATGGGAACACGTCTCCTGCCACCAGGGCACCCTGCAGGCAGTGCCCACAGGGTACAGGCTCCCTCCACGGCTGTGTCCACAAGGCCCTGAGGGGTCACCCTGCACCCCAAGACCCAGGTGGCTGCATTGGGGGGTTTATAGTGGACAGCATCCCTGGTGTGATGAGGCTGGGTGGAGGGGATCCAGTGCGATGGGGCTGGGTGAGTGCTGCGGTCTGGCCAGCACTTCCAGTGGGAATGGGGGGAGGAGGGGACAAAGCCCCAATCTCCGTCAGTGTGGGTCTGGGCGGGAATCCTGGCAGGAAGTGGGGGAACCATGATCTCGGTCGCTGTCTGTCTAGGCTGTGCCCAAGAGTGGGAGAGTAGGTTTCCAGTTTCAGCTGGGCCTTAGACATCATCACACCAGCAATGGATTAAGGCTACGATTTTCTTATGGAAGTCACGAGACCTCCATGACTTCAGCCTGCGGCGGCTGGGAGCTGCAGGGTCCACCCGCGGCATGAGGCAGCAGGGGAACCCCGAAGCTCTCGGCTGCTGCGGGTGGCAGGGGGGACCCTGCAGCTCCCGGCTGTGGCGGGGGAGGGGAGGGGCACAGCTCCAAGCTGCCGCAGGCATCAGGCCCAGCCACAGCGGGGCCCCTGCAGCTCCCAGCTGCCATGCCCAGCGTGGGGACCCCGCAGCTGAGCTCCCCTCTGCTCTCATAATGGGACTGGCAGCGTTGGCATCTGGTGGACCCCAGCCTGTTCCCCTGCTCCAGAGCATTGTGCCTGGATCCTGGCTGGCCTCTCGTGCTGGGGCAGCCCGTGGGAACCAGCCGTCTGCCTGGGGCAGGCGCGCTTGCAGAGCGGGCCTGGGGAATCAGGCAGGTCACAGAGCTGCAGGGCTAGCCCTGCCCCAGGGAGGGGGTAGCAGCCCTCCTGATGCAGGCAGACAGGGACCAGCCCTGGGTACTGTGTCCCATTCAGGTGTGCGTGTGTCAGGGGGATGGAAGGTTCAGGAGTCCCAAGGAGGACTCGTGAGCTGGAAAGCCTGCCTGCTCATGAGAGACCAAAGGAGCTCAGTGCGTTGGCAAGAGAGAGAGAAGGGGTGACTGGAGCATGTCTGAGCACCATGGGGTGGAGCCTTGTGTTCCGCTAGCAGAGGGCTCTTCAGGCTGGCAGACTGAGGCCGAACGGGCTCCGGGGCGGGAAGCTGAACTAGACAATGCTGACTATAAACAAATTAAACTTCGGACATAATTAGCCATTGCTCTAGCTCAGACCAACGTTCTGGGCTGGCTCCAGGAATCCCCGGGGAGATTCTCTCTGGCCTGCTACGCGCCTGGTCAAACTGGATGATGATCATAGTCCTCGATGAACGTCTCTCAGCACCCACCTTGCTGGGAATCTGCCACCGACACTTCGGTGCATGTCCTAGGCAGGGCAGGCTGCAGGGACCCTATCCGAGTGCTCTGCTGCGGGCACCAGGAAAAGGCACCTGCTCAGCACCTCTCTGGGCTGCCAAGGTGGGCGCTGTGCTCTGGAGTGTGTGGAGCCCAGCCCCCAAGGACGATAAAAACCTGCCGTTCAGCAGACTCCTGCTCCGCTGGAAGCATCCCCCCACCCCCTGGAAAAGGGTCGCTGCCTCCAGTGCTGAGTGGGGGCAGACCACGGCCACCTGCTGCCCTCCCTGTGTGACCCACTCTCCCAGCTGGGGCGCTGGCACCCATGAGAGTGACTTACTGCTCTCTGCAGGGGAGGGCGTTACCCTCCTGCGAGATGGATTGGGGCAGGGCCCTGGCGGCCCCTGTGATGGCCCCGTTGCTGGCATGTAACCTAGTGCATGGGTCCTGCGTGCGTTCACATGCCAGCAACTGTGCAGCGACTTGCCTGTCTCAGTGCCCTTAAGTGCAGGTTCCTGGGCCACCTTGCGCACACTGCCCCTAGGAGGGATCTTGCCCTTACCCAGCCAACTTCCCCGCACCCTCTCCCAGTTGCCAGGGCCCTCCTGGTGGCCCACAGGGAGCCAGCTCCATCTCCAGAGACACGGCAGTGTGGGGACCCCACACAGGACGATGTGCAGTGGACACTGCTCTTCGCCTCCTTACTGCACCGGCGCTTCCTGCATGGGCTGCTGTCTGCTCTTTGGCTGTTCGGAGAGCTGCCCTGGGAAGCAGTGTGGGGCTGGGTAGGGCTAGGAGGGGTTGGGTGGCTGAGTTATGGTCCCATGGCTGGGCTGTCTCACCTGCTCCTGTTGCTGCTGCTGCTGCCTCCCTCCCCCTCCTGCGGGTGCCCCTGGTCCCGATGGAGACTGCGGACTCCTGGGGACGAGGCCTCTGGCTGTGTGTGGCACAGTGAGGCCGATTGAGGGTCTGGCTCCTGCCATACAAAGAACTAACTGCTTTATGCCCTGAGCCCAGAACCCCTCACTCTGTCTGCCCCTGAGGGGGTAAAACCCCCGGGCCAAGGCTCAGCTCTTCAGAGCGAGGCTGCAGGCCTGGGGCCTTCCCCAGCATCATCACCAGGAGCTACAGGTCCTGCACCACTGCTGAAGAGTGTTGGATGCTGGCATGGAGAGGAGCAAGGACACAGATCCCTGCCCCGGGAATGGGGAAGGCATGTCCTAGCCAGGATGCTGCGGGGACGTCCAGGAGCACTCTGAAGGGCATGGGGAGCTGGTGCAGCATTCAGGGGCGTGGGGGGCAGGGGAGGGGAGGGGGCGTCGAGGGCAGCATAGCTGGACTCCTTGCACCAGCCAACAATACAAATGCAGCATGATGGGTACATGACCCACACGCACCTCCTCAAGGCATCATGTGGGCATCTGCAGCCCATCCCCTCTGCTCCCCAGGCCAGGGACCCTGTCTGTCTGCACCGGGCACTCCTGTGCAGCTATATAAGTGTGGGAATGCTAGAGTGGCAGCAGGACAGACCCAGCTGCATGCCAGGGGGTGGCATTCCCCTCTTGGCTGTGGGCACTGGCTGCAGTGGCAGCTCTCGGCAAGGGCCCAGAGTCCCTGTGGGCTGGGGGTGTCCAGTGCAGGGTTGACACACAGTCACTCGGGCTCTCCTCTCCTGCAGGAATTGCGTGCATTGCTCTGTCGTTCGTGGATGAGCGTGGCAGCCCCCTCTCACTGGTGCACTGGGAACGGTCTAGTTCCCTGAAGCTGCCCCCGTCCCCGTCTGGCACAGACCTGCTGCAGGACGCAGACTTCGAGAGCCTCACTGCCGTCAGCAGGCACCATGCTGAGCCCGGCACCCTCCAACCAGGTGGGAGTGCGCATGTTCTGTCCTGGAGCCACTGAGCAGCTGCCTTGTCCCTGTGCCTGGGCAGGAGCTGCAGCCTGGCGAGGGAGCTCTGGGCACCATGGACAGTGGGCTCAAGGCTGTGCGGGGGGGCTGTGGTGGTGGGGCCCCTCCAGCTGTGTCTCCGGGATGGCTGGAGCTGAGGAGGGCCTGCTGTGCTAGGGGAGAGGGCATCATGTGGCCGTGGGTGTCTCTGAGCCTTGGGGGGGATCATCCCTCTGCAGGGGCCGTGCAGCTCTGGTGACTACCCTCTTCCCGCAGCTGCCTGCACCCTGGTGCGCTTGGACATCTGGGAGAAAGGGAACATCAGCCCCCTGCAGCTGTCCGAGAAGCTGCGCAGTGCCGTGCGCCACGCCCTGTGCGATGCAGTCATGGAGTTCCGAGTGCTGCCGGCCCCACTCTGCGTGGAGGCCGCCTGCCCGCCGGAGGAGCTAGGCAGTGGCGGTAAGCTCTGGGGCAGGATTGCTGCCATCTGGCTGTGGGGTCTCTTCTAGGTCTTCTCGCCACGGGCAGCTGTGTCCTGGAGCCCAAGGGGGTGGGATGGGCCCCAGTCCAGGAGCCAATGGGAGACTGGCCCCTTCTCCTTGGCCAGGGAGATGCTGCTCCGGCGCTGGGTCCATGCCTCTGCCCAGGTTCTGATATGCACTCTGTCTGCAGGAGGCCTCCGGAGGACCATGTCGGAGACCAAGGGGCTGGCTCTTCCTGCGGGCAGTGCTGGTGCCAGTAGAGTGCCCCCGCCCCCTCTGCACTTCACCTCAGCCCCCGGCTCTAGCTCCGGCGAGCCAGTCACGCCCACAAACAAGATGGGGCGCCGGAGCTTCTGGGACATGCTGGTACAGTCAGAGGGACGTGGGCTGTAGCAGGGTGCTCAGACTGAGCCCTGCCCCGGGGCTGCGGTCACAGCGGGGCCTGGGAGGGGAGGAGCTGGCTGTACTGGGATGGCAGTGGTGGGGACGGGCCTACAGCTGGAAGCCAGCTGGGATGGGTGGGCAAGGGGAGCTCAGAGCTTTGCCTCTCTCCACCACTTCATCCCCTCTCGTGCCCCCTGCCCCCCAGAGTAAGGCCGACTCCTCGGAGCTGGGCAGCCCCAAAACCACTGACGACATCGTGCTGGAGCGGCCAGAGGAGAGTCGCACCCGGCGCCGCCACAAGACCGAGAGCGTCAAGCAGCACCTGAGCCAGGAGCGCGCTTCCGCCACGGCCGAGCTGGAGCAGGCCCAGAGGCAAGTGCCCCCGGCGCTCCCTGCACGGCCGGCTGGCTGTACCCACAGCAGCCCGGGAAGGCGCGTGGTGTGGCGCTGTGTGCGTGGCAGGACTCGGAGCAAGAGGGGCCTTGGCCCACCGGGCCCGAGGCTTGTGGCGACCCACACGGGGCATTACGCATGGACAGGGAGTGGCCAGACATCACCATGGCGGGGGGGGACACACCACCATTCCCTCATCCCTCTAGCTTCTGCTTCGCACTGCCCCTGACGTCTGTCTCTGGCCTCGGCTGCATAACCAGTGCCCTGCCCCCACAGGCGCCAAGTCTGCCAGCTCCAGGAAGGGGAAGTGGGCACCATGCACCCGCTCTTCAGTCAGACCTGCCGGCAGTGGATGGCGTTCATGAGTCGGCTGGGTATGTACCACGGGCCCATCTCCCCTGCCTCCCAGGATGGGGCTGGAATGGGGCTCTTCTCCCCGAAGCTTTGCCTGTAGGTCCCTGTGTAACCATTCCTTCCTCTGGCCCACGCTTGGCCCACCCTGTGCCTCTAACCCAGCATGTAAGTGCTGTTTGTTTCCTTAAAGGCACCATGTGCCCGGGGTGTGGTGTAAACAGTAACACGGCCTCCGACAGATGGGCCTGCGCTGGCCAGCCAGTGCCTAGTGCTGCACACGGCGGCCTGGGAGACCTGGTCGCTCTCCCCAGCCCATCAGGAGGGCTCGATGTGGGAGGCGTCTGCAGCCACAGGGCTCCTGCCAGAGGGGAGATGCCGGAGCCCAGGCCTCACACAGTGCGCTGGAGATTCGGGCCCTGTCCAGCTCCGCAGAGGAGAACTGTTCCTTGGGAATACCTGCCTGAGATCCTCGCAGCTCCTCGCAGTCCATGCCCTCTGGCTCTGCCAAGGGCGTCCCCACTAGGGTGCTCACGAACACTCTCTGAGAACCCGGCAGAAGGCCAGCTCCCTCTGCTCCCAGCAGGCTGCTTTGTAGCTGGGTATGTCTGTGGCTCATGCCGCTTCTCCTGTGCGGGGCAGGGTGTCCTTCGGTGCAGCAGTGCTCGGTGGAGATCGTCTCCCGCTTCCTGCTCGCCTCCATCCTGGAGGAGGTGGTGAGCCTGGTCATGGCCCTGGCAAGCGACACCATTGTCAAGGTGTTCCAGCAGCACTGGTGAGTGTCAGACTGGGGGGATCAGCCGTGGGGTTGGGAGGAGGGCCCAAGGAGCTTGGCTGGGAGGTAGGGTGGGGGGTCACTGGCAGGGATTGGGTGGAGTGGCTCCTGGCGGCCAACGCTCTGTGTGGTGCTCTCCCCTGCAGCTGCCCTCAGGGCACCACCTTCCTTCCATACAACCCTCGTCAGAGCTCCAGTCCTCGGCCTGCAGCCATCAGACATTTCATCCTGCTGGGACGCAACTTCCACCAGTGGCGCTCCAGCACTGAGCAGGGTGAGTGCGGGCCGGGTGCAGGCATTCCGTGGGCCTGGGGGGGCAGCCAAGGGGGCCCCAAGCTAGCAGTGCTGGGAGAGGGCAGGCGCCCAGGCAGAAACTTCTTGTGCCCAGCTCCGTGCCCGCAAGGCTTTTGTTCTCAGACTCGCTCGTGGCCCCTGTCTGGCTTGTCTCCGGGTGGGACTCAGGCTTGGGCAGTACGGGCTCTACCCCAAGCAGTAGTTCTCCCTCTCCCAGTCCGCCTGAACACACCACGTGGCACATCCTCCAGGAGGAGCCATTGCTCTGTGACACGCTCCAGGCAATGCGTGTGGCGCAGGCTGTGCCAGGCACCCCTCAGGCCAGCACCGGGCGGGTGCGGGTAACTGAGCAGCGGGTAACTTTCCTGGGCCAGGGCCCCCCGAGGAGTTTTATCCTGTCTCTGCTTTGCCGGAATCTCGCAGCGCAGCGAGTGGGTGGTGCGCCGTATGGAGAAGGGAAGGTCAGGCCCATTCCTCCTCCTCACAGACAGGCCCTACAGAGACTGCAGGGAGAAACAAGCTGGCGCCCCTGGGGAACATGCTGTGCTGGTCCCAGACGTGCTGCTCCTTCATCAGAGTGGTTAGCTGGCTCGGATGATGCCCACCCTGGCTGGCCTCCCGTGGGGGTTCTGCCCTTAGTCCCCCGTCCCCTTGGGCAACACTTCATGCCCATGTGGAGCAAAGGGAGGGGAGTGAGGTCCCAGCGAGACCGGCTCGGACCTGGTGCTCAGCAGAATGTGGAGAGCAGCGAGAGGAACTCCTCCAGCATCGGCTCTATCAGAACTTCATCCTCTGCTGAGAGAATCACGGGGGGCTGCTGCTCGTGGAGTGGGTGGGTGTATGTGCGCCCAGGGTCCGGTCCTTCCCATTAAAATTCAGGCCTGGTCTCTGGCTGGCTGCAGAGCTCTGGGGCTCTGACCATACCAGCACCCAGGGGTGCGGCAGCCAACACTGGTGGTCAGCTCATGCACTCTGCAGGAAAGCTCTTCGGGAAGGTTTGACCCTCCCATCATGTGCCCAAGACCCTGACGGAGCCAGGGCAGACGAGGCCTGATGTTCCTGACTAGAAACCACATCTGCTTCCCGAGAAGGGCCAAGACCAGTGCCCTACAGTGGCCTGAGCAGGTTTTGCCATCAGCTCCCCTCCAGCCCTCTGGGTGGGCTCCAGGCACAGGCTGGGCACTTTGCAGCTGGGCACCTTCACTCTTGCAGGGCACTCTTCCAAGCCACGCCCACAAAATAAGCGCTGCCCATGCGTGTCTGCCAGCGTGGTGCTGCTTGTGCCAGATGTCCCACACAGGCCTGCGCAGCGCCCGAAGCTGCCCTGGGTTCCCCATGGCGGGGTGTGCACATGCCCCTGGGCCTGGCACCTTGGCTGGGGAAAAATAAAACGGCTTCCCAGCGCCAGCCACTCGTGGCTCCAGAACGTGGTCACCTGCAGGAAATTGCGCAGGTCTGTGACCCGCTCGCACGGGGGGTGAAATAGTGAGCAATGCTGATGTCTCAGCGATCATCGCAGGCAGAGGCGCTAACCCCTTCGCACTGTGCAGACCCCTTTCCGCAGCAGCTGCGCAGGCGTCATGGCGTTGAGGTTTTCCTACGAGCTGAGAGTGGCAAGTGAGAGCAGCTTGGGAGAGGTGGCGCTGCACGGTACCAGCCTGACCCGAGCCCTGCTCCTGTCTTGCCTGAGCTCTCCGCCTTAGCCCTGCCTGGAGTCAGGGATGTGCCCATCTTTGGCTGGGGGTGCTCCCATTCGCCTGCGCTGTCATGGTCCCTTCCCGCCCGTGTCCTGACTAGACCCCAGAGCAGGTAGCGCTGGCCGGGCTGGGTCCTGCCCAGGCTCGGGGAGCTGACATTGTCTTCACCAAGAGCAGGTGTCAGTAGGTTGAAAGTCTCTCGCTGGAGTGATGAGCTGGCGCTTGGGCCTCGCCCCGCCCAGTGGAAGGGCCAGCTGCAGGCTGTCTCCGGGCCTTTGTGCTGGAGTAGAAGCGAGTGGCTGTGCGAGTGCTCATGCCACGGCGGGGAACACTGCACGTGCTGCTGATTAGGGCTAATCTGACCGGGTTCAGCCACGGGGCTGTCCTGATCCCAGGGGCTGCAGACACAGGAGACCTGCAGCCAGCTGAGGGGCTGGGCGCTGTGCTGCTGTGGTTTGCCAGAGTGCCCTGAGCGCTCATCCTCCCTGGGAGAGGCAGGGATCTGGGGTGGCTGTTGCCTAGGAAGTGGGGAAGCCAGGAATAGCTGCTTCCCAATGCTTTACAGACTGAGGCAGGGCCTCGGGTGCAGCATGGCCAGGGGACTGCTCTGGCAGGGCACCCGGGGCTTGGCCTCATGGAGGGTCACCCCAGCATGGCGGGTAGGCCAGCTCCCTTTCCCTGCGATGTCAGCGCAGGGAGGGGGTGTGGCTAGGATGCCCTTATCTCAGGACTGGATGGGGGGGAGGGGGCCTTGGCTCCACCCAGGACTTGGCATGGCAGTATCACAGGGGCCCTGGGCTGTGCCGCTCCATAGTGGCTGGTCGGCATCACGCCGCTTTGGGGACAGGGCTGGGGAGCACAAGGGGAGTGCTCTCTACAGCTTGGTGGCACTCAACGTTTGGTCGTTCCCTACATCCCCACTGAAATGTACCCACCTCTGGTATCAGACATGGGCACAGAACCCTGCAGCCCAGGGCAACTCTGCCAAGTTGCTCTGGGATCTCAGTGCTGAGGGTGGGGTGTGGGCTGTTGCCGCTGCACGGCCCAGCCTGCTCGGAGCGAACACTGGCATGCGTGGTTGGGGATGAGGCTGGAACTTATGGTGCAGCCCTCCTGGCCAGCGGGGTCTTGGCAGGCTGCAGCGCTGATACACGCCAGCTGGTTCCCGGCTAGTTGCTGTCATGGATCTCCTTCCCGAGGACAGGGGGTCTGTGGCACCCAGGTTCCTGCCGACGCCTCCATGTGGGGTACGGGCAGCGAGCAGCGAGCAGCAGGAAGGCACATGGTGGTTCTCTCTGGTCTCTTTCAGCCCACAAGGGGCTCCAGCACTTCGAGGCCATGGAGCTGAGCTTGGCGGAGAAGGGCTCCGACTCCAGCCCCTCGCTGGCCCCGCGGCAGAGATTCCTTCTCCTGGAGATCCTCGACAAGAAGGTGAGCACAAATCCAGCCTGGCGCTGCAGCCTCTCCGGGCGGGGGCTGTGGGTAAGGGCAGCCTGGCCTGGCTCCTCACAGGGCCCTGTGTAACAGTGGGGTGGGCAGTGCTGGGCAGCTGCCTCCCTGTCTGCCCTTGCATGGCAAACCCTGTGGTCTTCCTGTGGCCTGGTGCTGCCACCCCCTCCGGCTGGGCATGCTGATAATAGCCTTGGTGGCTCCCAAGGGCCCAGGGCCAGCCTGTGCTCCCAGGCGCTTTGCAGTCGGCAGCTCTGGGCCCTCGTGCTGCAGAGCAGGTGTGAACACCAGGACACATCACCCTGGTGATCGGCTGGGCGCTGAGGTGGTGCTGTGCCCCCGCCCCCCCCCGCCCCATCCTGTAGGGGAAGCCGGCTGGTGGTGCAGCAGCCTGGCCATGGCTCAGCGGGTGCGGGCCTCCCCCAGCAGAGCTCTCACTATCTCCCTTCCCCTCTAGCTGATGCTCTACACCTACAACTGGTCCCCGGACCTGGGCAGCTCCTTGAACAGCTCACTCACCCGCCTGCTGCAGTGGCAGAACGCCCGCTCCCACATCGTGCATTGCCTCCTCAGCCAGAAACTGGGGCTCTTCCACCACTACTGCTACCTGGACACACCCTGGCATGAGGACAGCAAGCAGGTAATGGCACTGCCAGCCCCACGATGCTTTACTGCTGTAGCTCCCACCTGGGCCGCTCACAGGTCACCACGAGTGTCTGTGTACAGCCACAGTTCTGTTCGGCAATTCTAACCCAGAGCCTGTCCGCAAACACAAGGCACATGCTGGCTCCCGACAGCCTTGGTTACTACCTGTCGGGTGACCCCAACACACTCCTAGTCCCGAATTCCCCCGAGAAATGTGAGCGCTGTTCTGTCCAGCCCTCTTCTGGGCCGTCCGGATAGGTCCCTTGTTCCTGCACGGGACCAACATACAGCAGCTTGCCGCCTGCAATGGAGCTACCCGCACAGCTCACAGCGTGGAACTAATTTTGATTAAAGAATAAAACCAGTTTCTTTAGCAACAGAAGCTAGGATTTGAAGTCAGTACCAGTAATGAGGCATTAAAGTCAGAAGTGGTTACAAGAGAAATAAAGATAAAACACATTCTAAACTTAAACTAGCCTTGGTTCAAGGTGAAGTTCTTACCACAGGTTTTCAGTAGCAATGCTGACCAAGTTTCAGGTCAGGCTCTGCTCCGAAGATCTGCGGCTCTTTCTGCTCTCTTAAGTGAAAAGAGAGAGAGAACTTGGGGTGGTTTTGTCAGTCTCCTTTTGAAGTGCATTTTCCGGAGAGTGACCCCTAGATAAAGATCTTTTGGGCTCAGAGAAAGGAGACATGGAGTCTGGTGGGAAAGAGGTTTCATGCCGTTGTTTGCTAAGATGCAGAATCTGTTTGGCAAGGAAGGGGGTCAGGAACAAAGAATGGCTGCTTGAGAGGTGATGGCTAAGGCAACGTTTTAGTCACGGGTATTTTTAGTAAAAGTCATGGTCAGGTCACTGGCAGTAAACAAAAATTCCTGGCCTGTGACCCTTCCATGACTTGTACTAATATACCCCTGACTAAATCTTGGGAGCTTGGGGGGGGACCCCGCTGCTGCTGCGGGGGGTTGGCAGGCTCCCTGCCTGGCTCCGCGTGGCTCTCTGGAAGCAGCAACATGTCCCTTAGCTCCTAGGTGGAGGCGTGGCCAGGGGTCTCTGCGCACTGGCTTCGCGGAGCCCATTGGCCGGAAACAGCAGCCAATGGGAGCTGCGGGAGCAGCGCCTGCAAGCGGAGGCAGCACATGGAGCCACCTGTCCGTGCCTCCATTCCTAGTAGCTGAGGGAGGGACATGTCGCCGCTTCCGGGGAGTCCCCTGAGGTAAACGCCAGCCGGAGCCCTCACCCCCTCCTGCGCCCCAATCTCCTGCCCGAGCCCTAAGCCGCCTCCCACACCCAAATTCCTGCTGGGATGGGGTGCAGTGGCCCGAGACTGCCCCAGCAGCCGGCCAGTGCAGCTGACCCAGGGCCTGCCAGAGCTGCTCAGGCGGCCCCCAGATCAGCCGTACTGACCGCTCCAGCAGTCTCAGGAAGTCATGGATTCCGTGACCTCCGTGACGAACTCGCAGCTTTAGTGATGGCCCATCAACTTCGGTGACACCTGGCTAGAAGCGTCAACTTGTCCGTTGTCTTTGAGAAACCCGTTTACCCATTCCTCAGACTTGTCTGGTAAACACGTCAGTCATGATTCCAACTCCTGCTCATACCTTTACGTGTAATGTTGCCACGTGCATTTCGCCATGATATTACTGACCAGCAAGTGATGTTTTCACAAGGCATGTTCCGTACACAGATGACGCATGGGGCAGGGGTCGCTTGCTGGAGGATTCGCTGGGACTTGAAGTCTTTAAATCATGATTTGGGGACTTCAACAGCTGAGTCAAGGGAGAGAATTATTCCAGGAGTGGGTGGGTCAGCTTTTGTGGCCTGCATCATGCGGGAGGTCAGACTAGATGATCATAATGGTCCCTTCTGACCTTAAAGTCTATGAGACTACACTGGTGTGGAGGGTGTGAATCCAGGGTGCATTCCATCACACTCTTTTTCTTTTTAAGACCCCGCTGAAGGGAGCGATGGGTGGAATAGCTCATTTCCTCATTGTTTTGTTCAACAATTAGACCTAACATCCAACATACCAATTTTGGTCCATTGATTTCTGATCCCACCCTGTTCTTGTTCACCAGGCGTGATCTTAACGCGTCCTCGAATTCTATCAGGAGACCCTTTTGTTGGGACTAATTCAGCGCGTCTCCCTTTGGCACCTTTTCCGGCCAACTTGTTCTTATGAACTTTCACTCGCTTCCTATGGCTGAGCTTGCGGTTCGGGTGCAATTATCAGAGCAGCAGGGGCCAAGGGCATGAAACTGGGAGGGATAGGCCGTGCCAGGCTGGGGACCCGCTGCCTATGGCAGGGGCCACATTAGAAGTAGGACTGGGCAGAGCCCTGGGACTAGGCTGTGGGGACCTGTCCCTGTTGGGCAAGGTCTAGAGGGGCATTCAGGGGCTTTCCCAGCTCTCTGATTCCCACTCCCAGGCTCACGGTGAGGGGGGGTCTCAGGGCTGTCTCTTGCTTACGTAGGAGCCAAACCCCTTCCTGAACTCCACCCTGGAGGTGGATGCCCTGATCCGGAGCTCGAGCCCTCCCCCCAGCAAGGAGCAAGGCCGGCTCAGCAGCTCCACGCGCAGCCTGCCGTCCCTGCACTTCCCCCCCGACATGATGCCCTTCGACGAGGCTCTGCGAGATGTCACCGCCCTCAAGGGCGTCCCCCTTGGCCCAGAGCTGGGGCCACGTGACCCGGTGTCTTGGCATGGTGCCCAGTTCCTGGAAATCAAGAGCCTGGAGAGGAGAGGTAAAGGGGGGGGCCCAGCTTGTCCAGCCCGGGCATTGGTTTCTGGGGATGGGGGTGCTCACAGCCACAGCATTTCAGCCTCCCCTGCTTTCCAGCCCTGGCCTCTCCCAGCAGGAGTGTGGGGAGCCTGGCCCGCACTTCAAGGGGGGTTGGCGGCTTTACTCTGTCTGGGGGGACGGTGGGAGCCTGTAGGGTGGGAGGGGCCTGGCTCTGGCTCCGGCTCCCATGGCCGCTCCTTTCCCTCTCAGAGCTGGAGAAGCAGATGAAGATTGAGAATCTCTTTGTGACGTGGCAGCAGAGATCAGCACAGTCCAACATGCCCATCGGTGTAAGTGCTGCCCATCAGCATGAGCATCCCGCCCCGCTCTGACCTGGTCACTGCCCCCAGGGGTGGCCGGGGGCATAGGGACATGGGGGGAGGGGAGGTGTTGCCCCGGGGTGGGGGTCCTGCATTGGGACTGGTGGGGGGGAGGGTTGCAGAGCCAGTGGTCCCCCTGGGCAGGTGAGCAGGCGGGTTGGCCCTGGAAGGGCAGGACTCCCTGCATGGGCCTGGGGGAGAAGGGGGCTCCCGTGGGCCACCTCCTGTAGCTGTGCCCCTTGTACTGTGCAGCTGGCAGACCTGGAGACCCTGAAGCAGTCCTCGCGCCTGGTTCACTACTGTGCCACACCACTGCTCTTCGACCCAGCTTTCCGGCAGCAGATCCAGGCCGACCAGCAGGCGAAGCTGGAGGGGAAGGTGAGTGACTCACCAAGTGTGCTGTGATGGGGCCCACCCTGTCTGAGCTGCAGCCTTGTCCCAGGGAGGGAGCCAGCTTCCCCAGAGCTGGAGGAGGGGCTCTGCCCCAGCTGTGCAGGGCCAGGCCACTGGGCTAGAACCAGCCGGGCAGTTCCTGTGTTCCAGCACTCGGGGGCAGCAGCTGAGCAGCTATCAGCCAGCAGGTCCCTCTCTTCTCGGGCAGGGCAGCGCCTGCTGGCCGTTCTCTACCGCAGGTGCGAGCTGCCCCGGCTCCCTTGTCTTTCAGAAGCGCCATCGCTCGAGCGACTCGACGGCGTCGGGGCGGGACCGGAGCCACAGCTGCGACTCGGCAGAGGTGCTGCCCTGCAAGCTGAAGGAGGAGCCCTGGCTGCAGGAGATGTGCAACGCCTTCCTGCAGCAGTACATCCAGTACCTGCAGAGCATGGGTTTCATCCTGGTGCAGGTGCGGCCCCCCTCGCCCGCCCGCAGGTCAGTGTGACTCAGAGACCCCCCACCCTTGTGCAGAGCGACGCCCGGGCAGGCAGGGCATGCTTGCAGGGTGACTCTGGTCAGCTGACTTTGTCCTGTCTGCTTTGCAGTAGCACGAGCCGGATCCGAGCTCTGGCATTCCTGGGCACTGAGGGAAGAGGCTCCTTCTCCTACAAGCCCAAAGCAGACGGGAGTCCGAAGGTGAGAGCCGAGTGTTAGGGCGGGCATGGGTCACTGCTCCACTCACATGCCTGCTCTTGGCTACTCACCAGGCTGCTGTGAGCAGAGCTAATCACGGGATCTTGGAGGTTCTATGCGTCCCTCTCCTGGGGCCCCTGGGCATGCCCTCGGCTTGCCCCTCCAGGATCTAGTCCCCTCTTCTGACAGCTGCAACCCAGCAGCCCCCTGCCCAGTCCCTGGACCCAGTTCTGACCCTTCAGGCTCCTTCCACAGCTTATTCATCCCCTCTCCCAGAGCTCCAGCTTGGGGGGGGAGGTATTCTGGGCCCAGGTACCTCTCACGGGGCACGTGAATAGTGTAACACACAATGCAGTGTGATGCTCTGCTTGTCGCACGAGGAAAACCTGCCTGTAGGAGACTGAGGGAGCCCAGTCTGCGGTGGTGAGGGGAATTGGTCGTGGCTGCCGTCCCACCTGGGGAGAGCTCCATAGCAGAGGGCTCTTCTGGTGGCTGGGAGTGGAAGCGAGACCACCCAGACTAGAAATAAGGCACAAATGAAGCTGTGAAGTTGATTAACCATCAGAACAACTCACCCAGGGATGTGGGTGGAGTCTCCAGCACAGTCTCTTCACCCAGACCGGGAATGTCTTTCTGCGAGATCTGCTCTAGCTCAGAGTGTGTCTACACTTAAAATGCTACAGTGGCACAGCTGTGCCGTTGTAGCACGTCAGTGTAGGTGCTACCTATGCCAACGGGAGGAAATCTGGGGGTAGTCCGCTTCCCCAAGAGGCGGCAGCTGGGTTGACAGAAGAATTCCTCCATCAACCTAGCATTGTTTACATGGGGGGGGTTAGGTCGGCTTAACTATGCTGTTCAGAGGGGTGGATTTTTCACACACCGAGTGACCCAGTTAAGCAGAGTAAATCTGATCAGATCTTTTCCTCTTCTCTCCAGAGCACAAGCCCCCCAGTCACCACCTACCACCTGCAGAGAGCCCTCCCGGGCGGCATTGTGCTCATGGAGCTGGGCTTCCAGGTGAGTGGGCAGAGATCTGTCGTCCCCAGCCGGGTTCTCTGTGCCCAGCTCACTTAGGGCTCCCGTGGAGCTTCTGCGTAGTGTCTGCAATGGTGGGCTGCAGCCACCAGCCAGCCTGGGGCCTTGTTCTCATGTGCCAGCCATGCTCACGCTGTGCTGGGCGCTGACCCGGTGCGGGCGGGCGCTGCCCCTGCTCTGAAGAGCTAGCTGCTGAAGGAGACGAGCCCTCCGTGGCAGATGGGAGCGGAGACGCTGTCTAGACAGAGCTGTCCCTCGTCTGGCCCTGCCAAGCGCACTTCCTCACAGATGAGCCCAGGAAGGACCTGGCATGCCCAAGCGGCAGCGAGGAGGGTAGTGAGATGAGCAGGGAAGGGGTAGGGCTTAGCCGCGCCCCAGGGAGAGGGTTTTCATGGCTGGTTGGGACTAGAGTGGTGAGGTCAGAGATGGGGGAGGGCCCAGGCCAGAGATCTGACGTCTGGTCCAGGGGAGCTGAGGCAGGATTGGGGTGTGGTCTGGCTATGTGCACAGGATCCTGCTGGGCCTTTGGGAGGCTGTCGGCAGCAGGGCCATGCCTGCCCATGGGCCGTGTGCTTAGTGCGCTCTCTCCCCAGGGCTGTTACTTCTGCGTGAAGCAGTATGCGCTGGAGTGCTCGCGGATCCCCATGGGCCAGTCCGTCAACTCGCAGGTAACAGCTGGCCTGTGGGCGCTTGCTCTGTCCTGGCTGCTCCGGGCCTGGGCAGGCAGGGCTGGAATCTCCAGCTTGCTACCTGCCGGGACAGGAGGGCAGGGCTCCGGGTAGCACGTCCACCTTTCCCTAGGCCCGGCCTGGGGTGGCTGCTCCGGGGCTGACTTCCTACAGTCAAAGCAATAGCTCTTCTGCTTCACTTGAACAAGGGGGAAGCAGGGCCCAGAATGCACATGGACTGACCTGGGCTGGGAGAGGCCGTTCCAGCACCATGCACTGCTATGCCCTCTGCAGTGCCTTGGGGCTGCCCCAGTGGAGCAGTGATAGGGCGTAGAGCGTGCTAGCTTTCCAGGTCTCTCTCGTGAGGAGTGGGCTGTTGCCAGAGGGGCCACCTGTCCATTGCCCGCTGTCCTAGCAGTCTGTGCTGGGTGCGGGAGGCCTCTGGGAATGGGGCACATGCCCTCCTTCCCCAGGGAGCCAGCGCCCTAGACGTGCCAGCTGGGCGAGAGCAGGGGACCTGGTCATACTGGGAGCTGATCGCCCCGGCTGGCTGGTGGGGCTGTTACCCTGGGTTGAAGTCTGCCAGGCCCTCGAAGCAGCTGCTGAGGGCACATGGAGCCTGCTTTCTGGGGAGCCTTTGCGTGGGGCCCAGCTATAGACTCCTCTAGGCTCCGGCAGGGGGCCGGGTCACCCCAGTAGGTCACCCAGGATTCTGCAGTGGGTGGCAGGCATTGTCCCACCTCTGCTGGGGCATCTGATGAGGAGATACTGCCCAGTCCTTCAGGGGTGCTTGGCCTCCCTCTGCAGTGCAGGGAGCGCTGGGCAGGGCTGGCTAGCATGGGGCTCATTGCAGGGGCTGGGACTGCAGGGTCAGCCCCTCTTCCACAGGGCTGGAGTGCTGTCTCCTCCCTGTGGCCCATGGAGGGCGGGCAGGGCACAGGGGCAGGCCTGGGCAGTGCCAGGCACTGTCCCCTTTCCCACTGGCTGCGCGTCTCCTCTCTCCATCAGGGTGCTCTCACGGCCAGAGCTCGTAGCAAGAGCTGCATGGGACCCAGCTCCATCTCTGAGTCTGCGGTACGTCCTCTCCTCCCACTACTGCCGTGGCACTGCAGCATCTCCCCGTGCAGGGCTGGGGCTCGCCCTGCCAGGCATGCTGGGTGCTCTGTACCCACAGCCCCTTCCTGCCCTGGGTGCTGGCTGATGCTGGGCCTCTTGCTAGGTGGTTCCCGTGGGGGAGACATCCCAGCAGGCAGCTGGGGCCTCAGGAGAGGGCTTGGAAACAGCCTCGCTCGTCTTGCTTCTCTCTCCAGGGCTGGGGCAAAGGCGCCTCTTGCTGGGCTCACTTCTTAGATCCGCTTGGTGTCCTCTCTGCTGCTGGCACGGGGTCAGGGTGCTGCGTTTGGATGCAGCGAGTGCTGCTGCCTGGTCCCCTTGGCTGCTTGTTCACCCCCATTTCTCGAACGCTCGGGGCCAGCTCTGTCCCCTGGGTGCCACCCAGAGGGCATCCCTGTGAGGACTCAAGGCGCTGGAGCCAGCCCAGCAATGCCAGTACCTCGTGGGCGGTGTGACCGGAGCACACTGCGCTCTGGTGATCCTGGACTGGGCAGGTATTGCGGCATACATCAGAGTGCCCTCAAGGCTGCTCTAGCTTGTGCTCCGGCCCAGTTGACCTCTGGCTGCCCCAGGATCCGGATGGGGGAAGCCACCTCTGCCGCCTCTCCTCAGGCCTTCTGGGAACTGGCCTTGTGTGTCAGCTGTGCTCAGTTAGGATGGGGTGTGTCTGCAGTCAGAGCTGGCCCAGGCGAGCCATCCGCAGCGGGTTCCCAGCAGCTGTGCTGCTCCGGCTGGGGCTGGATGTGTTGCATCCAGGGGCATGTGGGGAAGGGCGGAGGGGGTGGGTGAGTGTGGAGACTGAAGCAGGCCCTAGCTCCCTGCTCTGGGGGCAGCCCGAGTCTCTGTCTTCACCCTGCTGCAATCCTTGCAGAGCGCTGCGCTACCTGCCCCAGACCCAGAGCCCGTGGCCTGACTTTGCCTAATGCCAGCCCGGTGGGGTCCTGGCTGGTTGGAGGTCCGTGCAGCAGGGTGAAGAGCTAGGCTAATGGTGGGAGAGTTAAGCTGCTGCAGGCTGTCGGGTTTGGGGCCCTGCCACTCAAAGCCAGCTGTGGGTCCGTCTGGTTCCTAGCAGCCAGGTCTCCGCAGCACCTCTGCACCAGGGCTTGGAATTGAAGCGACACAGACACAGCTGCCTCAGGCTGGGCGCAGAGAGGGGTGAATAGGCAGCTCCTCACTGCCAGGCCCTGTGCCTTCGCCAGGAGGCTGCTGGTGTCGCTCACTCTGCTGCCAGCAGGGCGCAAGGCATCTGGGGCTCCCCTGACCCTGTGCCCCTCCCCAGCTCTCCATGCTCTTCACGGAGGAGTGTGACAAGGTGCGGGACCTCATGCACGTGCACTCGTTCAGCTACGACTTCCACCTGCGCATCGTGCACCAGTACCTGCTGGGCTCCCACATGACCCTGCGCCAGGGCTACCACCTCACCAGCTTCCTGGAGGACTTCATCGCCCACCACCCCGACATCCCCAAGTTCGGCCGCAACCACGTCTTCCAAGGTGAGCTGGGGAGGGGCACTGCCCGTGGCCCTGCGAGCCCCGGTGCTCCTGGCTGAATCCATCCCCCCCATGCAGGAGCGCGGGCCCTGGCCCTTCCCCCGGGGGTGGGGCCGCTCCCCAGCTGGAGACGCCGTTCCCAAATTCAGTGCGTCATCTGGCCCCATCCGTTCCTTGGCCAATCCGGATGGATCCGCTCTGTAGCTCCACGTGGGGCACGCTGTGCCACTGCCCCCGGCCTGCACGGTTCCAGGGCGTGGCTGTCTGGGACTGAGCGACCCCAGCCAGGCTGCGTTCAGCAGGGGCTGTGCAGAGAGCCCTGACCAGGGGCTGCGGGGTGGGCGACGTTGCCTCATGAGTGCGCTCTGGGGGCTGGGAAGCAGATACTTGCTGTCCTGGTGTCCGGCTCTGGGGCCCTGACCTGCCCCTGAAGACATGGGGACACCCAGGCAAACACTGACTCCTCCTCTGCTAGGCACGCTGGCCATGCCCACCAACATGATAACAGCCCACCAGCTCTACAACTACGTGGCAGACCATGCCAACACCTACCACATGAAGCCCCTGCGCATGGCCCGGCTGGCTGCGGGCAGCGACGGCAGGAAGGGGACCCCGGGCATGGAGCAGAACGAATATGCGCTGGTCTCCATCTGGAACAGGTGAGCGCCTGTCACTGCCCCAATGGCTCCGGGAGCCCTGAGTGCCTGTCCCACTCAGGGCATTGCCTGGCCAGGGCCAAGCAGGACTGGGGCTGGGAGATGCACTCACACCAGCTGCTGGCCTTGTGCTCTGGATGGTGGGTGGGTGCTGCAGCTGGTTCTCCTCACCCTCCCTGGACACCTCCTGTGAGGCCCTGCTGCCCAGCTGTGGTTGAGGGTGGCACCGCCTCGGCCCCCAACGCTCTGCTTATGCCTGCAGCTCAGGCTCCTACAAGGACTCAGAGGGGATGCGGCACCATGATGACTTCGACGTGTCCCTGCTGGTGTGTCACAGCGCGGCGCCGTTCGAGGAGCAGAGCGAGGCGGAGAGGCATGTGCTCCGGTGAGAACCAGGGCCCTCAGTCAGGGCTGGGTGGAGAGGCCCAGGGGGGCTTGGGCAGGGGAATAGTTGGGGGGTAGTGCACGGGCCAGCACCACTTGCATGGCTCAGTTCCTGGGGGCACGAACAGGGTGGCTGTGCCAGTGCAGTCCCAAGGTAGCATTGGCTGGCGGCGGGTGAGGGCCTGGGTCAGGTGGGCACTGGCTGGCACGTCTGCCTGGGGAAGGAGTGTTTCAGGAGGCCCTGGGGGCATAGAGCCTGGCTGGCAGGGGCGCCCCCTCCTCACAGGCGTCTCCTCTTCAGGCTGCGTTTCTACGTCATCATGACGAGCCAACGGGAGCTGTTTCCCCGGCTGACAGCCGACATGCGGCGCTTCAAGAAGCAGCCACGCTTACAGCGGGAGAGCGCACTGGAGCCAGTGGTGGGCCGGGCGGCATGGGAGGCGCCGGAGCCGGGTCAGGGCTGGCAGCAGCAGGCGGAGCGGGAGCTGTGGCAGGAGGGAGAGGACAGCAGCGAATTCTACGCGGGCGGTGCCCAGGTCAAGCTGGGCCCTGGGCTGTTCTACACCTCGCCGCTCTTCCCCCTGCTGGCCTCCGAGGTGGCCGTGGCCCAGAAACAGCTGAGCAGCATGGTGCACCTGGCCAAGTGCCACTGCCGCAGGGACAACCTCTGGAAACGCCTCTTCCTGCTGGAGCCGCTGGCCTCGGACAAACTCAAGCTGGGCAAGCTGTCGCTGGGGGAGCTGGAGGAGCTGCTGAATGCAGTGCACGGGAAATCCATCGCTGACATCGACCCCCAGCTGGTGAGGGGCAGGGGGCGCGCACACTCCTGTGTGTACACTTACGTACACACACACACACACGGGACCCATCATCCCACGCTGGAGATACGCATGTGTGTACACACGTCCCCAGGGCCCATCATCCCCAGCTGGTGGGGGGAGGCACATGCACACGCTGGGGACAGGCAGAGTCCCAGCTGGTGAGGGGTGGGAGTGGAGACGCGCATGGCGTGTGGGAATCATCGGGAACATTGTGGCACTGCTGGGGATGTAGCATGTGGGAAATCCCAACTAGCTGTGGGGCATGGTCCAGGGGGCTGGCAGGGAATTGGGTTTGAGCGCACATCTCGTGAGTTTTGGCGCCAGGGGGCCGTCAGGAACTGAGTTTGAGCGCACATCTCATGAGTGTTGGAGCTCCTGGGCTGTGTTGCTTCTCTGGCCTGGTGGCCTCTCACTGCTGTTCAGGGGGCCTGGCCTCACCCTCTCTCCGTCCTCGCAGGGCTGCTTCCTCACCATGACTGTGCCCTGGTACCAGAGCCTCATCAAAGTGCTGCTGAGCCGCTTCCCGCAGAGCTGCCGCCACTTCCACAACGTCGAAACTGGCACCCAGTATCTGGTAAGGGCCAGGGCCCCTCAACCAGCCTCTGCAGCCGGCCCCACCACTCCTGCCCACGCCCCTGCAGCTGGCCCTGCTGCCAGACTCCCTGGTCCTGCGCCGGCCCCCGCTCCTGGACATGCTGACCCCGCTCCTATGGCCAGACCCACCTCCTGCCCTGGGACACTTTTCTGCCCCCTCCCCTGCAGCCAGAGGTGGCTCCCCTGCCCCAGGACTCTCTTCTGTCCCACCCATGTCAGCCCCCCTGGCCAGACGCGCCGCTGGATGTGATGCCTCTGTGCCCGCTTTAGTGAGGCTGCCCTGAGGTGTGATGTCACGAGGGCACAGCCGTAGTCGCATTGCCCCGACTGCACCATGCACTGACCCCCACCCCACGGCGCTGTCAATGCGCCCCCTGGCATGCCCCACAGTTCTGGCGCTGTGCCCCTGTGGGATGCTGGGGGGCCTGCCCCCCATGGTTCTGGCACTGTGCCCCCCAGCCGTTGTCATTGCACCCCCTGACGGCCTGTCGCGCTCTCTGCAGGTCGTGCTCAATCAGAAGTTCACAGACTGTTTTGTTCTTGTGTTTCTGGATTCCCACTCAGGGAAGACGGTAAGAGCTGCTCCCCGCGGGGGCCTGGGCGGGTACGTGGCTCTGCAGGTGTGCCTGGCCCAGGGGCAGCGGAGGGAGTGCGCTTCCAGTGCCCAGGCAAAGCCCGGAGGGTTTCAGCATTCGCCATCAGGCTGGGCTCTGCCCAGAACTGTCAGAGCTAAAACTCCACCATCCCTCTCCTGCTGTCCCCTCCCCGAAGAGCAGGTGTCAGCTCCCGAATGGGGGGCCGGGCGGGGGTGAATGGGGGGCAGCAGAGGCCGTGTCTAACACACGAACCACGCTACGGAAAGTCCAGGAGCCCTGACTTGCTGCATTTCAATGAGGCAGGAGCCTGGAGCCCAGGTATCCAAGAGCCTGCTGGTGCCCTGCCCCCCAACTGGGGGTCTCATCCCATCCAGGAGCCTGTGCTGTCCAGTCCTTCCCCCCCCCCCCCCCAGCTGGGTCTGTCTCTCTGGGAGCCGGTGTCGTCCGTTCCCCCCCGTGCTGGTGGGTGCAGGTATCCTCGCCCAGAGCAGGTACAGGCACTGAGCTAGCCCCAAGCCGGGCAGGGGCTGGGGGCCGGTGGCTCTGCTGTGAGCAGCTCGTTCCTCTCTGCAGAGCCTGACGGTGGTTTTCCGGGAGCCGTTCCCCGTGCAGCCCCAGAACAGCGAGAGCCCCCTGCCGCAGCTAGTGTCCACCTACCATCACCTGGAATCTGTCATCAACACGGCCTGCTTCAACCTCTGGACGGGGCTGCTCTAGCCAGGCGCCAGCACCTTCCAGCCAGACACACCGCGCCGCACCATGTCTGCACCCAGGAGCTGACCTCCAGCAGGATCCCCCCAGCGCTGCTGGCAGCACGGGGGTCACGTGATGCACGAGTAATGGACAGAGTGGAGGGTGCATGGGGCTTGGCGGCTCCCCTGGACCTCCAGCTAGCCCAGACTCCCCAGAAGGGGTGAGCCGGGGGGGGGTGTGTCCCCCCTTCTCGGGTAGGGAGCTGCTAAGGACACTCACGTGTATTTGACACTGAATGGATTTGAAACGGAGACCCAAGGAGGGTCCCGGCGGCCCTGGCACCAGGAACTTGGCGCACCTGCCACAGCTAAACAGCTGCCATCTCTGGGCCCAGAAACCTGGCACCCATGTATGCCCAGCCTTGGGCGTGGCGACGGAGCTGCCTGGCATGCTGGGCCGGAGCCAGGCCCAGTCCTGAGGGCACCGAGCGTGGCTGCTGCGGGCCGTCACTTCGAGGGTGGAAGCAGGGTGGGATTTCAGTGGTGGGCCAGCCGCGGGGCGGCAGGGGGGTTATGAGAATGTACTGAAGGATGTCACTGTCAAATAAACTGCCTCAGACCAGCCCGCTGCTGCCTGGCTCTCAGCTTGGCGCTGCAGGGGGCTCCCAGCCTTGCCCATGGCCTTCCCAAGGAGCTGGGCAGAGCCTGGCTGGCCCAGTGTCCTCATGGCCCCCTACCCTCTCCCCCCAGCACACTGGGGAGGCAGAGCTAAGCCCCCCCAGGGCAGCGTCGTCCTTCTGGCCCCCAGGCCTGGCTGCTGAGCGCAGGGAGGAGTCGGGAACAGCGGGGTGAAGTGGTGGTGGGGGCAGCTCACCGGCTGAGCAGGGCTCAGGGGAGGGCAGAGCACGTCCTGAAGGACTCCAGGGCCCTTGGGTGTCACCAAACCGTCCTTCCACCCACTTGGCTCTGGGCGTTCCGCAGGGTTGGCTTCCCTTTGCCCCACCAGCCTTTGAGCCCGTTGGTTCAATGGCGGGGGGGGAGATGTCTCCTGGGTGCCATCCAGGGAGCACCCGCTCCTTGCCCCTTCTCTGCACCACGGTGCTCAGCAGGGAAAGTGAACAGTACTGACTTCACACTGCAGCTGTTTGGAGTCCCCTGCCCGAGGGCTGAGGCAGGCTCCAGGCGGGCATCGCTGGCCCAGTTATTGCTGTAGCCACACTCAGAAGGGCTGGTGGCTTGTCTTGGGTAGTAGCTCAGTGTGGCAATGGGCCTGCAGCCCCGCCCTCTCGCAGGGTCGGTTGGTGCAGGAGCCACAGCCTTAGCCACCCCTCTGCAAGCCGGATCCTGCCTGGTGCTGGTTCCCTGCTCCTTGCCATCACCTCCACCCCCCAGCAGGGACCAAGGGCCCAGAGCGTTACCACGTGGAGATGAAACGCTCCCAGCCTGACCCGGGCAGGCTCTGCCAAGTAACTGCCCTTGCCCAGAGCTGCAAGGAGGCAGTTTTGGGGCCTCTCCAGGGAAGAGCAGAGCCCTAGAACCAGACCTGCCCCATGGCTGCCCCCACTGTAGCCGCCTACCCCTGCTCTGTGTGTGGCAGGGCACTCCTCCGGCTGCAGGCAGCCCTGCTCTCCTGTCCCAGCAGTTGCGTGCGCTGCTTGCTCTGCACTGGCCTGGCTGCTGGGGATGGCTCACTGGAGAGTCAAGGGAGCCTCCTGCGTAAGCGGGCAGTGTGAAGGGAGGGGCACTGGGGTGTGAACCCCCAAACAGACAGGGGAGCCAGTGCACAGGACAGCTGCTTCCTCAGCGTCCCTGCCACTGAGTGCTCTTTATCCCAGTTGCTACGGCCTCCACCTCTCGGCTCCCCCCATTTTGTGGGCACAGCCGGCACTGGGCAGAAGCAGACTAAGCAATTGCTTGGGGCCCTGAGTGGCTGGAATGCCCCTATTTGCTTTTTATTAAAGAACTTGTCTGTTTTAGTAAGGGGAAGGTTACAAATATTCCTGCGTAGGGCCCCCGCTGGGCTAGCACCGGCGCTGCTGCTGGCCTCGGCTCTCCCAGTACGCGTGCAACCAGCACAGTCCTTCCAGCGTGTCTCCTGCAACAAGAGCCAGATCCGGGCGTGAGCAGCTTCCCCTGCATTGGAGCAGCCAGCACAGACCATCCCCCGGGGCAGGGCAGGTACCCCCGAGGGAGCAGCAGCTACAGGCCAGCTCCCACCAGGTGAGTCCTGCGACCCTCCCTCCCCTGGGAGCGCTGCTCCAGCACCCTCCTCCCAGCCCAGCGGAGACACCTCTCCCAGCTCCCAGGCCCTGGCTCCATCCACCACCCCCTTCCCTGCCCTCTGGGGTGGACTCGCTGGGCAGGGCCTGGCTCCACTCCAGTGTGGGCCAGGCCCCCTCCTCCCCCCCCCCAGGCTGTGGGGTCCCTGCGCTCCAGCCCAGCTCACCTTGCGGGGTGTATTCGCAGCCCACATAGCCCTCGTAGCCGAGCGACTCCAGCAGCTGGAAGAGGTAGGGGAAGTTCACCTCGCCTGGGCTGTCAGGTTCGTGCCGACCGGGCACCTGCCCAATCTGGATGTGACCTGGGGGTGGAACCAGCATCTCCTCAGGGTGTCTGGGGCATCGCTGTAGTGTGCACGGCCCCAGGCTCCGATCCGCAGGGGGGCACAGCCCCTAACCCAAGAGTCCTGCCCCCACACCCATGGTACGAGGCAGCCTCTCCCTCCCAGGGGCCAGGCCCGCACCCCCTTCCCCCAGGCCTGCCCATGAAGGGCTCTGCCTTGACTCAAACCTCCCACCCCATAGCCTGGGCCCAGTGCCTTCCCCACCATGCTTGGAGCAGAGCCCCGGCCCTCACCAATGAGCGGGAAGTACATCTTCAGGTTCTGTGTCAGGTTCCCATCCATGATCTGGCAGTGGAAAATGTCCTGCAGGAACCAGAGCTGCAATTCAGGGTCTGGGGCAAGAGCCAAGGCTGCAGCTGCAGGGAGTGACTGTGCCTCCGGGCACGCCCAGCGGGATCACCGTGGCCCCTGGCTGGCAGCGGAGACCTAGTGCCTGGGACGTATCTGAGACCCTCTGCCCTGCCCTGCCCCTCGCTGCACACAGCACAACGCTCCCTGGGGCCCACACCGCCTCCTGCAGGCTGGGGACTGGTGGGGGCACAGCCGGCATGGACCAGAGGGTAGCTCAGCCCCACCTGGGGGATGGCACCATCACTGACCCACTGCCAGCCATGCCAGCAGGCTCCTCTAAACTGCTTGGGCCGGGTTTACCCACCTGCTGCACCCCGTGGCTGGCACCCACCTCTGGCTTCCCCTGGCACCAAGGGCTGGGAACTAACTTCCCTGTAAAGGAAACGGGGCCAGGCACTACAGAAACCACCAAGCCGCAGCTACTCACCAGCTGCAGCCGGAGGTTGGGCCTCCCCACCTTCTCCAGAATGGCTGCAGCTGTAGGGGGAAGAGGCAGGTCAGTCACAGCAGGGGCCCCGCAGCGCGAGCACCCAGCTCCCCTCGGCTCGGGGCAGTCAGCGTGTGGCAGGGCCCCCTTACCTTGGTGAGGGGTGGTCAGGAAGCAGCGGGGGTCGGTGATGCGGCTGTTCATAGGCTCCAGCAGGCCCATCATGTCCTCCTGCAAAGCCACATGTGAGCCCCTGGCACTTGTCCCCTCAACGCCGGCAGGGCGGCCATGGCTCCCTCCCCTCCCTCCCCAGCCACCCCTTCTCCTCCAGCTGGTGTTGGTGTCTCGCGCAGGGGCTGCTCCTCAGCCAGAGGCCGAGTCAGCTCATGGACTGTGTGGCCCCATGCCCCCCAGGGGAGTCTCCTCTGCCTATCCCTCTCATGGTGCGGGAAAGTCCGGGGGGGGGGGGGCACAGCTGACTCCTAGCGTCCCCTCGTACCTGGGCCAGGATGTCAGCAGCATATCTGAGGTTCTCGACGAAGGTGGTTTCCATCTCCAGAGCCATCGTTGCCCGCTCGGTGCCCACAGGGACCCGCCCAGCCATGAGATGGATCCTGCAGACAGACCCGGGTCAGAGCCCACAGGCAGGAGCGGAGCCGCTCACAGGGCGTAGACGCCTGACTGCGCGTGGGACAGGAGCAGAGACGGAGGATGCAGCAAACTGCTCCAGGTGCCCAGTGCAGGAGGGGTGAAGGGAACAGCAGCTGCAGCACCACCAGGGCACAGGCTCTAAGGCACTCGCCCTCCTGCCGCGGCTGGGGCCACCCCGTACGGGGGGAGGTGGGGGGCCACTCCCTCTGAGGGGGGATCCAGGGCCCTCGGCAGCATTGCCTCAGGTTGGGCAGGAGGAGGTGGGCTTTGATCCCCCCCACCTCCGGCATGGGGCCTACAGGCCAGCACTCACTTGGGAGGGGTCTCTACCCCTCAGCATGCCCCCCACATGCCAGCACTCCCCAGCCCCTGGTGGGGGGGGGGGCACCTGCAGCCACAGGTGCCTTCCAACCGGAGGCCACCTCTGGGGCAGGGGGATGGTGTGTGGAATCGAAAGGCTAGAGAACCTCAAAGCTCACCAGCACAAGGACATTGCACTCAGCTCTCCCTCTCCACGTCCAGGGGGACGGGGACGCCACAGATCCCAGTCACTACACGCCACCCACCCTGGCTACCACACAGCACAATCCTCCGTGGCTGCTCATGCTTTCACCTCCAGGCTGAGCAGGGGAGAGGATTTCTGCTGGGATCCCGGCTGAGCTGGAGTTCCTGTGCAGCCAGGGGTGCCCCTTGGTGATTTACACAGCGGCAGCCACGTACCCCTAGCCAAGACCCTCCTGCTGCCAGGGGTACATGGCTGTGGGTGTGCGAATCACCCAGGGGCCCTTGTGGGAGAGGAACACGGTCAGGCCCCTGTGAGCAAGAGTCACTGCAATGCCAGGATCTACAAGGGGCTGGCAGAGCAAATGCTGGGGAAGGACACGGCCCAGGGCTCCCACACCCACAAAGGAGCTACAATCATGCAGGGCCAAGAAGAGGAGCTCCAGAAATGCCCTTTCTACAAGCTGCCGGAACAGACTTGTGCGATGGAGACCACCACTGAACCCCAGCACAGGGACAGCCCCACTGCTTTGACCCACCCAGCCCAGAGAACCAGGTGCTGGAGATGGCAGCCAAGCCCAGGGGGCGAGAGCTGCAGTGTGGTGCTCTCCCATGGTGCTGTATTGTAATACAGCAACAAAGAGGGATTTGAACAACTCTCCTACATAGACATGGCCCCCGCCCCCTCTCCTTGTGTTTCCCCCAGCCCTCGCTGTGGGGTCCTGTCTGAGTTCTCGGGGCAGCTGATCAGCCCAGGCCTAGGATGAGATGGGCACGGCTGTTTGCAGCACTCCTGTAAGAGACTCGTCCAGTGCAAGGCCGGAAGGGCCCATTGTGATGGTCTGACCCCTGCACAGCATAGGGCAGAGACCTGCCCCCAGTCGCTCCTAGGGCAGAGCTCAGAAACCATCCAGCCTTGAGTTACCAAGTGCCAGTGCTGGAGACTCTGCCACGAACCTCAGTTGATTGTTCCAGTGGTTAATTACGCAAATTGCCTTCTTTCCAGACTGGGTGTCTGCTCCCCCTTTCTCTGATCAAGTCTATTAGCAATTTCCCGCGGTAGGTTCTCGTAGGCTGTAATCAAATTACCCCTGAACCTTCTCTTGGTTAACCAGACTCAACTGCTGGACTTGCTCATGAGGGGGCCTAGTTTCTGATCCTTTCATCAGTCTCTTCTCTCAGCCCTCCCCAATTTATCAACATCCTGCTTCAATCGTAGGCACCAGACCTGGACACAGGAGCCAGCAGCGGTCGCACCAGTGCCAGAGGTGAAATAACCTCCCTGCTCCTACGCAAGGTTCCCATTTATACACCCCAGGATCCCATCAGCTCTTTTGGCCACAGCGTCCCCCTGGGAGCTCATGTTCGGCTGATTACCCACCACAGCCCCCAAATCTGTCTGAGTCGCTGGTTCCCAGGGCAGCGGCCCCCATCCTCTGGTATGGCCGAGGTACACTGAGCATATTAAACCCCACTCTGGGTGCTCGCGACCAGCGCACCGAGTGACCCACGGTGTAACGCTGCCGCAAGGAGTTGGGGGGAGAGCTGCCTGCCCCCATCCCAGGACGTGGCTGTAACTGACCACGCTGGGCACTGCCTTGTCTACCCCCCCAGCCCACGGCTACTAACAGCCCCTGCCCTATGCCGACAGCCCCTGGGGCAATGGGCAGGTGGTGGGAGTGGAGCCTGGGCTGAGCTGTGGGCATGGGTGTGGTGGGTCGGGACCGAGGCGCGGGACCAGGGGTGGGGGGCCCCAGCGTGTCTGGCCGTGGCGGCCTCTCTCCGCTGGCCTACAGGACCCCTGGCTGGAGAATGCCAGCGCCCACCGCGAGTAAAGTGACACCCGTGATCTCGCCCTCCCGGTGTCGGCCAGGCCGGCTCCTTCCCCCGACCCACCCCCTGGCCACGGCGGGAACCAGCCCAGCCCTCCCTACCTCGGGCAACCCAGGACCTTTGCGTACTTCACGGCCAGGGCCAGGCCTTCCCGGAACGCAGCCTGGCGGCCGGGCACAGCCCCCAGCCCCTTCTCGCCCTTGTCCTCGTCCCCTAAGGAGAGAGCAGCCGAGACAGCCCCGGGTTAGGGGCAGGAGAGAGCCTGACCCCTGCCCGCCCAGCCAGCCAGGGATGGGGTCACCTGTGCCCACGTGGGAGGGGCTCGCTTCAGGGCCGCACCTGGACAGGCAGTGCCCACATCCGCCCGTAAGCTGGGGGCTGCAGCCCCCCCGGCCCCGTGACTTCATCCAGGGGACAGGGACAGGCCCAGGGAGCTGCCTCCTAGACAGAGCCGCCGTTAGGCAGTAGCAGACGGGACCCGGGTGGGTACCTGGCTGTGGGGGTGGGTGGGGTTCGGGGCCCAGACCCCGTCGGCGCGGGGCAGGGCGGGGCGTGGTTGGGGCTCGGTACCCAGCGGGGCGGGGAGTGGAGGGGGCGGAGTTCGGCGCCCGGACCCAGGTCGGGACCGGGCCGGGGGGGGGGGG
>NW_020664461.1:6279543-6281692 GCF_002925995.2 Terrapene triunguis | reverse complement strand
TGTCCCATCGTGACCCTTACCCTCTCATGGAACTTTGCATCCCCACAAGAGGGATTGCTGGCCGGCTGCAAACCCCAGGGTACGTGCACTGCCCCAGTGTGAAGTGGATTCTGCAGCAGAGACATTTATCCCAGGTGCAAACATCCCTAATGTGGCTAAGAACATAAAAATGTAAGAATGGTAGGGTGACCAGATGTCCTGATTTTATAGGGACAGTCCTGATTTTGGGGTCCTTTTCTTATATAGGCTCCTATTACCTCCCACCCCCATCCCAATTTTTCACACTTGCTGTCTGGTCACCCTAAAGAATGGCCAGATTGGGTCAGATGAATGGTCCAACCAGCCCAGTGTCCTGTCTTCCAACAGTGGCCAATACCAGACGCTTCAGAAGGAATGAACAGAACAGGGCAATTATTGAGTGATCCATCCCCTGTTGTCCAATCCCAGTTTCTGGCAGTGTGAGCTTTAGGGACACTCAGAGCTTGGGGTGCAGCATTCCTGACCATCCTGGCTAATAGCCATTGATGAAACTATCCTCAATGAATTTACCTGATCCATTTTGAACCCAATTATACATTTTTGGTGCCCTTCTCTGCACCTTGTCCTATTGTACTATATCTGTTCTGAGATGGGGCAACCAGAACTGCACGCAGTATTCAAGGTGCGGGTTCACCGTAGATTTATACAGCGATATTATGATATTTTCTGCCTTGTTATCTATCCTTCTCCTAATGGCTCCTAACATTCTGTTCGCTTTCTTGACTGCCGCTGCACATTGAGTAGATGTTTTCAGAGAACTAGCCACAATGACTCCAAGATCTTTCGTGAGTGGTAACAGCTAATTTAGATCCCATCCGTTTGTATGCATAGTTGGAGTTATGTTTTCCAAAGTGCATTACTTTGCATTTATCAACACGGAATTTCATCTGCCATTTTAGCTCAGTGGTTTGAGCATTGGCCTGCTAAACCCAGGGTTGTGAGTTCAATCCTTGACGGGGCCATTTAGGGGTCTGGGGATTGGTCCTGCTTTGAGCAGGGGGTTGGACTAGATGACCTCCTGAGGTCCCTTCCAACCCTGATATTCTATGATTTTGTTGCCCAGTCACCCAGTTTTGTGCGATCCCTTTGTAACTCTTCACAGTCTGCTTTGGACTTAATCCTGAGTAATTTAGTATCATCTGCAAGCTTTGCCACCTCACTGTTTATCTCTGTTTCCAGCTCATTTATGAATATGTTGAACAGCTCCGATCCCCGTGCAGACACCTGGGGGACACTGCTATGTACCTCTCTCCCCTGTGAAAACTGGCCATTTATAACTGCCCTTTGTCTCAGGCCCTTTGGCTGAGCCCTGAGGAGCACAGATCGGCCGGGGGGACTGATGCTGAATCGAGGGGGCTCGTCTCTCAGAGCTCAGATTGAACTAAAAGATCCCACAATGCATTGGTGTAGGACCCCAGGGCTCTGGCCCAATTCCAGCTCGGCTCATTTCATTCTGCCTGTTTAAATTCCCCCTGCAGTCCCACTCAGGTGCAGTATTTTCCACTTCCTGCCCTGATCGGTTGTACGACGGTGTTATGTGACTTTCGCCAACCCCACATCTCCCTCTGAGGTGCATGTGGAGAGCGTGTGCGGTGGGATGCTGTGGATGAACGGCTTTATGGAAATGTAGGTGTAGCGAGGTGGCGTGGGCTGACAGGGAGGAACCAATCCCCGCCCCCTGGTGGGTGGAGCCAGGCCAGGCACGGCCCCCACGCTGGAAGCGGAGGGGCGGGACACCAAGTATAAGAGGCGGGACCTCCAGTTCAGCTGGGAGGGAGCCGGACGCTGCTGTGGTCCCCTAAGCCAGGGACTGAGCTGTGCCACCCCTACCCCCAGAGGGAGGAGCTGCCCCCGGCGAGTACCCCAAGGAGCTGCCCCCAGCGAGTATCCCGAGGAGCTGCCCCCGGCAAGTACCCCGAGGAGCTGCCGAATACCCCGAGGAGCTGCCGAATCGAGCTGCCGAATATCCCGAGGAGCTGCCCCCGGCAAGTACCCCGAGGAGCTGCCGCCCGGCGAGTACCCCAAGGAGCTGCCCCCGGCGAGTACCCTGAGGAGCTGCCCCCGGCGAGTACCCCGAGGAGCTGTCGCCCGGCGAGTACCCCGAGGAGCT
>NW_020664461.1:6269111-6279443 GCF_002925995.2 Terrapene triunguis | reverse complement strand
GAGTGCCCCGAGGAGCTGCCCCCCGGCGAGTGCCCCGAGGAGCTGCCGCCCGGCGAGTGCCCCGAGGAGCTGCCGCCCGGCAAGTACCCCGAGGAGCTGCCGAATACCCCGAGGAGCTGCCCCCGGCGAGTGCCCCGAGGAGCTGCCCCCCGGCGAGTGCCCCGAGGAGCTGCCCCCCGGCGAGTGCCCCAAGGAGCTGTCGCCCGGCGAGTGCCCCGAGGAGCTGCCGAATACCCTGAGGAGCTGCCCCCCGGCGAGTGCCCCGAGGAGCTGCCGCCCGGCGAGTGCCCCGAGGAGCTGCTGGAACTGCCGGCGTCCGAGGACTCCAGGAACTGAAGGCCCGTGAGCGACGAAGCCTGATGAACAGGTGGGGTAGGATGTAGCCCAGGGATATCAGACATTAGTCCGGTTGGTTGCCAGAGTCTAGGTCAGCGTGTTTCAGTGGGATCCCCACTGACCCAGGGGTGGGATTCGCTGCCACTGCCAGGGCCCTGGGCTGGCACCTGGTGGAGCACAGTGAGTCCAGGTCCCCTGCTGCCGGCCCCATTCCCGCGGTGGCTGCCTGCCCATGCTAGGCCAGACGGCCTGCATTTGCCTACAGTCTGCCCTGCTGGCGAGCTGGGCTATAGACCACTACGGAGCACCTCGGCGTCACGGACACCTCGGGAATGGAATTGTCCGTAACTCTGAACAAAGCGAGTTCGGGCTCCAGATCCAGCAGCTGACACTCCGAGCGAGGCTTCAGCAGCAGCTGAGCTCCCGCCTCAGCCCCGGCATGAGTTTGAAACCTTGTCCCCCACCCGTGTTGTGTGTGTATGGGGGGGGGGGGGGGGTTAAAACAGCACATCCCCCTCCCAGGGGAGGGGGGAGGGATGAAAGCGGTGCAGCCCCCAGTGCTGCTCCTGCTCTGCTGGCGCTGGTAGCCCCGGCATCTTGCTGTGCGTGGCTGCCCCGGGGGTGGGGACAGGCAGCCCAGATGTGCCTACCTTTAAGATGCAAGACAGGCACAGTACAGTATTTGCTTTTGTGTGTGTGTCTCTGCTGCTGCCTGACTGGTTACTTCTGGTTTCACTTGGTGTCCGGTTGACCAGTCAGTCCATAACTCTGGTGTTCGTATCTTTGAGGTTCTGCTGTATTGCTCTGTCCCGCCCAGAGGGCTGGGGCCTGACTGTACTTGCTGCCTGCCCGCCCCAGCCAGGGGGCTGGGCTAAAGGCAGCCAATTGCCCTGTCCCAAGGGGCCAGGGCCCTAGACTCTTTACTGACTTACCATGCTAACCCGCTGTTGATCAGCTCTCAGCTGCCAGGGGCTGCCTACATAAGGGTTAATATTTGTGTCTCTCCTTAGAGCTGCATTTCACAGGTGGCTGTCCGGCTGCACTAGTGTGGCTTTGTCTGGTGGTGGAGGAACCTACATAGCACTGTGTGTTCCAGCATTTCTGTGCCACGATTGTGTAATGAATGACCCTGTTGCAAATGCAGGCATCGGGGGCTGAATGACGTTGCTGTGGGAACCTTCTCTCCAAAGTCCCTGAGTGTTCTGAGAGAATCTCAGCAAGGTTGCACTGTAGCCACCAGAGCAGGGAATTGGATGACATCATGTATTTAGATTTTCAAAAAGCCTTTGTCCAAGTCTCTCACAAGAGACTGTTAAAGAAACTAAGTGGCCATGGGCGAGAGGCATGATAGTGCCACAGATCACAGTCTGCCAAAGAGACAGGAAACAGGAGGAATAAATGATCAATTTTCAGCCTGGCAGAAGGCTGACATGAGGCTGTATACTAGGACCAATGTTGTTGAATATATTGTTACCCCCCCAGTGGTTAGCCAATGTTTGGGGCTTTTTGGATGGTTTCTATGAGGAGGAAATATTGATTGATGCAATCTGATATTTCTTTGATGCAATCCTGTTTATTCACAATGAATGTCCATAAATTCTGGTTCCCCTGAACACAGCAGGCTAAACAGGAGACAGTTTCCTTTCTTACTATTCCAAGCCTCTTTCCAATCAGCACTCTGCCCAAAACGTTCTCTCGTGGGGCTCTCGCTCTCTCTCAGGTCCATACCACATGTACATTTCTTGCTGTCCTTGGCTTTCTGCTTCTTTCACTGGCTGCTTCGACTCACGCAGACACCCACACAGCTGCAATGAAATCAGCCTCCAGCCCCTGCGTTTGCATCCAGTCTAGTCTTTGGGCCGTAGTTTCCCTTGTTTCACCTCCCACCAAACAAAGAGTCATTTAGTTGTTCCCTGATTTAGCTTGAATGGAAAGCAGCTAGCATGCCCAATGAGGTTTGTGTCTGCTCATAGATCAAAGACACAATGTGGGAGCCACCCAGCTGCAAGCATAGCAATATTTATTAACAACCTGGAAAACAGGCTGAGCAAGTGGCTAAATTTGCCAGTGACACAAAATAATTTAGTAAACGCTGAGAGGAACTTCAAAGGAACTGAACCAGATTGGTGAACAGGTAACACGCTGGCAGCCAGGAATCGGTGTTGAGAAATGCAGCGTCTCATAACACAAGAACAAGGTGATAATTAAATTGAAAGATAGCAAAACTAATCTATAATAAATGGAAGCCAGGGGACATTGCTAGTCATCACTACACATGTTATAGATAAGACTCGGAAGCTAGGCATTCTAGAAAATTGACAAAATAAACAAAAGGCCACAAGGTGAAATCCATACCCAGCGGAGTTAAGGAAGCATGTGTAACCCTTCTGCCAGGTGGAGCCAGCAGCAACCAGGGCTGGGTTCAGTATCTAGGGGTTCCTTTCCATCGATACAACACAGAACCGGCTCGAGCCCCCACCCAGTAACCTGGGAAAATTACACACCACCCCTGGGTGCCTCTGAGAGGCAATACTTCCCACTCGCAAGCACAGAGTCTGAGTGTAGAAAAGAAACTTTTAATAAAAGGAGGGCAGTAATTCGGAGTTAATTTGGGAAAACACTGCAAACGGGGTTCATAAACATACACCATGAGTAAAAGACCCACCCCCACATAGGTTGGGCAGTGCCCTTTCCCCGTGAGGTTCTTAAGTCCAGCAACCCAAAGTCCCCTTCACATGCCCGACCCTTCTCTGCTCCCTTTCAGGACAGTCGCTGTCCTTGGTCAGTGCAGACTCAGAGTTCAGAGGCGCATCTGCAGAGTTCACCTCCCACCCTGGGTGGGGGGCAAAGAGGCATCTTACTCGCTCCGCTGGCCACTTGCTGCCACCTGCTCACCACTCTCGCCGGGCCCCTCCACCAGCCACCCTGCTGGCCACTCGTCAAGCTCTCTGCCACCGCCCTGCTGGTCACTCATTCACCAGCTGACTGTCAGTCACCTTCTGCCTCTCTGCTGTGACCTCTGCATGTCATTCTCTCAGTGATTTCTGCTCTTTTGCATGCTGGGCAGAAACACACTCCTACCACAACTGGTTTCAGCTCTGATTGAGCAACTAAAATAACAAAAGAGGCTCCTAATGAAGCCTTTTGAGCTCTATTCTTTGAACAGTGGGGAAGAACAAGTTAAGCCAGTCTACAGAGAACCCCTGGAGGAGTTGTACAGCTCCTGACCAGAACTCCTGTCCCCACGCCTCTTACTCTCACAGGGCTCTGGCATTCGAGCCCCTGGCTTAACCAGGTTCTTTCAACTGAGGATGCCCCCTCATTTGGGACAGGTTAAGCAAGTCCTGCTTTTCTGTATTCCTACAATAATTACAACATTGGTAATCATGTTTCACTACCCTGCATTCAGTACTAAGGTCATTTGTACCTGTCAAGGCTGATTCCCCACTCTGGCACTTCGTGAGTGAGTACAGCACCCCGTCACAGTGCCCAACCCCCGCAGGGGCCAGGGGGGCTGGAACAATTTGTATTGTGGGGGTGCTGAGAACCATTGAACTAAACAATGAACCTGTATGTGATGGAAACAACTTCAAGTCAGGGGGTGCTGCAGCACTCCTAGTTCCAGCACCTTTGCTAGGGGCCTCCCGAAGCCCCGCCCCTTTGCCATGGATCGGCTTTGCTTGAGTGTTACTGGAAGGAGCCATCCATACAAGGGCCATTTGCTCAGGTCGGGGGGCTG
Source organism: Terrapene triunguis (assembly GCF_002925995.2). Classification (NCBI taxonomy): domain Eukaryota; kingdom Metazoa; phylum Chordata; order Testudines; family Emydidae; genus Terrapene; species Terrapene triunguis. The sequence goes on along the minus strand of NW_020664461.1, from coordinate 6,275,368 downwards.
GCACCCATCCCCCTTCACACTGCTCCCTGGCTTTACATGGGCTGGGGCCTGTCTGGCAGGAAGGAGGACACTCCACCCAAGCACAGGACCCTGGGGGGCCCTGTGAGCCATGATGGGGTGACAATGAGCCCCCACAGAGCCCACCCAAACAGTGTGTTTTACATAAAACCCATGAGGTGCAGGGTAAATCACCGCTCTCCGAGCAATGGGGGTCAGGCTCTCTGCAGATACAGGAAGTGTCACTGTGTCGGTCACACTCAGGACAGTTCCCTTCTCCGAGCAATGGGGTCAGGCTCTCTGCAGACTCAGACAGATGTTGCTGCATCAGTTACACTTGGGGCACGTTCTCAAGTTTTTCTTCACAGTCATAAACTGAATTGCTTCTGACCCTTAACTCAAAGCTGACATTCTTTCATTGTCACGTGACGCCCGGTGCCGGGCCGAGGGCATGGATCCATTGTGCCTGTGCCTTAATCCAGCTCCAACACATGCATTCACACCCACAAGGATACCAGAGCTGCACAGAGACTGCATCAGTTCACGGCACACTGGACAAATGCTACTGAAGTATAGCGCGGTCAGAGTCCTGTGCTCTGTGTCGGGGTGCGGCCTGTCCAGGCCAGAGCTGCGTGCTGTGCTGGGGGGCGGATCTCTGTGCCCATTCTGATGCGGCAGCAGATGGCTCCATAGCACAGGGCTGTCCCTCTCCTTTCCCCGGGGCCGGAAACAGCATTTCCTCAGCTCTCTGATAAAGCATCTTTGATGGGTCCCAGAGTCTGAGGAAAATGTCTCTGATATGGGGACATGGCAGTAGACAGGGCCCCTGTCTGTCGCTCTGTCCCCTGCCCTCCTGGATCTCTCCTCCTGGGGCCTGTGTTTCATGCACCCCAATCGCCAGCGCTCCATGACGGCCAGCGAGGCTGTAATGGGGACAGCCTGAGCCTTGCACCTCGCACCGTGGGGAGGCCTCAGCGGGAATCAGCAGCAGGTGGCTGCTTGTCTGCATTTCTTCTGCGTCTCCCAGCTGTGGCTATTCCCCGCTTTATGCTGCAATGTAAAGACACCGTCCCTGCCCTTAGACGCTCATAGCTGAGTTCTGCACATATCCGCGGCTTGCTGCTGGTTTACCAGGCCGAGAGTGACTGGGCTTTTGTCCCGCTGGCCAGGGGGTTAGAGCTGTTACCCTGAGGATCCAGAGATTCCCAGGCCAAAAGGGTCCACTGTGATCAGCTAGTCTGACGTCCGGGGTAATGCAGGCCAGAGACCTGCCCCGCAATAACTCCCAGAGCAGAGCTGTCAGACAAACATCCAATCGCGATTTAAACATTGTCCATGATGGAGAATCCACCACGACCCTTGGGAAATTGCTCCAATGGTTAATTACCTTCACTGTCAACAATGTACCTCTTATTCCTGGCTTCAGCTCCCAGCCCTTGGACCGCGACAGCCCTGTCTCTGCTCGGCTGACGAGCCCATTACGTGTTCCCATGTAGGTACTTATAGACTGTGATGAAGTCACCCTTCACCTTCTCTTTGTTAAGCTAAACAGATTGAGTCTATCACTCTGCGTCATGTTTTCTGAGCTTTTAATCAGTCTCATGGCTCTTCTCTGACCCCTCTTCAATGATCAGCATCCTTCTTGAATCGTGGGCACCAGCTCTGGACACAGGATCCCAGCAGCGGTCGCACCAGTGCCAGATCCAGAGGTGAAATAACCTCTCTGCTCCTACTCCAGATTCCCCTGGTCATGCATCCCAGGAACCCATTAGCCCTTTTGGCCGCAGCATCACACTGGGACGTGGGCGTTGAGGCCAGAAGGGACTGTCATGATCGCCCAGTCACGTCCTGCATAGCCCAGGGCAGAGTCCTTCCCCAGGGCTGCCTGCAGTGCAGGGCATGAGTTTTCCCTCCTGGGCTGCAGGGGAAAGTTTACTGCTTTGGATGAGGTGGCACCATAAACTGAGTCTTCTGACTGGGGGGCCAAACAGCCAGGCAGATCCACTCGTCCACCCCCAGAGCCCCCTAGCAATGTTACGAGACACCCCTCCCCTCCTCCCTGCCCACGTGCACACGGCACCCTTGTCTGTTCCCCAGCATCAGTAGGACCCTGTTGCATTCTGTGCTGAGGCTGGCAGCTTTGCTGCCTTTCTGTCAGCTATTTAATACTGTGCTGCTGGGGTCATTGGCTCGGCCACTCCAGGCTGGCCCTGGTAGGCAGAGCCAGGTTCTCCTTGCTGCATTGTACACTGGGGAGGTTGCTGTCATCACAGAGGGCTGCAGGATGCTGTGAATGACCCAGCGAGGGCTGTGTGTTCCCTGGGAAAGGTACTTTTGCCAGGTGTTGGCCTGACATGTACCAAGCGCTGTGTTAATGAGTTTCCGGGGGAGGCTGTCTGCAACAACGGGTCAGTACGGGAGATGGCACTTTCTCTTCTCTCACGGACGCTGCATATTTTACCATAAAATGAAAGTCTCTGGCTCTGCAGAACTGGGATCTCATGCCAGATAACTTGTCCCTGTCTCCCTGCCAGACAGAGAAGCCAGATCTGCAGGTTCCCCACCGAGCCTACCCCCCATCCACGAGCACGCCCCCATGTTCAGCCGTCAAGACCCCTGTCCAGCCCCGTGCCTGTCTGAGCACTGCCCAGCTTCCATGGGGACTGTGCCCCGGGGCAAGGTGAGTGCTGGGCTGAGCGGGGCTGGACGGCTCAGCAACTGGGGCCTGAGCCCTAGGAAAGGGACAAGTTAAGCTGAATGTCAGGAAAACCTTAACTGAGCAGCTGGGACTTCTTTCATGGACTGAGCCCGCAGGGAAGCTGCCCTGCCCTTGCTCTAAAGCCTGTGCCCCAGCGAGGAGGGCAGGCCAGTAGCTGACAGCTCACAGCCGTGACCAGCTGTATCTCCAACCAATGCTGAGCCTGGCTGGAGCCGGTGGCTTGCCGCAGCTCTGGTCAGTGCAGGGGGCGGCCGGTGGTAGGGAAGGATCAGTGACACTATCCATCAAACAGTTGCAACTCAATTAAGGGTATTGATTAATCAGTACGGGCTTGACTCAGCTTCTCAGCAATGATCAGAATCCCCGTCTGGGGACGAACAGCTGCACCGCAAAAACGGAAGCAGGTTCTTCAGCACATGCCGGGAATTTCATTGGGCCATTTGGTTTGCATGCCGGGGAATTTCCGGTGCCCAGGCCGAGTGCCGGCCCTGCATGCTGGAGGGAAATCCCCCACCGGGCCGCATTGACACTGCACGTTTTCAGCACCTCAGTCTTTTCCCGGCAATGTTCCAGCCCCAAGACAGCAGCATTTATGGCGCAAATGTCAGCCATTTGCAAGGGCCAGCTGGAAGGTCTGTGGGTGCGCCTGTTCTGCTCCTCTTACAGAAGAATAAGGGGATGAACAACAACACATTAAAGGCAGAAGAATTCAGCCTGTTACAAGGAGATCCTTCGGCCACTTGTTTCACACGGGGTGCAGCTGGCCTGGGGCACTCACCATCACAAGATGTCACAGAGGCCCCAGGCTCAGCACAATTCAAACCTGGGTTCTCGTACTGCCCTGGGAGGCAGCTGATGCTGGCCCCGCTCAGCGGTGGATTGGAGTAGCTATGGAAGGGTGACCTCATGGCCAGAGCCCTGGCCTGGGACCCAGGATTCCTGGGTTCCATTCCCACCACTGCCAGACTCCTGGTGTGCCCTTGGCCAAGCCAGTCTTTCCACCCCTCAGCTGGGCAATGTGGAAACCCCCCTTTCCTGTTGGTATTTGTATCCCAGCAGTGCCTAGGCAGGGGCTAGGGCCCACGGTGTCGGGCGCTGGACAAACAGAACAAAGAGCCAGGGGGATAAAGAGGCTGCTTGGAGCTGTGCACGACAGCGTCTCCCCAGGCTCGGGGCAGCACGGGGGTGTTTGCAGGTGTAACACGTGGGCTGGGGGAGGCGATCCTCGCTGGGCTGTAACGCTCACGGTGTGGCTGGGCAGCGAATGGACTCGACCTGCTGGGCACAGGAATGCGTTTGCACCGTGCTTCCCATCTCTGTCGCGCCGGGGTCACGGCAGCGCTCGGGGCTGTTGCAGGGGGCGGAAGAGCTGGTGGAATTGCAGCAGAAGGACAGAGAGCTGCGTGTGGTTCTGCGAACGGGCTGTTCCCTTCCATGGCTGAGGCCTGGACCTGGACCCCTCACAATCTCTCAGCGAGGGCAGGCTTACGGCTGCGCTGCAAAGCCAGCTCCTGGCCCAGCTAACTAGCCAGGCGCACCCCATGCGAAGCCAGGCCCCGTGCGCATGGAGCTCGGTTCTGCTCCGCTCCGAAGCAGGCTGGCAGCGTAAGGAGCCATTTGACTGGCCACTGCAGCCTGTGCTGAGACACGAGAGCGCGGAAATGCTGCCGCCTCCTCCGCCCGCTCCCCTTAGTACGGGACCGCTAATAACAGCTCCACACTGTGTCTCCTGACCCCAGTCCATGCCCCTAGGCCGCAGGTGTGGACGGCTGCAGACTGCCCAGGACTCCCCGCTCGGCACAGAGCAGGGCTTTACAGATACAGGAATAAACAACCACAGAGCACCCGGAGCATTTAGAGGGATTTCTCGGCTAATCAACAGCGTAAGCCGGCTGTGCTGGCGGGATCCCAGGTGCAGGTGAGCATGGGCTGCCGGCAGCCTGGCTCTGCGCCAGAGGGAAACATTCAAAGGGAAACAAGAGCGTCCTGTATTACGGCTCTAATGCTGCCGTTTAGGGCTGCGTGGGCCGCCAATTCCCCTGGCGCTTTGCGGGTCTGGAACAGCTCCTGAGAGCCGGGTACAGTGGGGTTTAGTGCCATGGCCTTTCCGGCGTGGGTCTGTGTGCGGGTCGCCAGGCATCTGCCCCGGCGGTGCAGCAACGCAGGTCTCGGGCGTGCTCAGAGCCGAGAAGGGGTTTTATTGTGGCTTGAACTGCCTCCTAGCCCAGGCTGATGTGCCCTGCTGGGGCAGAGGTGGGTGTGCCCACACACTGGAGGTGTGACCGGGAGCCCCACGGGAGGACAGCCCCCCGCTCGCTGTGGCAGAGGCTGTGATTGGATCACCCTGATCAGTGCCCTGATGGGTAATAAATAACAAGGACTGAGCGACCATCAGTCAGAGCCGGGGGCTGGCTGGGCTGGGCAAGGTGCTTACGTACGGGCCTCGAACCCGGCCTGTGACCCTGTGCTTGGGCACCTCACTGCAGGGTCTGCTTGCCAGGCTGTGGAGCACCCAGCAGCACCTGTCACCGCTGTGGGTGTCTGCCTCTGTGCCCAGGACCCAGGTTCTGGGCTTCTCTCTCTGCAAGTGCTGGCCCCTCTGCTGGGGCGCGCTGGTGGCTGGCATGGGAAGGACTTGTCCCCACTGGCCAGGCCAGAGAGGAGGAGGCTCTGGGGCTGCAGCTGCCTTTCATGCCAACTGCCATGGGTGCTCGTCTCCCTCTGATGAAGGTCACTGCCAAGATGAAGACAAGGGTCAACCTGGTCCAGAAACTGGCAAGCACACGCCGGGATCCTCAGCGATGGCCCTTGTGCGCCGTAGCCGAGTGCTCTGCACCAGGACAGACCAGAAGCAGCCACGCTCGACTTGTCGACGTCCAGCTGAACACTGAGTGCGGCGCATCCCTGCCCCCGCCAGGGGCGCCAGCGCCTGTCGCACATCGCTTCCCAGCCCTGCGCCGCGACGCCGCAGCCCTTCGGGAATTCCACAGGATGATGGAAAAGGAACGTCTCCCATCCACCGGCACCTTCACAGCGTCCCTCACCACTGCCTGGCGTTGCCTGAGCCCGTTTGGACCCACGCGTTTCACCTTCAATAGCGAAAGGCCCCACGCAGAAGATCCCTGGCTTCGATCTCCCACCAAGCTCCTGGGCGGCCTAAGCCGCAGCCGCACAAGCCAGGGCAGATGCGGAGACTTGCTGCACAGACAGAACAGTCGAGACTCTCCGGTGGTCACGCAGACAGACCATGGAGCACGGAACAGCTCCGTGCCCGATTCACCGCTACGCAGGCGGCATCTACACTCCGCTGCGCAGACGCGGGGCTTTGGCTTAACCATCCGAGGGTAAGACGAGAGCTGCTGCTGTGCCTCTACATCAGCCACACGGAGACGCTCTCCCGGGATGGGCGCTCAGCAGGCTCTTCTAAAATCCACCCGAAACTGATGCCGCGACCTGCCGCTCCAGAGCCCCCACGCTGCTCTGCACTGCACACACAGCACGGCAGCCGCGACGGGGCACGGCGGGAGCTGCACACGCAGCA
>NW_020664461.1:6232027-6269101 GCF_002925995.2 Terrapene triunguis | reverse complement strand
CTGCACACGCAGCACGGCAGCCGCGACGGGGCGCGGCGGGAGCTGCATGTATAGTACAGTGTCCACGGCAGGGGTCCGCCGTCCCGTAACTTTCCCTGGAATGAAGGGGGCAAGAGGGGCTCCCGGGAGCACTAGAGACTGGTTCCTGCCACATGGCCCGGGGGGCAGTGCCCAGGCAGCGGGGTGAGGGCGGTGGGGAAGAACCCAGGCGCACCCAGTGGCATTCTGAACGAGTTCCTCGAGGTGCAGCCCTACCCTGCCAGGGATGCTCCCGCCCCCGCTGGGTGGGTCTGGGCTCTGGGGGTGTCCACGTGCTTTCAGCGCTGGGGAGAAGGTAACAATGGGGCGCGGGGGAGCTGCAGCAGAAAGGCCACCCACAGGCCAGAAGCCCTGGACTTGGCTGGGAGTCGGCCAAGGGACGTTCCTGCTGCAGGTCGTGACCTGGCAGCGTTTCTGGGATGCTGCCTGGCAGTGCTGAGCATCTACACGCAGGGGGACGTTCCAGCATCCCCACTAGCCCCTTCGGCTTGTCCGCGGTGGGCGGGCGGGCGGCAGCCTCGGCCCCGGGCCAGGGGAGCGGCAGGTCGCCGTCTTGTAGAGGCTCTTGTGGCTGGAGGCGTTTTATTCGCCCCGAGGCTCTGGCTGGTTTGACTAGCGGGGGGCCGTTTCGGTGCAGACCTGGCTCTGGTCTCTGCTGATGAGTAATGGGAACGAAAACGACTGGCCGAGTGTCTGCATTCCAGCCAGGCTGCCAAAGAGCTCAGCTCCAGCTCCGCCAGCAGGCAGCCATGGGGGGTAGGGGGACCCCTCACCGCAGCCCTCCCCCAGGCATCTGGACAGCAGCCGGCAGGAGCGCTGGGTCTGAAAATTTACAGCAAGTATTAGCTCATGAGGGAATGAACGGTAAACACGGCCAGCGAGTGGCATTAATCTTGTGACGTGCCAGTCACCAGGCTGCTTCGCTAGCCCATAAATCCATGGCTCGCTCCACTTCAAAGAGAGCTTTTCCTCTTCTCTGAAATTGTTTTAATTTCCACTGACCTTTCCCTGTTTCCAACCACCTGCCCCTAGCTCCTGGTTCCCCAGTGCGCGGATGGCTGAGGCTGGCGCTGGCGGGTCAGGCAGTGACAGCCCGGAGGGCTCTGTGCCCCTGGCTGCGTTGCAGCAGACATGGGGGCAGGGCAGCACCTCTTTGGGGTGCTGTGGGTTGGAAGCAGACCCAGCACTGCAACCGTCTGGGGGAGCCCTGGCCTCACATCCCCAGGTCCAGTGCTCCCCTCCGGCCCCACTGTGCAGTTCCTCAGGCAGCAGCTCCTTGTCCCCCAGCCCTAACGTGGCCCCCACACAGCTCCCCCCCATCTTGTCTGTGCCACAGACCCAGCTGGGTACATGGTTCGGTCTCCTCACCGGGTGACCCGTCTCTGTCTAACTGCCCGTTTCCGAGTCTAGCAAGCACTCGCTAGCGTCTCCCTCTCCCCGCGGGCTTGGCCTCCAGACGGTTCCGTCTCTGTCGGTATCTCATGGGCTCTCTGGGTGCTGAGTCTGCCGGCTCATCAGGGCCCCCTGCTCCATCGGGTCCCTGGTCCCTCTTACGTAGCCACTTCGAATGACCTTGGTGCCACTGCACCCCTCCCGACTCCTTTAGTCCATTGCTGCTGGTGTCTCTCTCGTGGCTGGATCCTCGCAGGAGTGCTCCAGTACTCGTTGTACTCTGGAGCCGGCGTTCTCTGGCTGTCGGCCGTCTCTCGGCAGGACCTCCAGCCCTCTGGCCGCAGCAGGTCTCCCCGCATTGGTGGCAAGGTTTTGGCAACCCACCTGAACCAAGGGACAGCCTCACCAGCACCCTGGGGGCATGCCGGGGACCAGCTGTGTGGGGCAAATTCCCATTTGTGGGCAAATTCCCTGAATTCTACCCAGGCAAACGGGGCCCATTGCTGGGGAATAGTGTCCAGGTGCCACAGCTCACAAGTTGGGCCGCCAGTTTGCCAATCATTGCCTTGCTTCTCATGTCAGGCAGGGCATGGACTTCCCAGAGGTCGAACAGCAGTTCCCTGTAATCAAGTGCTGCTTTTCCTTCTCCCCCGGTCACGTGGGCACAGCTCTTCCTGCTGCGGTTATTGCACGGCTGGCGGGTGTGATGGCCTTCTGTCGAAGAGCAGAGTTGGAGCTTGGAGGTGGGGGCGGAGCGGGAAGGGGGCGGGGCTTGGGAGAAGGGGCGGAGCCGAGGGCGGAGCAGGAGGTTGAGCACCCCCGGGGCCCGGAGGAAGCTGGTGCCACGTGTCGTCTGCAGAGTGAAGCTGAGTGCAGGTTGAGTTTAGCAAGTGGAACTTTATCAAACCCTGATCGCTGCTCTGTCCGTATGGCTGAGCCGCTTCCAGACCAACCCCACCTGATCCCAGGGGTCCCCTCAGTAGCAGCCCTTCCAGGCAGCGTGAGCCATCGACTCCCGTTCCACCGACCATGATACAGCCACTCGGCTCTGCTGGGCCGGGCCTCGTCAGTATGTGGCTGGGCAGCACCCATGCTGGGCTGTGCTCCTTCTCCCCTGAGCACTGGGATTGCCTGGCTGGGGGCTCCTTGCCCCATGGAAATGCGCAGCAGGGTGGGGTGTGGCCTCGGGGAACAGACCGGGCTTTTCCAGCCCTAAGGTCCATCACGTCCGGCCTCACCGGTCGTGCTGTGCGGCAACAGGACAGCGGTTGTGCTGTGCCCCACGGGCGGCTGCATTCAGCAATGCAACGTGCTCGGGGATGACATGCAAAGGGGAGGTCATTCCAGTAACCAGAGCCATCCCTAGAGTATGGCAAATTGGGGCGACCGCTCTGGGCCCCGCGCTTTGGGGGGCCCCGCGGGCCGGCACGACTGGGTGCCGCGTGAACTGCTGGGTGGGGGAGGCTAGCCCCCAGCCAGGCCCCTTCCACCCGAGGGAGAGCACACCAGGAGGGCGGGTGGCGTGGCCCCAGCCCCCTGGAGCCCAGAAGCACCGCTGAAGCAGGGTCCTGGGGGGGCGGCGTGTGGGTGGGGCCATGCCTGGCTGTTTGGGGAAGTATTGCCTCCCCCGCCCCCCGCCCAGCGCGGTTGGTCCTGGAAGTGGGAGATTCGTCACGTCTGCCCCGGGCCCTGCACCCCCCTAGGAACGGCCCTGACAGTAACTGCCCTCTGGCTGCTGCCAGTGTTGGCCTAGTGTCACAGACAGAGGCAAAACGGACACTAGGGATGGTACAGAAGTGACACAGACTGAACCCAGCACGCAGGATGGTGTGCTCCAGCCGCCTTCTCACTGCGCCTGGGGACTAAACTTTATAATGCAGTTTAAACTTTCCACCCCATCGCCCCCTTTTTCATTTTTCTTTACTGCATTTTAACAATTTTAATTTTTAAAACTGCTTTTAACTAACTTTAAATCTCCACACACGTCTGTCTGTTACTCACTTCTCACTTGTCGTGTTTGCTTAAGTGTATGGCCAGAATGGGTCACACCTGGGTGACTAGGCTGGCATTGATTTGCAGCGACTGTCTCTGGCCCGTTTGGAATACGTTCAGCTTCATCTCCTGGTTCCACCGCTGCAATTTGCAGAGTTTGCTCAGTTGATTGTTCAATCTCTGGAACAAACTGAAGATGCTGACCATTTCCGTTGAATTCTGCAGTGTCTGTCTCCATAGTATATGACCTGGGCAAGGCATTCTTTTTCTTTACAGCAGTTGGAGTTCTCCATCCTTTTCCTCCATCCAGTTTGAGACAATCATGGTCACTAGGTTCCAGATCAGGCAATTTTCTAACTGAGTGACATTGGCTATAAAAGTGTTCATAAGCTCTTTTAGCCTTGTGATCTGATTTGTCTACTCTGCCTACATCTGGCCACTTTGGGGCGAGATTCTTTTCCAGGGTTGGAACAGTAGTTGCCTTCCCATCAGGAGTTGGGCTGGGGTTACAGCTGGTAGCTGCTAATAGTTTTGATCTGTAGATCAGAAGAGCAGGGACCAGATCGTCCTGCTTCAATATTTTTTTGGCTGTCTGTATAATCCTCGCAGTCTCTCCATTTGCTCATGGCTAACGTGTGCTGTTGGTGATGTGTTCAAAATCATATTTTGTTTGGAATGACGTAAATTCAGCTGCAGAGAATTGTGGTCCATTTTCTGTCAATAGTTGTTTTGGAATATTGAAACGGGAGAATGTGCTCTTTAATTTCTCGATAACACTGCTACACGTTGTATCTTTCAAATATATTATTTCAACATAGCTAGAAAAATAATCCACTACAACTAGATAATGTTGTCCTCTGAATTTGCATCAATCTGCTGCTGGCCTCGTCCAGGGTCTGTCCAGGAGAGGTGGTGTCATTAGAGGCTCTTTGCACTGTGTTGGTCTGTTAATTCTGCAGTGTTTGCATGAAGATACTTTATTCTCCATGTCCTTACTGATTCCAGGCCACCACTCTGACTGATTGGTCCGTTCACGGCATTTAGTTAGACCTTGATGTCCTTCATGGATGAGGTCTAGAATCTCTCCTCTCAAAGCACTTGGGAGGACAATGTGATCACCTTTAATCATTAGCCCATTGAACTTGCTTAATTGTCCGCATACAGCAAAGTGGTCTCTTGCCACAGCCATAGTGTTCTTAGATACTTGGGCTACCCTGCCCAAACGTAGCTAAAAACTTCTTGACGTTGCTTATCTGCCAAGGTTGCTTTTTGTAGTAAGAATAGTCTCCTACTTGACACTGGTCTGTAGGCTTTCACGGGATCCAAGTAAGTCTTTCCACGTTCCTCTAGCTCACAGGTGTTTGAGTGACACTGGTCTCCGTGACAGCGGGTCTGCTATTGTCAGATTTTCACCAAGAATATATTCAGCGACTGTGTTAAATCACATTAGCCTAATCAAAAGACGTTGGTATCTCAGCTTTACTTGATCCAGGTCCTTTCTATTGATAAAGGTTCCAGAAGGATTATGGCTGGTTATCAGCTGAAAGGAACCCAACCCACACAGCTAGCTCTAGAAGTTCTCCCGTGCCCATACTCTCTCCTGGCATGCCTCTTCAATCAGAGCATGTTGTTTTTCTGCTTCTCTAAGTGCACGAGGGCAGCAGGAACTGGCTTCCACTCGGCTCCATGTCACTGTAACAGGACGCCACCAACAATAACAGTAAAGTAAAGTAAACAGCTGCTGGCATCAGCACTGACTCTCGGGAGTTTGTTTAAAACTGGAGCAGCTGAGATCTTTTCTTTTACCCTTTTGAAGAGAGTCTCCTGGTTTGGCCCCAGAGCCGGGGTGCATTGGACCTTACTGGTTCCTTCAGGGGGGTTGTCACTGTAGAAAAGTCTTGCTGGTATTAGCCAAGATAATCCCCAGCATGTGTCTCAGGCAGGGCCGGCTCCAGGCACCAGCCGAGCAAGCTGGTGCTTGGGGCGGCAGATTCTATGGGGCGGCATTCCATCCAATCCTAGGGCGGCACGGCCGCTTTTTTGTTTGTTTGTTGTTTTGTTCGCCGATCCGGCCGCCCTGTAGGGGGCGGCAGCGCGGAGGAGGGGAGCGCCCTGCTGGGAGCGGGCTGCGCGCTCCGTCTGCCCCAGCCGGTGCCAGGTCTGTAGCAAGCCCGGCAGGGCAGCCCGCGTCCTTCCCTCCCCGCCAACCGGAGCGGCGCGGAGCCCTCCCGGCAGGCGGCGCGGCGGTAGGGGCCGCATGGCGAGCGCCCCGCTGAAGCCCTGGCCACCCCCCTTCTCTCTCTCCCCCAGCTCCCTCCCTCTCCCCCCCGCTAGCTGGAGCACGTCTGCAGCGCAGGGAGTCCCCCTGCACCCTGGCTCTGGCCGCGCCGCAGGGGGGTTTTTTATTTTATTTTATTATTATTTTTGCTTTGCCGTTCTGGCTGCCCCGATTTTTTTTTTTGCTTACTTGGGGCGGCAAAAAAGCCAGAGCCGGCCCTGGTCTCAGGACTGGTACCCTTGCTGGTGCATTCAATGCTGTAATTGCTTTAACTTTTTCCGGACTAGGACTAATTCCATCTTTGTGTATCTGTCCCAAAAATTCAATTGGATCTAGGCAGAAAACACACTTTATTTAGCTTGAGTCTGGCCCCACGGATTAAGCTCAGAACTTCATTGAGGGTTTTGTCACGGTCTTCCGTTGATGACCTGTATACTTGTTAGACCCCGCAATAGAGGTCTCTCTATGAGATGGGGAGCAGGCAGATACTGGACACAGCATTGGTATATAATACTTTAAATGCTTTTTATTGATTACAAAACAAACCTTACTCACTCCACATTCACACCCCAAACATACTATACCAGAGTCCAAAGGTCAGAATGGTCCCGATGGCCAGTCGAGATTCCTTCCGATCATAAGATCATAAGATGCGGAGAGCAAGCAAAAACCACATCTATATCCACACGGGATTCTGGATCAATAAACGACTCCAATTTGCAGAAGTTATAGGCAACCATTTATAGTTCATTCCATCACGTTATCGGTTCTTTGCTTTTGTTTACTAGGCCTTCTACCCGCACAATTCCAAAGAGAAAATCCTGGGCGAGCCACCATGATGTAAGGCAGGCCATTTTTTTCAATTTTTATACAATTTTTTATCAGTCCCACTGGTGGTGGTGTTTTTCTTTTCTGAATTTCCATATTTTTTTCTGAACATAACAAGATTGTTTTTGCACAAATAGTTTTAATAGTTCTTGACCTTAAGTTCTTGCTTCGGTTGCCAACTTGCAACGCATGTATTTATGTTAAGCACGTGTCATTCTTACCAGGTCTCAATGACCTATAACATATTACATGAATATATGAATCCCAATGCGTATGTGTGTGTGTGTGTATATATATATATATATATATATATATATATAAATACCGACATTCCCTCCACTTAATACATGATTAATGCCATTAATTATTGTATCACTTTATAATTTTGCAAGCAATTTAATTTTATATATTACTTGCTTTAAAACTTTTTGTTGCTTTTTTATTTGGCAGTATAAACATAGCATAATAAAGGTTAACAAAATTATTAATGCAAATATTATGACAATAGGATATAGTATTAAATTTAGAAGAGCTGTGACACTGGGAGACCATTTTTTAAAAACATTATACCAATGAGAAATTGCCATTTAAAAAAAAAATTAATATTTGACCATTGTGGATTAAAATGTTTATTTTTTTCTTAGCTGAGCAGACTTAGATACATTTTTTGCATATATCCTGATTTTTTTGCTTTATTAATTAATTTTTTAATTGTTTTAATGCGAGAGGTAGTGGGATCGATGCCCGCATTCGCCACCACATGTTAGACCCACAATAGAGGTCTCCCTATGAGATGGGAAGTGGGATGTCAGCCGCAAAAATGATTTGTGTCCTTTAGCAGCTCTGCTGTCATTCTTTGGGAAATTTCAGGAATGCTGCTAATCCTGAAAGGTAATTTTTGAAAGCACAATCTCCCAAATGGTGTGATGAGTGTAGTTAGATTAGCACTCTCTTTGGCTAAAGGAATTTGCCAAAAACTACATGAGGCATCTAGCTTGGAGAACACAGTATCTCCTGCCACTTTAGGTAGAAAGTTGTCTAGTGCTGGGAGGAGATATTTCTCTTCCATAAATACTTCATTTAGTCTTTTAAGATCCATACAGATTTGTATCTTCCCCGTTCTCTTTATAACAGGTACCTTCAGTGCACACCATGCAGTTGTCTCAGAGATTGTCTCAGTTATGCCATTCTTTTCCACTCTCTTTAACTCTGTCACTGCTATATGAATGAACAGGACAGGAATTCTGTGGGGCGTATGTGTGGGTCAGCATAGTCTTCCAAGATTATTTCTATTGTCTCTCCTTTTAAAAGTCCAATTGTGACATACTATAGAGCAGTGCAAGACAGTATATTCCTGAGGTACAAGGATGGGGGTGCAGGGCATTTGGCTGGTGCCTTTCTCTATGTTATTCATGAGCAACTCTGGGAGCATTCATGCAATCTAGCTGGGTGTGGGGCTCCACATGTGGTTGTGCTGAGTGATCACAGCACCTGGAGGGGTTTGCTGCTTGTCACTAGCAAGGCATTGTGAGAGACAACCCAGGATGGAGAGATAAAGAGGCATGGTGGTCCCACAGTCCCAGGCTGCACCTCGGGGATCCTGTCACACCAATATCATTAAATATTCCATCAACTTCTTCCACCTTGCTCACTAGACCCATCCTGGCAACCATACTGCAACTATGGAGACTGGCAGCCTCTGGTCCTCTAATCAAATAAACATTATAATTAAAGTTTTGTCTTTTTAGGTTGTTTCTGTGGAAAATTGTCCAACACTGTTCAAAATACGTCCGGGCTATTGAGGACAAGGTCTGCTGGTTGCAGCTCGGACAGGGGTGGAAGGCGATTATAAATCCCTTCTGATACGACAGTTACGTTTGCACCCACACGTATTTACATCTATTTTAAAATTAGCAGTCTTTCTACAGATACTCAGCTCCACCCTCCAGGCTGGCTCGGTGTAATCACACATGATTGATTTCCCCCTCTCCCCATCGTTCCCACATCTTGGGCTCCTGCTCTAAAAAGGGCGACATTTTGCCTGGGGCTGACACCACATTGCCTTTGAGGATTTACTACAATTGCTTTTTGCAACTGTGATGTGATTCCTATCGTGTAAGTCACTTCCTCAAGGCTTATTTCTGGCAGTCACTGGTCTCGGTTTTGATTTTTAATCACCTCTGATTGCCTTGCCGTTTCTGTGGCTGTGTGAAGGGTTAAATCTCCCTCCATTCAGTTTCTCTGACAGGCCCTTGTCTGATGCCAGTCACGACTCTGTCTCTAGTGCGCTTTTCTCTTTTGTCTTCAAAATCTCAGCTTTCTGCTGTGGCGGGTTGGATCACAGAAATCCCCTTGGGAACTGCCAACTGATGTGCCAAGACTACTGCCCCTGCTTTCCCTGCCAGCTTGGGACTCCAACACCCTGACTTGTTGAGCCAGACACGCCCGTCTGCTCCAACACAGACCCAGAGTCTGAACCACGTGCCCCAAAGCTGCAGACTTAACTGAAAGCAATTTAAGAAGTGTTCCTGTCTTTAACACTCAGATGCCCAACTCCCAATGGGGTCCAAACCCCAATGAGGTCCAAACCCCAAATAAATAAAGAGTGTATAAAGCTTATGCAGGGTAAACTCATAAATTGTTCACCCTCTATAACACTGATAGAGAGATATGCACAGCTGTTTGCCCCCCCACACAGGTATTAATACTTACTCTGGGTTAATTAATAAGTAAAAAGTGATTTCATTCAATACAGAAAGTAGGATTTAAGTGGTTCCAAGTAGTAACAGACAGAACAAAGTGAATTACCAAGCAAAATAAAATAGAACACACAAGTCTATGTCTAAGAAAACTGAATACAGATAAAAACCTCACCCAGTAAGCTTCCTTTTACAGACTAGTCTCCTTCTAGTCTGGGTCCAGCAATCACTCAGACCCCCTGTCGTTACTGTCCTTTATTCCAGTTTCTTTCAGGTATCCTTGGGGGTGGAGAGGCTATCTCTTGAGCCAGCTGAAGACAAAATGGAGGGGGTCGCCCAGGGATTTAAATAGACTTTCTCTTGTGGGTGGAGACCCCCTCCTCTCTCCTATGCAAAGTCCAGCTCCAAGATGGAGTTTTGGAGTTACATGGGCAAGTCACATGTCCATGCATGACTCAGTTTTTACCAGCCAAGCCACATCCCTGGGAAGGCTCAGATGTGGATTGGTGTCTTCAAGTTCATTGTTGGCTTAAGTGGTTCTTGACTGGGCATTTAATTTGCACATTCCCTTCTCAAGAAGCTGACCAAATGCTCTACTAGGCTAGTTAAAATCAAGCAAGTACACAGCCAATATTCATAACTTCGAATACAAAAATGACACACGCATACAAAAAGGATGAATATATTCAGTAGATCATAACCTTTACATAGATATGTTACATGGCATATGTAGCATAAAACATGTTCCAGTTGTGTCATATCTATACATTCATAAGCGTATTTCCATAAAGCCTTATGGGGATCACCGTCACATCTGCCAGGTCACACAAGCCTCATGGAAAAGATTCCACAGGCTGCCCAGGTATTTGGACACACTGGTAGGCACACGCTCCCTCACATCCCATTACGCTGCTGAGGTATAAAATGCTCCTCACACTTAGCCAGCACCACAGCGTAACTGTTCTCAGGGCTCCTCGCCAAAGGCAAAGGATTGAAAGAGGCCTTCAACTTCCCCGTCCCTGGCCTAGACGAGGAACGTGCCTGTACCTCTCCAGGCTCTGCAGGGCGTGTGGCTGCCATGTGAAAACATGCAAACCATTCCCTCCAGCCTGGGCTGTCGACGCTGATTCTCTCTGAGGCACCCAACTGCGGCATTGGGACGAAATTCTGCAGGTCTATTGTTGTCGGGTTAGTGACAGAGGCAAAATGGACACCGCCGCCGGCAACCTTATTGCAAAAAATAACCTCGATTGCCTCCAGCATGCCGTAAAGATGTGCTGTGGTGGGCTCCTCACAGTGCCACCTAATCACTAAACAGGGTAATGCTGTTTAAACTTTCCTTCTCTGTCTGTGCGCACGAGCTGGGGCTCCTGTCCGGCCGCAGCTCCTGGGAGCAGGCCCTGGGCCTCGTCCGTTACCCAGCGCGTCAGCTGTATGGAAGTCGCATTGCAATCTACAGCGCTAAACGCATCCCTTTCAGTTTGTGCTGGTTGATTCCCCAGGGAGCCCACTCGGCAGCAAACACTGATCTCCCTCCAGACGCGCCTCGTCCCCTTCAGAGGCTCTGTGCCCGGCCCCTCTGCTCTGAGTGCCTCATGCCTTGTGCTCCGCCGGCTACAGGCCCAGTGAAGCAGCTACCGGGTAAGAGCCGTAGGTCAACTCTTCACCCTGAGACTTCCCTTCCTCGCCCAGGTCGCTGCCTTAGGACTCTGCAGCCCCGTGATGGAGGCTGGGCAAAGCTGCTCTCGCTGCAGCCAAAGAGGCTGCCAGGCCACTGCACGTGGCTGGGCTGGCAGCCGGAAGAACGTCCGCCACAGACGAAGCCAGTTCAGGGCATCTCCACGCGGGCGCTGCTGAGGGTCCGCTTCAAGCCAGCAAGGAAAGATGCCCCAGGGCCTCATCCCCATGTAACTGCGGGTCTGGCCAGCAGCCTGGGACGCGGGTCGGATGAGCCCTTCCTTTCCCGACGGCTTAGCATCTGGACCCCAGAGGGGCCTGTGGGACTTCCATGGTCTTGGCGAGGTGCCCACACTGAAAATCCAGCAGCACTCCTGCATTCCCACAGCGCCACGCAGGGGCACTGGGCAGCCTGGGGCTGGTGCAGAAAAGCAGTTTGTCCCGCTGTCCTGCAGTGACTCTAGAGCGCAGGTACCAACCTCAGGGCACTGGTAGGAACCAGGGCACAAACCCCAAACCGGCTGTGAGCTCTGTACTTGGATTTCACCAACCAATTATGGAGTGTGAACTGCCCAGGTACTGTAACAGCCTTGCCATGGAGTCACTGACAGGCCCTGGGGTGTTCCGACCTGTCTTGCCACCCCGGTGAGCCTGCCTGTGTGATAGATTGTCCCCTACACCAAGGATCACAACAACATTCAAGTCACTCTCCATCCCAAGGGACCTGTCGCCCTTAGACTCAATTACAATTGCACCTTAGACTCACACCACAGGCATAAATTCTCCAAAGATGTATTAAAAGGAAAAGATCCATCTAGCCCAGTATCCTGTCTTCCGACAGTGGCCAGTGCCAGGTGCTTCAGAGGGACTGAACAGAACATGGCAATTATCAAGTGATCCCCCTATTGTCCAGTCCCAGCTTCTGGCAGTCAGAGTTTTAGGGATATCCAGAGCATGAGGTTGCATCCCTGACCCTCTTGGCTAATAGCCATGAACTTATCTAATTCTTTTTTGAACCCAGTTATAGTTTTGGCCTTCACAACATCCCCTGGCAACGAGTTTCACAGGTTGCATGTGCGTTGTGTGTAAAAATACTTCCTTATGTTTGTATTAAACCTGCCACCTAGTAATTTCATTGAGTGACCCCTGGTTCGTGTGTTATGAGAAGGAGTAAATAACACTTCCTTATTCACTTTCTCCACACCAGTCATGATTTTATAGACCTCTATCATATCCCCCCTTAGTCGTCTCTTTTCCAACAGTCGCAGTCTTTTTAATCTCTCCTCATATGGAAGCTGTTTCATACCCTGATCATTTCTGTTGCTCTTCTCTGTACCTTTTGCAATTCTAATATATCTTTCTTGAGATGAGGCAACCAGAACTGCACGGAGTATTCAAGATGTGGGTGTACCATGGATTTATATAGTGGTAGTATGATATTTACTGTGTTATATTACCTATCCCTTACCCAAGGGTTCTTAAAATTCAGTTTACTCAGCTCAGTGGTTTGAGCATTGGCCTGCTAAACCCAGGGTTGTGAGTTCAATCCTTGAGGGGGCCACTTGGGGATCTGGGGCAAAATCAGTACTTGGTCCTGCTAATGAAGGCAGGGGGCTGGACTCGATGACCTTTCAAGGTCCCTCCCAGTTCTAGGAGATAAGATATCTCCATTAATTTTATTGACTGCTGCTGCACATTGAGTGGATGTTTTCAGAGAACTACCCACAATGACTCCAAGATCTCTCTCTTGAATAGTAACAGCTCATTTAGACCCCAACATTTTGTATGCATAGTTGGGGTTATGTTTTCCAAAGTGCGTTACTTTGCATTTATCAACACTGAATTTCATCTGTCATTTTGTTGCCCAGTCACCCAGTTTTGTGAGAGCCCTTTGAAACACTTCGCTGTCAGCTTTGGATTTAACTGTCTTGAGTAGTTTTGTATTGTCTACAAATGTTGCCAGCTCACTGTTTACCCCTTTTTCCAGATCATTTATGAATATGTTGAATAGGCCTGGGCCCAGTACAGACCCCTGGGGGACACCACTATTTATCTCTCTCCTTTGTGAAAATTGACCATTTATTCTTACTCTTTGTTTTCTGTCTTTTAACCAGTGGCTGATCCATGAAAGGACCTTCCCTCTTATCCCATGACAGCTCACTTTGCTTAAGAGTCTTTGGTGAGAGACTTTGTCAAAGGCTTTCTGAAAATCTAAGTACACTATATCCGCTGGATCCCCCTTGTCCAGATGCTTATTGACTCCCTAAAACAATTCTAATAGATTGGTGAGGCATGAGTTCCCTTTACAAAAGCTGTGTAGGCTCTTCCCCAACATATTGTGTTTATCTATGTGTCTGATAATTCTGTTCTTTACTATGCACTCTATGCATCCGAAGAAGTGAGGTTTTTACTCATGAAAGCTTATGCCCAAATAAATCTGTTAGTCTTTAAGGTGCCACCAGACTCCTTGTTGTTTTTGTTCTTTACTAGAGTTTCTACCAATTTGCCAGGTACTGAAGTTAGGCTTTCTGGCTTGTAATTGCCAGGATTGTCTCTCTGGAGTCTTTTTTTTAAACATTGGTGTCATGTTAGCCATCTTCCACGCATCTGGTACAGAGGCTGATTTAAGTGGTAGGTTACATACCACAGTTAATAGTTCTGCAATTTCATATCTCAGGTCTTTCAGAACTCTTGGATGAATACCATCTGGTCCTGGTGACTTATTACTGTTTAATTTATTGATTTTTGTTCCAAAACCTCCTCTAATGATACCTCAATCTGGGACAGTTCCTCAGACTTGTCACCTAAAAAGAATGGCTCAGGTGTGGGAATTTCATCTGCAGTGAAGATCAATGCAAAGAATTCATTTAGCTTCTCTGCAATGGTCTTGTCTTCCTCGAGTGCTCCTTTAGCACCTCGATCGTCCAATGGCCCCACTGATTATTTGTTTGGCAGGCTTCCTGCTGCAGGTGTACTTTAAAACAATTTTCTCTTAATTTTTGTGTCTTTTGATAGTTTCTTTTCAAATTCTTTTGTGGCCAGCGGAACTATACTTTTACACTTGACTTGCCAGAATTGATGTTCCTCTCTGTTTGTCTCAGTAGGATTTGATTTCCAGTGTTTAAAGATGAGACCTGGGGACCTTGGCCTGAGCTAGCACCTGGTCTGCCAGCATCACACAGGTTTTTGGGGTGTTGGGTTTTTTGGAAAGTTTGCCTCACGACAGAGCTTCACACAAGCTGTGGGGGAGCAGGGAGAGCCTTGGGTAGTTAACAGGTTCACGCCCTGATGCGAGCCAGGTTTTCACAGCCCACTGACTGCAAAGGCCCCGGAAGATGGTTCTGCTCACCTAGAACCATGCTCGGGCAGAAACCCCTCCACTCCTTGGCATGATGGATGGGGACTGTGCGCGTGCAAACGTGCACATATGTGCAGGCGCACGCTGGATAGTAGCCATGCACTTGCTCTCTCACACACACATCCATGCACGCCCCCCCCATGCACACACACATGCACACACACCGGATGGTTGCCCCCACATGTGTGTGCACACACCCACAGAGGACAGTAGCCATGCTCACAGACACATGCACCCATGCACCCCCCCCCGTGCAGACACACACTGGATGGTCACCCCCCCACCCCGT
The DNA here is from genome assembly GCF_002925995.2 of Terrapene triunguis. Taxonomy (NCBI): domain Eukaryota; kingdom Metazoa; phylum Chordata; order Testudines; family Emydidae; genus Terrapene; species Terrapene triunguis. The sequence continues at coordinate 6,254,549 of NW_020664461.1, read as the reverse complement.
GCACATGCACACACACAAAGGACAGTAGCCATGCTCAGACACACACCTGCACACACATACACTGGACGGTCGCCCCCTGTGTGCGAATACAATCGATGGTAGTAGGGTTGCCACCCATCCAGTTTTTGGCTTCTATGTCCAGATACCATTTAGCGCTGCCAGCTGCCGGCTTTGGGAACCTGGCAACCCTAAATGGCACCTGAACTAAATTCTTTGTTACCACATGGCACGAGGAGGCGCCAGCCCCTGCTCAGCCAAGGCCACTTCCTATGTGCAGGCAGGTCCTGGAGATGATCCAGTGAGCCCGGGGAGGAGAGAGCAATGGGGGGGGGGTCCTTGGGGGAACAGGGGGGGCAGGGGCAGGGCCTCGAGGTCCAGTTACTAGGAATTCGAAAGGTGGCAACCTAGTGTGACATTATGAGTGTAATATAATATTTCATTGGAAGATGACAGGGCCAGAAAGAGTTAATTACCTCCCAGACTGACCTGACCCATGGATGAACTGTAGAAACTGGTTAGGAAGATCTGTAAATGAACAGAGCTTTGAAATGTAAGTCTGTATTGTCAGAGGTAGAAGGGGAGGTGTTTGCTCAGGGCTTGTGATGTCAGCAAACAAGTCTTGTCTATTGCTATAGCTTTAATTCAAAGAGCAAAAAAGGAATATTAACATTTAGGAAGACACTTGAGGGAAATAGTATTATTGTCTCTATGTCTCTTTGAAGGTTGTGGTAACCTGTATCTGAACTGTTTAATGGATAAATTACCCTGTGCCAATTGCCAGGATGTTTGGAAGGAGAATTAAGCCCATTGTTTTCTCAGGCCGAAAGGCTGCTGGAAATGTATAAGAACCCTGGGACACGATCTTTCTGCGTCTCAAATCTGCTTTGGGTTTCAAGAGGGGGAAACCTTAAGCCATAAGGATTGAGATCCCCAGTCATTGACTGGAGCCACCCTGAATATGGACATTGGACTATAACCTCTGGACTATTTCTAAAAGGACTTTTGGCAACTACAAGCTCACCTCTGCTATGCATCTGAACCTCAAGAATTGAATTCAGGTCTGTATGTATATTGATCTTTTAACCCAACACACTCTCTTTTCTTTTTTAATAAATTTTAGCTTAGTTAATAAGAATTGATTATAGTGTGTATTTTGGGTAAGATCTAAGTTATAATTGAACCTGGGTATGTGGCTGATCCTTTGGGATTGGAAGAACCTTTTCTTTTATATGATGAGATAAGATTTTCAGTAATCATCATCATATCTGACAGGTGTGTCTGGACGGAGGCCTGAGGCTGGGCACTTTAAGGGAACTGCGTTGTTTGGACTTCTGAGTAACCAGTGAGGTTCTACAGAAGCTGTTTTGTGCTGGTTGGTAAATCTAAGTATTGGAATAACCACCAGCGTTTGGGGTTTGTCTGCCCCGTTTTGTTTGCAGTTCACCCTGATTGAGTGACCTCAGCTGGCTCCCACGGGCAGCACCATCACACCTAGTGGCTGTGCTCACACTCACATGCACACACGTGAGCGAGCACGCACACGCACACACACTGGATGACAGCCATGTGATCTCTCACTGACACACACACACATGCGTGTGCACACATCCTGAATGGTGGCCATGCTCACAGAGAGGTGCACACACACATACCCAGGCTGGTTGCCATATTCACACGTGCACACACACACATCCTGGATGGCAACCAGGCTCGCTCTCTCACTCACACACATGTGCACACACACACACACACACATATCCTGGAGGGCAGCCGTGGTCTCTTTCACACATACACAAACACACACAGTCTGGATGGTTGTCATGCTCTCTCTCTCTCACACACACTCACACACACAGACTTGTGCGTGCGCGCGCACACACACACACACACACACACACGGGATGGTGGCCGTGATCTCTCTCTCTGTTCTCTCCTTCCCTCGCTCCTTGGCTTCCCTGACAGGCGAACACGAAGGCTGGGGTCAGAGGAGCCAGGCCCCCCCGTGCCCGGTGCTCTCTCTCTCTCTCGCTCACACACTGCCTGGCGCCAAGGGCCGGCTGGCTCGCGGGGGCCTGCAGTCCAGGCTCGGTTACACATGCAGATCAGCCCAGCTTCCCAGCCAAGCGCCACAGCCCCAGCGCCCCTGCTGCCCCGAGCCACTGGCTGCCTCCCGCACACTGCGCTCAGCAGATGGGCAGCATTTGTTGAGCAGAGCACGGCCAGCAGCGCGGCCGGCAGCCAAATTAGGGCAATTTGCTATTTTCCTTAACTGACTGGAGCTGGCGCCGCTCTCGGTCCATCTGCCTCCGCTGAGCAGCGAGGCCTCGCGGCTGCACCGCACCACTGGAGAGACAGGAGCAGTGGGGCAGCGGTGTCAGCGCCAGGGCTGCTGGGAGCTGCGACCCCCTGCGGGAGGGGGCTGCCCAGCACTGTGCCCAGCCAGCGCCTGCTGGGGGAGGGTCTGTCGGACGCCAAGCCGGGGCCTGATGGGACCCGCTGAGTGACGGGACCCACCTCCGCTGGGCTCCGGGGGGAGCTGCTGGAAATGGGTCTGGAACCAAAGGGTTAATGATCATCTGCTGGAATGGCCGGGACATAAACCCGGGCGCCCTCTCCCCATTACACCGGGGCTGCCGGCGGGTCAGGCCCTGCCAGCTCCACTGGGGTCTCTGTGACGCAAACCCTGCTACAGACGGGAAGAGCCATCAGGCCAGGGAAGGAGAGCGGCTCGCAGGGCAGCCGCATTATTAGTGACGGGCTCTTGTTATTTGTCTCATCCCCGAGCACCGGGGAGCCAGGCCCCCCGTGTGCCCTACAGACACAGAGCACAGAGACAGCCCTGCCCCAGAGAGCTGCCAATCACAGAGTAAGACAAGAGACATGCATGTGGGGGATGGGGCCTGAGTGGGCTGCAGTGTGGCATGAGGGGGAATGGAGAGGGAATGGGGGGCGGGGAGCCCTGGCATGGGATGGGGGAGGGGGGAGAGGAGCCCCGGTGTGGCGTGGGAGGAGAATGGTTGGGAGGGGAGAGGGTCCAGGTGTGGCCTAGGGGGGAATAGGGTCTATGTGGGCTGAAGCAGGGCGTGGGGGGAATGGGGGCAGGGCCGGCTCCAGGCACCAGCTTACCACTTTGGAGAGGGGCGGCACATCCAGCTGTTCGGCGGCAATTCGGCAGACGGTCCCTCACTCCTGCTCGGAGCGAAGGACCTCCCGCCGAATTGCCGCCGCAGATCGCGATCGCGGCTTTTTTTTGTTTGTTTGTTTGGCTGCTTGGGGCGGCCAAAACCCTGGAGCCGGCCCTGAATGTGGGGAGGGGTAATGAGGTCTGTGTAGGCTGAAGCAGGTTGTGGGGGGAATGGGGGGCGGGACAGGAGCCCAGAGTGGCGTGAGGGGTAATGGGGTCTGTGTGGGACCCTGGGCTGGAGGGCAGCATTGCAGGGTTTGAGAGAGGCCGTGTTCATCTCTCATCACTCGCTGTGGTCCCTGGATGGGGAGGGCTCTGTGCCCTGCCCCCCCCCGCAGGACTCCACTCAGCCAGGGGTCCCAGTCTCCAGTGTGTCCTCAGCCCTCACCAGGCAAAGCGCAGCCCAGGCTCTGCCAAGCCCCTGGCAGCCCAGGGGGTGCCGGCCCGTTTCCTCGGCCCCAGGCTCCCTGTCCCCGCCTGGCTGCTCACGGAGGGCCGGCTGCAGGCGGGATGTCACAGCAAAGCTTGGTTTGCTCGCGGGGTCTCTCCTCCCGGCTTCTGCTCACCCCCACCCCCTGGGCCGGGAGGACCCCGGCAGCGTGGGCAGGGATGGGCTGACAGAGCAGGCGTGTGCCCCCCGGCCCGCTCTCTGGGAGCGGCATGAGGACAGCAGCCCTCAGTCAGTGGCGTAGCCAGGATCTAAGAGCAGGGGGAGCAAACATAAAAAAAGGTGCCCCCCCTTGGCTCCTCCTCCGGCCGCTCCGCCCCCCCATTAGCTGCCGGCCGCCATGATGTGCCCCCCCCTTGCTCCTCTGGCCACGGCTGCCGGCCGCGCTGCGGAAGGGGGTGTGTGTCTGTGCCTCCTTTGCAGGGCTCTCCCGGCCCCGGGTGGGTTCTTGCTTCCCCCTGCTCCTGCGGCCTCCCCGGCCCCACCCTTCCCCGGGACTTTGCCTCCCGCACCAGCCTTTGTGTGCGGAGGAGGGACAAGCCCGTGCCAGGAGGGAGGCTGGATTTTAGGGCAGGGGAGCAGCCGAGCGCTGCATCTCTGATTGCAGAGCCGGGGGGGCAGCCAGCGGCTGCAGAGGGTTGCCTTGGCTCCGTGTGTCAGTGCGCCGCGGGCGGGCGCGTCCGGGGCTGGGGCAGGAGCGGAGCTCGCTGCAGCAGGCTCGGGCCACGCGGGACCTGCCCGCGCCAGGGCTGAGCTTGTGTCTCACTCGGATGCCAGGGGGCTAGAGCAGCAGGCGAAGGAAAGGAAAGAAGACTTATTCCGATGGGACAATGGGCCTGTGCGAGGAAGCTCACAGCTACTCTGCCAGTGCTGCGCCCCCCCCCCACTCTGCCTCCTCCAGCCACGCCCGCCGCGCCCCCATTGGCTGCCGGCCACGCTGCGGGCCGCCCTGCTGCGCCCCCCCTCACTCCTCCGGTCGTGCCGCCCCCTCCCCATGGCTCCTCCGGCCGTGCTAGCCCCCCTTGCCTGCAGGAGGTCAGCGCCGGCCGGCCCACGCGCCGCTTTTTGAAACCATGCTGAGGGGAAGCGGCTGCTTCCCCTGCACCCCACTAGCTACGCTACTGCCCTCAGTTACAGGAAGCACATGGCCTGCGCTGGTGCTCACAGGAAGTGGGGCAGGTGGGAACAGGAGCCCCAGCCCGGCTGCGGGCCCAGGCCGGGGGGCACAGTGCCAGGCTGAGAGGGTGTGTGCTCTGCCCAGCCCGCGCGTTCCCCCGGAGAACGCTAACGAGCCTTCGGAAGTCCAGGGGCTGGCGAGCGGGAGCAGCACACGTGGCGGCTGCAGACACGGGGACTCATTCGCTGCCTTTGGGGCCAGCGAGGCAGCTGCGGCCCTGGCTGGGCCTTCATTAAACTGTCGGCTGATCAGCCAACCCACCGGCATGTTAATGGAGAATCTTCCTGCAGCCGAACACCCTCCCAGTCCCCGTCTGCACTTCAACGCCCTCAATTAGCCGCTTAGCATGGACAAGCCTGCAGCGCCGCTGGCCGGGGACGCTGCGCGGGTGGGCACCGGGCTGACTCGCCATCCCTCCGTCGCCCCAGTCTCTGTCTCCAACCCTCTGCCACGCGTCTCCGTCTCCCCAGCAGCGTCCTTCTGCCACAAGCCCTGCGGGCCCTGGGAACCCCTTCCCCTCTCAGTCCCACGGCTTCGCTTCGCTGAACGGGGGACCCGCAGCTCGACCCACCCGGCCTGGCCACCATATTAGCACAACCGGGGGCATGGGGCTGCGCGGTGCAGCTGCCCAGGGCAGTGTGCTGGGCCGGGCCCCGTGGGTGGGGCTGGGCCCTGTGCCCCCAGCCCCTCCCCCCCGGGGCGGCATGCTGGGGCTGGGCCCTGTGGCCCCCCTCCCCCCGGGTGGCGTGCTGGGGCTGGGCCTTGTGAGCAGGGCTGGGCCCTGTAGCCCCCCTGGGGTGACATTCTGGGCCCCGTGGCTGGGCTGGGCCAAGCTGAACAGCAGCCCAGCTTTTGCCCTGGAGAGGCCAGGCCTCAGGTGTCCTTGCACCCACGAGATCCTAATGAAGCCTGATGGCCTCCATCCCCCCCACAGACCCGCCCCATGCTGGCTTTTCCCAAGTTGCTGACGCGGAGCTCAGGGAATTCAGGACCACGGCAGGCCAGAGCAGCGTGGCAAGCGCTGTGGTGGGACCTGCGCCGCTGCCTGCAGCATGGGGTGCCCTGCAGAGACGGCACCTCGGGGTACATAGGAGCCAGCTGCTCCCAGACTCCAGCACACAGCACCAGTGACTTTCCTGAACGCCGGCCACTCTCGACCGCCCCGTGCTGGGCATGGGGCCAGACTGAGGCACAGGCACTGCTGGCCTACAGCAAGGGCCCAGCGCCTGGCGTCATCACAGCTCTCGTGTCCCAAAAAGTCCTTTTCTGGCCCTCATGGTTGTGATTAAATCTTGAAAAACCTGCTCCTGTCATAACCCATGTTGCAATGCCTGTCTGGGTCTGCAGGGAGCCTGCAATGGTCTCTGTGAGTGTGGGAGCCGCCCCCGTCAATACCTGCAATGCGACGTCTGCCCGGGTCTCCAGAGAGCCTGCGACGGTTGTTCTGAGAGTGGGAGCCGCCCCCATTTTAATGCACGCTGTGACATCTGCCCGGTCTCCAGAGAGCCTGTGATGATCACTGAGAGCGAGAGCTGCCCCCATCATTACCCACGTTGCGACGTCTGCCTGGGTTTACAGAGAGCCTGCGACAGTTGCTCTGACAGCGGGAGCCGCCCCTGTTGTAGCACACACTGCGACGTCTGCCTGGGTCTCCAGAGAGCTTGTGATGGTCGTTCTGAGAGTGAGAGCTGCCCCCGTTGTTACTCATGCTGCGAGTCTGCCTGGGTCTGCAGAGAGCCTGCAACAGTCGCTCTGAGACCGGCAGCCACACATGTGTCTCCATGGGGTGTGATCTCCAAGACCCACTGTTCTGAGGGAATTCTGGCCCTGCCAATTCAATAGAGGGTGGGTCACGGGGCAGAGCCACGAAGCATCAGGTCCCAGATTGGCTCATGCCAGCCCTGCCTTAGCAAGGTTATTGAGAAGCAAACTGGCTCCATGTCACCGGCCTCTGCCGGGATCCTGGCCCCTGCCAGTGTGACCCCAGGCCCTGGCACGGCACAAAACTGCCCTGGCTGTGCTGCTAAAGACTCTGCTCGATACAGACACCACCAGCTGTCTCTGCCGCATCCTCCTGCACTGGCCAGGCGGAGCTGCTGGCTGGCCCCTCTCTGGAGGAATTGCACTGGTCAGACCCCTCCTTTCCAGCAGGCCTTGAGAGCCACCTCCGGGCTCACCCCACTCCCCCATGGAGCTCAGATGTGCTTGGCTCTCCGTTTGCTCAGCATGGGGAGGAGAATGGAGCCTGCAGCACCCAGGAGAGATGGGGGCGGGGCGGGGCGGGACGGGGCGGGGCGGGACGACTCTCTGGTCTGGCCTGGCCTGAGGGTTCAGGAGGGAGCTGCCGTCTCTAGAGTGGGCTGGGGACAGCATGTTCCCGCAGAGCTCTGTGCCCTGCCTGGCCCCCTGCTCCCCACCTGCCCCAGGAGGCGCCCCTGGCCTACAATCACCCCCCGGGTGAAGCCACTGTCTGGGAAGGGTTTGTCCATAGGCAGTGCCGTGGACGCTGCCCGCTGGGTGGATTAGGTTCCTCTGCTGGAATGTCCTGCTCCCTGCTGGGGTTCCCACGTGGGCCGTGTGGGACCCCCAGCACTGGCTGCCCTGGCCATGCCTGGCACAGGCAGTTCTGCTGGCAGGGGCTGTCCAGGAGCGGGATATTGCACTCCCCAGGCAACGCGGCACTCAGACATTCTCCTCGCCGGGCGGCAGCAGAGCTGCCTCCCTTACACTCAAAGTGTGTGTTTGTCACAACAGTTTTGTCATCTCTGAGCAATTCCCCTGCACCCCTATAATCTGGGTGCCAGTCAGCCCCTTAACAGCTACCTTGGTGGGAAGTGATTTCCCAGCCAGCCCAGGGCTTTGTCACTCAGCACAAATATTTAATCAGACGCTATAATCACGCTGTCAGCAGATCCCTCCCACTTGCGTGCTCGGCCCGCCGCGCTGCACAGCCCAGCTGCTTCGCGGTGCCACAGAGAGGGAGGCAGAGCTCTGCCAAGGGGCTGCCTCCTCCAGAACCAAAACCGGCTCTGGCTCTGGGGCAACTGCTCCCATCCCGCCCTCCCCAAGGGCACGGGCACAGCAGCCCTCTGGGCTGAGCCGGGAGAGCCCACCTCTGTTATGGCCCATTGCCACCACTGCCACTTCCCATGCGCTCAGTGGGGCTGGATCCTGGGCTGCCAGGCTGGGGCAAAGCAGGTCGGACGAGAACTCGTTCCCTGGGTGGGGTTTGGTGCGTTGCCCCTCCGAGGGGTGGCAGCTGCAGGTTGGTTTGAGGGGAGCATGAAGGGCATGGAGCAGAGGGCGTCCTTAGAAAGATGCCAAGCAAAACACCTGTTCCCTGTGGGAGTTCCTGGTAGCTCACAAGGTCTGTGGCTGCCTGAAGCTGCAGGCGAGGGGCCCGCGTGTCTGGGGGGGTGGAGTGAGGCCCAGGCTCTGGGAGGGAGAGCAGCACGGAGCAAACACAGGGGAATCTTCCCCCAAAGGCTGCTTTGAATTCCCCAATGAGTGGCAGAGGAACGTAGTTACTGGCAGACTGGAGACCCGGCTGGCCCCTGTCCTGCCTCCAACAGAAGCTGCAGAGGAAGATGAATTCTTCCAGTCCATCCTCAAATCACAGAATCATAGAATATCAGGGTTGGAAGGGACCTCAGGAGGTATCTAGTCCAACCCCCTGCTCAAAGCAGGACCAATTCCCAACTACATCATCCCAGCCAGGGCTTTGTCAAGCCAGGCCTTAAAAACCTCTAAGGAAGGAGATTCCACCACCTCCCTAGGTAACCCATTCCAGTGCTTCACCACCCTCCTAGTGAAATAGTGTTTCCTAATATCCAACCTAGACCTCCCCCACTGCAAGTTGAGACCATTGCAGTGAGTGCTTGGCCTTGACTTCCTGAGGCAGTGAGTTCCACAGTCTGATTTTGCAGTGAAGGGAGAAATATTTCCTTTGGCCACTTTGAATAATCATCAGTGCAGGGTTGGGGGAGAGCTTACCCTGCGCGCCAGTGCCCGACCACAGGCTGAGTGCAACGTTCAACCCACGCCAGCTTGGGCTGGGTTAGCTGCCTACACCGCGTGGGTTGGTCTGTACTCCCTGGCTGGCTTGTCCCACATCAGCCAGGGCCCCATGCTGAGGGTGTGGGCCTGGCCCTGGAGAACCGGAGCCAAGCGGAATGGGGCTGCGTAACTGAGGCATCCAGGAGCCTTGTGCAGGGTTTCAAAAAATTTGCCAACTTCAAATAAGGCAAAATTCCTCCGAGAAGTGAGCCAGTGTCCTGTGACACTCGGTCAGAGCAGCTCACTCCCAGCTGGGGCACTGAACACAAGCAGCAGCTTGAGTCAGGGCCAAAGGCTCCAGTTAATAGCAGAGACGTCCGCCCACGTGACCGCTTCATTTTGCAGCCAACCAGGTGGGCTGGCGAGTCTACGCTGGGAAGTGGCACGTGTAAAACACGGAGCAAGTGTCTGTGTGGCACAGTAATAAAAGCAGCAAGCAGCGCTGGCTCATCGAGCAGGAGCAGAGATTGATCGCAGGCCGGGGCAGCATGTTAGCGAGTCTCGCTGCACATCCCAGGGGGAATGAGTGCAGAGACAAATTAATAGGAACCTCCCGGCCTCAGCTCCTTTCCACAAACAAGCAACCGCCAGAGCTCTGCTCCACGGGGCTTCCTGCCAGTGACGCCAATGCCGAGGCTCTGAACTTCGGCCCGGCCTCCTGCCTGGCTGCTGTGAGCCCATGGCCCCCAGGGAGCCAGACACCACATCTGTGCATGCGTCCAGGGACCCCGCCCGCCCCCAGGGAGCCAGACACCACAGCTGTCCATGCCCCCAGGGACCCCGCCCACTCCCAGGGAGCCAGACACCACAGCTTGTGCACGTGTTGCTAGTCACCAGTGCTAGCCCACAATTCCCAGGGCCTGCATGGTCCGACCCTTCTGCCAACGGCCTGCTGGCATCCCACGCCAGCCGGGAGCTACCTGCTGGTGGAGCTACAGCTGCTGGGTTTTAACCCTTCATGGCACGTGGCTGGCTCCGACAGGGCACCGCTACGTTCGGCTCAGCATGCTGCTAGGCAGCCACAGGCACTTGCCAGGTTCAGCTCGACCTGTGTTTGAGGCATGCAAGGCCCAGGATTTTGGCGAAGCTGCAGTTCTATGATGAGGTCTCCGGAAGGTGGGCGTTAACCGGGCCACTGTGATCATCAGCATCACAAGACGAAGGGTGGGACTGGCAGTTCCCCAGCTCCCTGCCCCTGCTGTGAGGAGTTCAGCTGGGTGCTCACAACCGCCCCGACACAGAGCCCAGCGTCCGGCGTGACCGTGACCTGAGCCAGGCCGGCGAGAGCCCGCACTGGCAGGGAGCCTGGGGCAGACAGGCTGGAGTCGCAGGAGCACACGCCAGGCGCCGGATCGGTGAGCCTGTATTCTGAAACTCCATTTGGGGCTAGGCCCAGGGAGCAGCCCAGAGAGGCAGCGGCAGGCCCCGGGCATCCCTGGGGCCAGGATCTGTGGGCTCCTTTCCTGCTGCCTGGGGCCCAGGACACCCCTCCCCGCATCTCTGGCATGTTTGCCCAGGGCCCGGCTCACAGCGGTTAGGGCATCACCTGGGAGGTGGGAGGCCGGTTTGTCCCCGTGGTGCTGCCTGAGGGGAGAAGGGATTTGGACAGCGTTCCCCAACCCCTGGGCTAGGGGATAATCAGACGGGGGCCCCCCAGGCTCCCGGGGAAGCTGTTCCCCTCCCGACACAATGAAGAAGCTGCTGGGCCAGAGCCTGTGAGCTCACCAGCATGAGCGGAAGCTGCCGCACCCCCGGCAGGCGACGGTGTGATACGGGGCCTGGAAAGCATAACTGGGCGAGTGAATCACACTCACTCTGATGAGTGGTACAATGGTGCCTGGTAAACACGCGGCGTGTGGGACTGGAAACTCATGGCCCAGAACTGGAAAACGGGACCCTGACACTGTCCAACGCTACACAAGAGTCGGGGTTTGGTGTCCAGAGACCTCCGCTTGCTCCAGCCCACGGCGGAGACCCGAAGAAATGCACCCTCAAGTTCGGGGATTTACAGCTAGGGCACGCAAGGGAAAGGAGCTAAACCAAGTGACACAGCACGTAATTGAAACGGAATGATTATAAAACAAACGTAACCACACCCCGGGAGGAGACAAATCAGGCTGGTTTTGTGGCCACCTTGTTTGGTGGGACGGAAGGGTTAGTTCGGTTGCTCGGCTCTGAGCTGCGGAGGACGGGAACCTGCCCTGCTTTTGACAGACGAGACGTGTGTAAAGGAGGTGAAATGCGTCTTGTGTTGTTCTCAGGATTGCAGGCGGCAAGTCAGGCACAGATGGATGCTCTGGGTTGGCTGGCTGGTAGCGACAACAGTTGCCCTGGGTCTGGGGCAGCGTCTGGCTGATCGCATCCCTCTCCTGCATGGGCCCAGGCTGGCGCGGCTCATTGCGCTGTGGCCGTGTGGTACGGCTGCCCTCAGGCGCAAAGGGAAAGCTGAGAGTGACAGAGACAGGACAGTATGAACAAAGGGGGGGCAGAAAGGGACACACCAAGGCAGGGGAGCCGGAGCGCTCGTGTCTGCTGGCGTGGCAGGGCTGGCCGGGTGGCCCTGCTGCTGTGCTGAGGTCGGGACTGCTCTGAGGCCGTGACGCTCGGGATCCTGGGCAAAGGACGAAATCCCTGGAGTGGTGCAGAGGTCTGATGGCCTCAGGGGTTAGACTAACTCGTCTGGCTGACTCATCGCTTGTGTCCTTTTCCAGGCACCACTGGGACTACAGGGGGTGGCAGCACCATCTTACCCCCTTGCCCAGCTTTTCCCCAGTGAGGTGCACACCGTGGGTAGGCCTGCCAGCCCCCAGGGGTGACAACAGCAGGTCCCAGCCAGGCTCACACACACCCCGCGCTCCCAGAACACTGGCCCACGCAAGCTGCAAGGCCAGCGCCTGAGCCAGAGCCCGGGAGGAACAGCAGCAGGAATCACTGGGGCATGCGCTGTGGGATGCCCCACATGAGCCACCAGAGGGCACTCTCGCCCCACACCGCACACCCCATGCCTGGAGCCCCACACCCAGGGCCTTCCTGCAGTGTCCCATCCTGCTCTCCAGAGACACAAAACCCGACTCCTGCTGCAACCCCAGAGACGCGGGGCAGGGCCCATGGGGCCAGCAGTGATTACACCCTCCAACACCCCCTCTCCCCCGTGAGCACCTCAGCCACCTGCCAACGTCAGCCCCCCCCTGCCCCCCCCCCCCCCGACACCCCATCGTCCCAGCTGCTCCCTCCCCCACAGACACGCCCGCCCCGTCTCTCCACTGACTGTCCAGCACCGTCCGAGTGCCCCATCGCCCCCACGAGCCCTGGCCCAAGCCCCTCGCACCAGCCCTTGCCCTGTGCTTAGGGTTGCCGGCGTCTGGTTTTCAACTGGAACACCCAGTCAGAAAGGGACCCTGGTGGCTCCGGTCAGCACCACTGACCGGGCCATTAAACGTCCAGTTGCCGTGGGGCTGGCAGGCCCCCTGCCCGGCTCCGTGTGGCTCCCGGAGCGGCTGGCATGTCCCGCTGGCTCCTAAGCACAGGGGTAGCCAGGGGGGTCCGCGCAGTGTCCCCGCCCCTAGCGCCAGTTCCACAGCTCCCATTGGCCAGGAATGGCTGCCAATGGGACCTGCGGGTGAGGTGTCTGCGGGCGCGGGCAGCGCGCAGAGCCCCCTGGCCGCCCCTGCACCTAGGAGCCAGAGGGACATGCCGGTTGCTTCCGGGAGCTGCCTGAGGTCCACACCGCCTGGAGCACACACCCCTCACCCCTTCCCAAACCTCAAACCCCTGCCCTAGCCCTGAGCGCTCTCCCACACCCTGAACCTCTCATTTCTGGTTCCATCCCAGAGCCTGCCCCCCAACCTTCTGCCCCAGCCCAGAGCCCCCTCCTGCACACCAAACCCCTCATCCTTAGCCCCACCCCAGAATCAGCACCCCCAGCCGGAGCCCTCACCCCCCACCCCGCACATCCCAACCCACTGCCTCAGACAGGTGAAAATGAGCGAGTGAGTGAGGGTGAGGGCGAGCAAGCGACCAGGGGTGGTGGTGGAGTGACGGGGCGTGGCCTCAGAGAAGGGGGCGGGGCAGGGACAGGGCCTCAGGGTAGGGGGCCGGGGCTGGGGGCAAGGATGTTTGGTTTTCTGCAATCAGAAAGTTGGCAACCCTACAGCCGTGCCCCTGGCTGCGAGGCACTAGGCCGGCGTTGGGGGCAGAGCCCTGCTTCCCGCAGCCTCCCTCCTGCTGCGCAGCCCAGCCTCCAGGGGCTTTAATAATTAATGACGCCTCAAATTAATTAATCCCTGACTCAATCAGTGCCTCATTAATGGGGCTCTCTGAGCGGGGTGCGGCGGGGTGGGCTGCCAGAATGCGGCAGGGCACCGTCCTGCCGCCCCAACATGGCCGTGGCCTGGCCCTGACTGACGCCAGCGCCACGCCGCTGCTGCGGCCTGTGCCCCGGCTGGGCTCCCTGCGGCGGGGGGCAGCGGTACTGTCACCGCTGGCTGCAGAAGGGCTGGTGTGGCTGCCCAGGGTCCACCCACACTCCTTGCAGGCCTCTGGGCCCGTGCTGGCGGAGGCTGGGGAATGGGCAGCACAGCACGGGACAGCCCCGCCGCAGGGCTAGTGCCAGGAAACAGGCCGGGGACGCGGCGGCTTGGCGGCTCTTTCCGCACCAACAGACGTAGGCACCAGTAATGGGGGGGGCCCCGCAAACTGCAGGGAGTGGGGCGGTGTCTGGGCTGTGCCCAGTCCTTGGCACTGACCACTTCAGCAGTCCAGGCCCCCCTCCCCGGCCACAATTCCACCGGGGCAGGCCCAAGGGCTCCATGCCGCTCGCCCTGCCTCTCGCTCGCCCTCCATGGCTGCCTGCCGCAAATCCAGCCAAGCCAGACTCCTGTGCACAAGCCCTGTGAGCTCAGAGCTGTCAGCCGGGCCCTAGAACGCGCTGCCGCGGGCTGTGTAGCCAGACCCTGCGCGCTTGGCTCATACCAGCCTCCTGCCTCCTTTCCCGTGTGCTCCAGCATGCGGGGGTATGTGTGTGTGTGTGTCTTGCTTTGCTTGTACCCGGGTGGGGCATCGCCTCCTCTTGGCCCTTGCTCCCTGGGCATGCCTGGCCCAGCCACGGGGTTCTGGTGGCTCGTCGGCTCCTCCATTCACGGCGTAGCAGGCCCTGGGGCTGGGCTGCGAATGCCTTGCTCCCACTGTACAGTACAGGGCTCTGCTAACTGGTACCTCGGCTGGGGGAGCAGCTCCATACGGGTCCCTGTCTCCGGTAACCACCCCCCACCCCCTCCACACACACAGGGGGCAGAGGCTGCACTGTGCCGTCTGGGCCCCGCTCGCTGGGGCAGTCACATTTGGCTGGGGGCAGTTCATGGCTCTCATCCATGTTTGGTTAATTAGGTTTCAGAACATCAATTCCCCAGCACGCCCTTGGTGGCAGGGAATGTCCTTATTGGCAGTCCTGGGAGGCAGGAGGGCACAAGCCAGCCCATGTCTAAAGGCCCCTCCCCCAGCCTTGCGGGAGGGACCACTAGACCCGGGAACCAAATGAAGACGGGAGACAACTAAGGAATAACAGGGTCAGGAGTGAAGGTCATGGGTTCAAAACTAGGGATCCAGAGGGGGACACCGAGCAGAGAACCCCGGACAGTGCCCGCTGCTCCTCACAGCTGTCTAGGGAGCCAGCGGATGCTGCCCAGAGGAACTCTGCCTGGATGCGTGAGACCAGGGATGAACAGAAATAGCCCCTCACAGTCGCCGAGCACCCCCTTCCTTGTCCAGCATCCTCCTCCTGGTATTATAGATAGTGACCTTGGCCAGGGCCAGGAGGTTGACGAAGAGGTCTCGCAACTTCGCAGGGAGTGGCTGGCTGGCTGGCTACACCATTGTACTGCTGCCCGTCACTGGAGTATCAGGCACCAGCCTGGTACCAGGCCTAGCCAGGGCTCTTCGGCACTTTAGTAGGGTGACCAGATAGCAAGTGTGAAAAATCGGAACAGGGTCGGGGGTAATAGGCGCCTATATAAGAAAAAGCCCCAAACATCAGGACTGTCCCTATAAAATCGGGAAATCTGGTCACCCTCTACCTTAGCCTCCAGCACATGCTGCCCCAGAGATCAGGTGTAGCTGGGGAATTTAAAAATCGGAGCTTGAATAATGACAACATCTCCTCGCTCGCTCTCTGTAGAGGTGTTTTTATGCATGTGTGTGCTGTGTGCACATCTCGGTGTGTGTTTGTGCATGCGTTGTGTGTGTGCACACACACACACACACCTCCCCAGCCCGCTCACTGCGGCCGCTTCTCAGCCCCACACTGCAGCAGGGAGCGGACAGTCTTCTTGGCTCCAGCTGCCGGGGCAGGAGGTTCGGGGTTCTAGACTGACCGGGGGCTTGGTGCCGCTCGCTGATACTCGCCCTGTCCCTGGCCATGAATATTCTGGTGGCTGAATGGAGCAGGAATGACGCGATGGCTCCAGGAATCGCTGGGTGGGTGCGTGGCCCGGGCTCCTTTCAGCATCTCTGGCACTATGGGGCGGGGAGCGGCTGCTGCCATGCTGGGGGGGCAGTGCTCACCCACACTGCTCTATAAATACCCTGCACATGTCATGTTCGCTTGCTGTTTGCATTTGTGCAGCCTGGGAACAGCCCAGCATCCCGTGACCCCGGGGTGCTGAACCGACACTGGCTGCTGCTGGGGAGAGGCCTGACCCCATTCCCCCTGCTGCCAGGACGGGCACGCTGGCTCCAGGCACCAGTGCTGGCTCGAGCTGTGCCCAGACCTCTCCCCTGGGCCTAGGCGCAGAGCCCCTGCAGCTCCCCACTGCTGGCGAGTCCCAGGACAGCAGAGGCCCTGGCCCTGGGCCTGCCCCACACTGGGCCGGGCACTCAGGGTTGCAGGGCAGCGTGTGGCCAGGCAGGACGAATGATCACAGCAAGATGGAGAGGAAGTAAAAGCTGAGCTGTTTCCTTATCTGCAGCATCAGGGCTTTGCTGTCATTACCAGAGCAATTATCATCTCATTGAGACTCTTTAGCTGCCCTGATCCGCCTCTCCCCTGGATTTGCTCTGCAGGCTGGAGCTGCCGGAAGGGAAAGCAGCCTAATAAAAAGGAAAGGGGGTCTCTGGCTTCTGCTGTGGAATCTCCACCGGACAGAGCAACCTGGGGCCAGGTGGGGAACTCGGAGAAGGACATTGCAGCCAGTGTGTGCATCTCCAGTAGACTGGCCCAGGGCAGGGTGGCAGGTTGGGGCACATCAGAGGCACTAGGGAGGTAACCAAAACCCCCCATCCCATTACCCTCTGCTTAGCAGAACAGTTGACCCCCCCACCACCACCCTGTATCCCCAGTGCAAGCTGGGGGGCTGGGACAGGATGGGGAGAAATCGCTTAAGGGGGACTTGCTCCAGCTTTACACCAGGCAGATGCCAGGGCTCCAGCATCTGCCTCTCCTCTCTCTGGCCTCCGTCCCAGCAGCACTGGGCCTGCTCCCCCAGCAAGCAGAGAGCAGGACCGTGGCCTATGCCTGCCTCTGGGCCTGGTGTTTAGGACAGCCTGGAGCCAGCAGCACCGTGGGCTGGCGGGGGACAGAGGGCTTGTGGCCACTAGCAGCTCCTCCCGCCCTGTGCAGCACAAACTGGCCCTGGCGTGGGAAAAGGCTGAGCCCAGCTGCAGCACTCGGTCTCCAGCTGCAGCAGGAGGCTAGGGGCACGTGGACCTCATCTGGGTATTCTCTGCAAACAGCAGCACAGCTGGCCTGGGAGCTGGGGTTGGGGGCCCAGCAGAGGGAGCTGGAGAACCCCCTCCCTCACACCGGCTCCAATCCCCCAGGGAGTGGCAGGACGGGTCCCTGCAGGACAGGCTCTAGCACCTCACCTGGCATCGGCAGAATAATGCGGATAGATCCGTCAATGGCCGAGCGCGTCCGATACTGCATGCAGGTCTGGGCACCCAGCTCAGACAGGGCTGTGCAGAACTAGAGGGGGCTCAGAGGAGCAACAAGAAACATCACCTGGGAAAACTCTCGTGTGAAGAGATTGAAACGACTGGGACTGTTAGAGGAGATGAACAAGAGAGGTTGTGATTAAGTCTATAAAATAATGACTGGCCTAGATAAGGGAGATCGGGAGCATCTGGTCTCCCTGGCTCCTAACACCAGGACAAGGGAAAGTTCAATGACATTGAAAGGTAGGAAATGCAAAACATGACAGGAAATTAGACTGTGGAACTCACTGCTACTTGATGTTGTTGAGGCCTAGCACTTGGCAAGGTTCGAAGAGGGAGTGATCATTTGTAGGCCAACAAGAATAGGCCATGTTATAATAATTGCTAACACAGGGTCAAGCAGCCTGCAGTGACTAAAAGTGTGATCACGCATCTCAGGGCAAACTTTTAAGAACCAGGACACGAACCCCAAACTGGTGGTGAGTTCTATGCTTAGCTTCCAGCAACCAATCAAGTGTGAACTCCCCAGGCACTGTACCAGCCTCGCCATGGAGTCACTGACAGGCCCTGGGGTGTTCTGATCTGCCTCGCCACCCCAGCGAGCCTGCGTTTATGACAGATGGCCCTTTACACCAAGGATCACAGCAACATTCAGGTCACTCCCCATCCCAAAGGACCCATCACCTACCCCAGATCAATTGCACCTTAGATCTCACACTAAAGACAACGCTTGTAGCCACTCCTATAATAAACTAGACACCGATTTATTAATAGGAAAAGGAAATGAGAGGTATTTCTATTGTTAAAGCAGGTAAATATAGATACACAAATGAGTTACAATCTTATGTTTCAAAGGGTAATAGAAGCTTCTATAATTAGTAAGTGCTATATGCTCTTTAAGACTAACAAGCTAAGCAGCTGAAGATCCCTTGCTTATGCCTGGAAAATCTTGTCCTCCAGAGTCCAAGTGGAACAGAGCTACAGTTCCTTCTTGTTAGGTGTTCGTATCCCTCCTCCTCCACCCCATGCTCTGAGCCGCAAACTCGGCTGATGGGAGCAATCTACTGGCAAGGCTCATTTTCATAGGGGAGAGCAGAGCAAAGCAACAGAGTCTGTTTTCCTCTTTAATGTTTCACAATAGTCCGTCTGGTGTCGATGGACCTTCCCTGGTGGCCAGGATGTAACACCTTCAGTTGCAGATCGCCACTTCACACTAGTTAGTGTCTCTCTCCTGGCAGGTGATTTACATGGTCACAGAAACTCACAATACCAATGCTCAAATAGCCCTTTACAATATGGGATACAGACGCTGTAAGTGAGATTAATGCCGGCCGCCATTCACAAGCATTCATTAAATCTAAACACATTCTTACAACCCTAATCCCTATTTCAACAGTACTAATGCACAGGTGAGCCAGACTGGTTCCACCTCTTTATTTGTCAGTCTTCAGTTGAGACAAGGGGAGCTTGGCATGAGCTGGCACCTGGTCTGCCAGCACCACACGGAGCATATTAGAAGGAATTAAAACCTTATGCTTTGGGACTTAAACTGGTCTCTAACTCCTAGGCATTAGGACAAGATCTTCATGGGGGATGCTATCTCCCATCTGCCTGCTGCAGGTTCTCACACCTTCCTCTGCACCAGCTTCCTTAGAGGTTTTTAATCCTTCCGTAGAGGTTTTTAAAGTCAGGCTTGACGAAGCCCTGGCTGGGATGATTTAGTTGGGGATTGGTCCTGCTTTGAGCAGGGGGTTGGACTAGATACCTCCTGAGGTCCCTTCCAACCCTGATAGTCTATGATTCTATGGTGTTGGCCACACTCAGAGATAGGATCCTGGGCAAGGTGAACTATGGGTCTGATGCAGTCTCGCAATTACTAGACTTCAGAGTCGGAGATTCCAGGGCCAGAAAGGCCCACTGTGATCACCTAGTCTGACCTCCTGTACAGCACAGACCGGAGAACTGCCCCACAATAACGCCTTTGCATCTAGGCCTGCTCTTTTAAACAAAATCCACTCTTGATTTAAGAATTTCCACTGATGAGAATCCACCACAAACCTCCTCTAGATGATGTTCCATTTATTCACCCTCACTGTGAAAACATTCCATCTCCTTTCCAGCTTTGGATCTCATGCGAGCTGTGTTTGCTGGATTGAAACACATCTATTAAAAAAAAAAAACCTCTTCCCATGTGGCCACTTTCTGCTGTCGGACCTCGTGAGGGTCACTTGGATAACTCAGTAGATTGAGCTCCTTTAGTTTTGCTGCAAAGCAGGTTTTCACAGCTCTATTTGAAGTGGACCCAGTGTCCAGTAACAGTCTCACTAATGCTGTATATGGCAGGGATACCCCTCAAGATTCCCCTGCTTAACAGTGCAAGGATCACAGTCACCCTCTTAGGGCTTGTCGACCCAGGGAAATCTACCAGCCAAGTCACACCAGTATAGCTATGCCGGTAATCTCCCTGAGCAGACAAGCCCTGACCTAAAGCATTATCCTGGGAGCTCATGTTCACCTGGTTTTCTACTCTGACCTCTGTGTCCTTTCAATGTCCTCACATTCTCACATGCAGTCCTCCATCTTATAAGTGTCTGTTTCTAGACCCCTGACCTTGCATTTGGCTCCATTAAAATGCATGCTGTTCAAATGAGCCCCTTTACCAAGTGACTGCTCTGTAGATCTGCCCTGCCCTACCCCCATCATTTGCCACACCAAAAGAATGTGAGTCAGCTGCAGTTTTACCAGCAATGGTTGTATCGTTTCCTCCAGCTCATTGATAAAGATGTGGTATAGGCCCGGGCTGAGAACAGCGCCCTGTGGCCCCTCACCAGATCCACCCCCTGGAGGATGGCTCCCCATTTTCATTTACTTTTTGAGGCCTGAAGAAGAGCTCTGTGGAGCTCACCAAATTGTCTCTGACCAACAGAAGTTGGGGCAATAAAAGATCTCACCTCCCCCACCTCGTCTCTCTTTGAGATCGATCAGTTAAACAGATTTTAATCCATTTTATATGGGTTACGCACGCTGATGTTGTAGAGTGCTGGTTATTTAAATCCGACTGTCATGCAGACTGCTATAGAGCGTTTGACTCAGTCCTAAGTATTATCCCTTTTGGGCCAGAGTGGTGAGCCAGCATTCATGGCCTTGGGGGCTGCTTGCCGCAGAAGTGGAAATGAGCGATGGAG
Source organism: Terrapene triunguis (assembly GCF_002925995.2). Classification (NCBI taxonomy): domain Eukaryota; kingdom Metazoa; phylum Chordata; order Testudines; family Emydidae; genus Terrapene; species Terrapene triunguis. The sequence goes on along the minus strand of NW_020664461.1, from coordinate 6,234,573 downwards.
CCAGGTAGTTCTTTGGGGCCGTGCTGTTCACGGACACAGCATGTACACAGCCCTGTTCCCACAACAGGGCAGGCAGCTCCCTTGCTCAGAAAGCCAAGCCCGCATTCCCATGTCCCCAGGAGCTTTAACGCTGCATCCTCCCAGGCCCTTGCTCACCACTTCTCCTGCTAGCTGCTGGCTTTCTCCCTTTCCCACCCTGAGGCACACAGCTGCTCCCAGCCCATGGTTGGAGTCAGCCCCAGGGATAGCCTCTGCCCACCTTGCCACCCATGTGACTCGACGCCTTGTTGCTTCAGCTACCACTACACAAAGACCTGAAGAAGAGCTCTGGGTAGCTCAAAAGCAGGAGTTGGTCCAATAAGAGATCTTACCTCCCCCACCTTGTCATTGATAAAGGGTCATTTAATCACTCCTTCCAGTGAGCTCAAATGACCTCTCGAGGTCCCTTCCAGTCCTAGAATCTATGAATCTATGAATCTATGAAAGGTGGTTGGTTACTGTCCATGGGTGTCCTAATCTCTGATTGTTCTACAGATCAAAGACCTGGTTGAGGGAAGCCATTAAACACTTTCCCGTCTAACACTCTGTTCTGTCAGCGTTATCGTCAGCAACCACGCTTATGAGCTCGTTTAAAAACTATCCAATTTATTTGACAAGACATATTTCCCATAAAACGATGTTGATTGGCATTAATTATGCTACCAACCTTTAATTCTTTACTGATTGTGTCCCTTTACTAGCTACTGTTTAACATTCTCTCTCGTAACTGATGGAATAGAACGTATGCAATTATCACACTGAGATATGAATACATCATTCTGCTTCTTTCCAAATACAGAACAGAAATATATACACTGAAAACTTTTGCTTTTTCTGCATCATGATTGACAATCTTACCATCCTTGTCTAGAATCAGATGCGAACCATTGCTAGGATTTGGTTTGTTCCTGATATATTTAAAAGAATTCATTCTTATTATCCTTAATCCTTCACTGATACAGACAATTGATAAGGGAAGCTAAAGATGTTTCCTAGGTGCTAATTTGTACTGGTACTCATTGCTATCAGCTTTTCTATTTGCTAAATATTTATTTTTAATTGCTTCTTCCACTACCCCTCATTACCCTTATGTTTGCAGAATTGTGTTTTTTGAAAGTCTAATAAAGCATTCCTAAACAACTCCAAATTTTCAGTTTCATGTTTAAATATTTCCTTCCCCTCAGTTTTGCTTATGATTGTTTTCAGCTTTGGCAAATGGGCCCTTTTAAAAGCACCAGGTTGTACATATTGCTGTCCAGGACTACAAGGTTAGTGAGATCGTATCTTTTATTGGGCCAACTTTTGCTGGTGAGAGCGACGAGCTTTTCACACTTACAGATCACTCTTCTTCAGGTCTGAAAAACATACTCAGTGTCACAGCTACCTATAAGGTGGAACAGATTGTTTAGCACAAGTAGTTAACACATATGTCCCTACAGACCAGGACACACCAACTCAAAGCGGCACTAGACCCTGCCAGAACAGCAGATCCAAAACATGCAGACACATCTCCACTGGATCCTACACTTGCCTGTCACAACATCTGGTGTGCCGCATCCAGTGCACTAAGGGCCCCAATAACTACTATGTGGGTGAAACTAGAAAATCACTGCGCTCAGATGAACTCTAGGGTGACCAGATGTCCCAATTTTATAGGGTCAGTCCTGATTTGGGGGTCTTTTTCCTATATAGGCTCCTATTACCCCCCACTCCCGTCACGATTTTTCACACTTGCTGTCTGGTCACCCTAATGAACTGGTGCCTGCCTGGCCTGCAGGGCAGCAGGTTCTCATCCCATGCGATGAGAGTCTCAGGGCGGAGCAGAGCAGCGTTCCCCTGTGTGACGGTCGTGGCGGCTGGGAGACGACGGGGGCTGGCCTGCCCTGGACCGGGCACACCATGCGCTGGCGCTAATGCAGGATCTGAGCCCCAGCTGCCCCTCGGCTCAGGCCCATTAGCCCTCTGTTACTGCCGTGGGCAGCTAATACAGGCCTGATGGCACAGCCTCATTTCCAGTCTGCACCGTAAACCTCCCAGCCCGCTCGGTGCAGGGGCTGCCTGCTAACGACCGAGGCCCCCTCATCGCAGCCTGGTCCAGAGCCTGTGGCTGCCCTGGCCAGATCCCCCCCAGAGCTCTCTGCCGGGGAGACAGCCCTGTGCTGGCTCAGTGGCCCTGCAGTCGGCTCCTTGCAGCTGGCCTCACTCTGTGCCCAGCCCCTGCGCCAAGGACGTATAAACCAGGGGAATAGGAGGACAAAGCAGCAGAGTGGGGCTGGCAGGGGAGGGGGTTCTCCCCCAAGGAGCTGCCCTCAGGCAGGAGCCTAGTGATTTATTCCCTCCCCCTCCCCCCCCAGCAGCCAAGCTGCATGCCATGCTGGGAGCAGCCTCCTTCTCCTAGCTAGCAGCATGGGCCAGACCCGGAGCAGCAGGAACACAGCCCGCCAGTGGAAAGGCAGGTGTCCTAGGGCTTGATCCCACACAAAGCCCCCGGTGTTCCCCCCAGGGCA
>NW_020664461.1:6231858-6232017 GCF_002925995.2 Terrapene triunguis | reverse complement strand
CAGGGCAGGGCCCCACAAAGCCCCCGGTGTTCCCCCCAGGGCAGGGCTTGCTGAAGGCTGGGGGGCCCAGGACAGCACCATGGCAGGGCCTTGGGATGCCATCCTCACAAGCACAGCAGGGGTCACAGGGGCTGGAACTAGGGGTACTGGGGCTCCCCC
>NW_020664461.1:6218232-6231848 GCF_002925995.2 Terrapene triunguis | reverse complement strand
CTGGGGCTGGAGATGGGGATGGAGGATCAAGGGAGGACACAGCCTGCCCTGGGGGTAGCGGGGGCTCACTGGGGCTGGCCCCTCATCCTCTAGTCGGTGATTTTGAAGTTCCTTGTCCAAGGCCGCAGAGAGCAATGAAAACAAAACCCATCTTCTGAGCCTTTGCTCTGCCCACTAGACCCCACTGCCCTCCCAGAGCCAAGCACAGAACCCAGGAGTCCTGGCCCCCAGCCTCCCCCACACACTACTCATGAGACCCCCTCCCTCCCCTCTCATGCACATTTTTTTTTAAATATATGGAGATATCCTATCTCCTAGAACTGGAAGAGACCCCGAAAGGACATCGAGTCCAGCCCCCTGCCTTCACTAGCAGGACTAAGTACCGATTTTGCCCCAGATCCCTAAGTGGCCCCCTCAAGGATTGAACTCACAGCCCTGGGTTTAGCAGGCCAATGCTCAAACCACTGAGCTATCCCTCCCCAGTTCTGCTCCATAGTTCCCCAGTAGTCCCCTTGCCCCAGTGCTGCCCCCAGAGCCTGCTCCTGCTCTCAGCCCACGACTGCACCCACAGAACACAAGGCTCCTGTGGGTCGCTCATGCGCACAGGGAGGGCCCAGGCCTGGGGCTGTCGCTCCAGCCCCTCCGCCCCGGGAAGGTGGACAGGGCTGCAGGACATCGTCTGTTCACCCCAGCTCCCCTGCCCAGCCACGTGCGCTCAGGGCAGCTCGGGGGGCAGCAGCTAGTCCCCCTGGCTGAAGCGAGCAGCCAGCAGGGCAGGGCAGGGAGCCCCCTCCCCCCCAGGACATCCCCTCAGCCTCCTTCCCTGCCAGGCCAAGAAGCCTGACCCTGGGGGCTTCATGGGGACGTTGCTCAGCACCCCTCCCCCTCCCCTAACGAGGGAGCAGGACAGGCCATGGGGACGGGGCTTCGCTCGCAAAGGAGATGAGCATAGAGCCGTGGGGGAGACTGCAGGCTCAGGGGGTGCAGAAAGGGACACACTCCCCTCAGTCAGTGCTTCCCCCCCAATACCCCAGAGTTGGGGGGTCCCAGTCAGGGGTTCTCTCCCCTCTGTCAGTGCTGCCCCCCAGCCCCAGTGCAGTGATGGGAGCGGGGGCAGGGGGCGGTCAGTCAGGGGGGCACACTCCCCTCAGTCACTGCTGTCCCTTCCCACCCCAACCCCTGGTGAGGGGCAGCCTCTGTGGCCAGCCTAGTGCATGGGGCTCCCCACAGCCCACCCAGACGCTCAGCCAGGGAGCGTATCCCAAAGTCCTGCCTCTCTCCAGGAAACCCACTCCTCATCCCAGCCTCAGTTTCCCTCACCACTTTCCTCAGGCCTCCCAGCCAGACTCACCAGCAGAGCCCAGCTCCCAGTACCAGCCGAGCAGCCCCCACACTCCCCCCGCAGGAGAGCTCACCACAAGTGAGGGGGTGGGGCGAGCCCATATTTTAAAGGCCCCAGACGCCTCCCCTTTCCCAGCATGCTTTGCCATGAGAAGCGTGATGGCTGGGCCAGGCCTCCCCTTCCCCCACTCTGTTACCACTGGCCCACATGGCTGGCTGCTCTGTGCCCGCCCTGCGCCCCAGCCCACCGGCATTGGGGAAGGGGCGCGCCGGCTGCTTCCCCCGCCCCCCAGGAGTCCCAGCCAGGGACAGGGCCGGCTCCCTCCCCGGGCACTCAGGGGCAGGGGCTTGGGGCAATCAGCCCAGAGGGGAGAGGCTCAGACGGCACCGACCTGCCAGGGCTGATCCTAGGGCAAGGCCCAAAGCCAGCTGTCCTGGGTGCAGAGTCTGTGGGGTGGCCTCGGGAGAAGGGGTCCCAGCACCGGCCAGCTTGTTCCAGGCCTCGGGCACCCTGAGGGCGGGCGGGCGCAGCGCCCCAGCCCAGTCGCGAAAGGGCAGAGGGCCTGCGCGTGGTGGGCGTTGCTGGCGGAGGGGCGGGGCTGCAGGGTGAGCGGCCGGCAGCCATCTCCCCCATGCAGCTGGGGGGTTGCGGTGGCGTGTTGCCCTGGGCTGCACAGGCCCTAATCACCAGGAGTTCCCTTGGCAGTGACTCCATCCCGGGCCCATCCATCCCTGTCAGTTCCCAGCCCTGGTCACCAGCCATTCCCTTGGAGCTGCACCTTCCCCTGAAGAGCTGTGATCTGCCAGGCCGGCAGGAGCCAGCTACTGTCCCAGCCATGCACAGGGCCCCAGGTGACCAGGGAGGAAGTGCTGCGGCACACCTGGGCGCTAGACAATCGATCGGAGACAGGACAGGCTTTTGTCCTCTTTAATGTCCCGCTCTAGTCCGCCTGGTGTCGCTGGGCCCCCTGTGCGGCAGGACAGAGCGCCTTGGAGACGTTCTTCACGCTGTCTCTCCTGGCTGGTGAGTTATAGTCACAGAGGTTCACGATGCAAAGGCCGATACGGATGCTGTACGTGACATTAATGCTGCCAGCAGCTCACCAGCATTCCATAAAGTGCAAACACCGAACCCTTCTGATAACCCGAATTCCTGGTTTACCAGCACTAGCCACAGGTGAGCCAGACTGGCTCCAGCTCCGGGTTCGTCAGTGTTCGCTGGGCCCCGCTGGTGTGTGGACAGCAGCTCCCCCCGGCTCCCCCACAGCATGGCAGTACCATCTGCACCCGGGAACAGCACACACCACAGCCCCTCCCTGAGCCAGCCACACTCGTCACAGCAGCTTAATGGAGCCCATTTATATGCAAAATCTCCAGGAAAAAGCAGTAATTAATGAAGTCCCTTTCATTACCATTATGCAAATGTGATTAATTTCAGCTGTTATGAATATGCAAATATTACAATTATTGTCTAATTGCCAGCGCGTGTGCAGGGGAGCAGGCGGGATGATGAATCACAGGCTTGGCCCTGGAGCTTCCAGGCTGGCACATGGCACAGGGGGCACGGAGCAACAACAGCACCTGGCCCAGCCATTGGGCGCTGGCTGCAAGGGGCCTGAACACAGGAGAGGGGCAGGGCCTGCGGGTGGGGGCCGTGAAGGCAGGACTCTGGGGTGAGCTTTCAGAGAGAGGAGCAAGGAGCACAGAGAAGTGACTTGCCTGAGGCCATGCACCGAGTCTGCAGAGCAGGAAGCGAACCCAGGCGTCGCGGCTGCCAGCCCCACACTGCTGTGGGTCTCCTCAGCATGAAGGCCATGAGCGCAGGTTCCACTCCAGTCCCCATGCACCTCTGCTGGGAGGGTTTTGGGGGGGTCAAGGCACCTGGGAAGGGAGCCCCAACCTCACCACCCTGCACCAGGGCAAGGGGTGCTCCCGGGATGGGGGGTGCAGGCTGGGGGGCCTTCTCACTCAGGCCCGTGTGGCAGGGCCAGCGGAGCCGGCGCCAGGGAGGGGGACACACACACAGATGGCAGGGCAGGCAGCTGCACCCCCCCATCACAGACGAAGGAGCTTCTGTTTCTTCTCAACTTGCTGTGCCAGGCCGTGGCCTGGCCTGGCCGCCCTGATGCTGGCCAGCGCAGCCCGGGGGTAGGGCCCCACACCACATGCTCCTCCCAGCAATTATTTATCTACAGAAAAAATGATTTAGTCAGCAATTCCCTCCATAAAAGCCTGTTTCCAGCACGGGCCCGTTGCTTCTGCCCTGGTGCAGAGTGAGGACACAGCAGAGGCAGGGATGCAGATGCAGGGACTAGCTGGCGATTGGGGCAGGGGGAAAGGGAAGTTTCTGCATCTGGGGCGAAACAAAATCTCTTTGGAAGCACGACAGGGCTGCCCCCTGGCCACACACAACGGGCCGTGTTTCTGAGCCATGCCGCCAGCTCCTGGCCGGGCCCACCCATCACCGGCTTGCTCCATGGAGCCCGACGTCCCCAGCCTAGCACTGCGGCTCGGCTCCCAGCAGCATGTGAGCCGGGTTCCCTTTCGGGCTTCGCCAAGGGGAAGGAAGCAGTGCCACCGACATGGGCCTCCAACCCTGCGAGCCCGGGCAGCAGGGCGAGCAGGCTGCTGGCCCTCACCCACTGGGAAGGAGGTGCCCCGGCCAGCATGGGCAGAGACTCCATGCCAAGCGGTCTTGGGCAGCCGGCAGCTCTCACTCCGGAAGAAGACAGGGAAGTGCGGATAAAGGGCTGGGAGGGATTGTAGGTAGCTCAGGAAGCCCTTGAAGGTGCGTCCCGGGGAGTGGGTTGGGGAGGAGAGGGGTAGGGGGAGCAGTTGGCCACCTGGCTTCATGCCAGCCCTGTAGGGTCACTGGAGCCGGAGGGGCCCAGGAGGGCCTCATCCTCTGCATACGCGTTGGCTGGTGTCTCCTGCCTGTTTCACAGCTGCCATGGGAGGCGCTGGGGTCAGCACCGGTCCCCAGCCCCGCCCCAGGGTTCGGAGCCGCTCACAGTCACATCCCCACTCCCCCAGGGAACAACTGCAGAGGGAGAGAGTGCGGCTCGTCCTGTCTGTGCAAATGCACACGCGTCAGCACGGAGCCACGTGCACATGCGTGCACACACATATGTAAGCACCCTGCCACGCACACACCGAGAGACACGTGTGCATGCAGACAGACGCTGGAACGTGTGTGCATGCACAGACTGACGGACGTGCCCACGCACACACACACACGTACAGAGACTGACAGACGCTGGGACGTGTGTGCATGCACAGACTGACAGACGTGCCCACACACACACACACACGTACAGAGACCGACAGACGCTGGGACGTGTGTGCATGCACAGACTGATGGACATGCCCACGCGCACACACACGTACAGAGACCGACAGACGCTGGGACGTGTGTGCATGCACCAGACTGACAGACGTGCCCACACACACACACACACACACCCACACGTACAGAGACCGACAGATGCACAGAGCCAGGCCAAGCCACGCAGAGACACACACACAGCCTGACAGCTGGGAGCTCCTGCCTCCCAGGCTGCTCTTGCTGGAGAAACCCTTGGAGACTCGGCTTCCCCGTCACAGCTCAGGCAGCCCCGGCTCAGGCCTGGGCCCGCTGGCAGCATGGGGCCAGGAGCGTGCAGGTGGGCTGGCTCGGGTTTGGCTGGTCTCAGGCTGACCCAGGGACGTGACCTGTGGCTCTGGGGGGCCTAATGTAGATGGATCCTGGTCAGGCAGCAGCTGAAAGCCAGGTGGCAACAAGCCCCAAGAGACTAGGGTGATGGCCAGCGCCTTGGAGAGCTGGGGCCGCTCTGCATGGCCAATAGCTCTGCCCTGCCCTAGGAGGTGTGGGGGTAACACCACCCCCGAGCACAGGGCAATCAGACATGGGGGGGCAGGTACCAAGGGACAGTGAGGAATGGGGTTGTATCCCTTTAAATCACTGGCGAGCCCGCTAGCACCCTCTGCTCCAGAGCCCACTGCATCACAGCTGGGGCAGCTGGGCAGGACGGCAGGGCAGCGCCCCCTGCTGGCAGCTCTGCACAGAGCTCAGGGTGACTCCAGCATCTCCACAACTGTCTGCAGCTGGCTCGGGCCCTGCAGGCCTTGCGCTGGTGTTGGACCGAGCCCGCCTCCATCCCTCCCTGCCCCCGCGCTGTGTCCCACCCCGAGCCCCGTGGAGCCGTGGGCTCTGCCTGGGAGGAGCTGCTCCTCGGAGGAGCTGGCACGTGTGCCCCTTGCTGTGGCAGCAGCGAATATTTTATTTATAACCATGTAATTAGTGTTTTCCCTGCGAGAGGCAGAAGCTAAACATTGCTTATTAGAAGGGCTGAGCCTGATGCAAGCTAATGCCAGCGCCTCCGCTGACTGGCTGGCTGCAGGCCAGCCCTCCCGAGCACCTCTGCCCCCCATGCATCCGCACAGCACAGGCAGCTGCCAGGGTGCAAGGAGCCCAGCGGGGAAAAGGGCATTTCCTAGACTGGCCCCCGGCACTGCCACCCAGAGACTTGCCCGCCAGGTGGGGCCTGGGCACTGCACAGACACACAGGGCAGCACGGCCCCATGCCGGACACACACAAAGGGGAGCAGGCTGCAAAGTGGATGACCTGAGTGCTTGGCACAGCCCCGGCACACTGGGCTGCCTGGGGTGGCTCCCAGCATGACCTGGCCGCAGCCAAGCCACTGAGGCCTCCCAAGTGGCAGAGAGCTGGGCTGGGCTTACGGAGATGGTGATCACCAGAAAGCCCCCGGTGTTCCAGCAGGCAGTACCTGGCCCCACGGTGAGCACTGAAACCAGGGCCCCAGCGTAACGGTTAGCAGCAACGTGTGGCTAGAGCAGGGGTGGGCAAACTACAGCCCGCGGGCCACATCCGGCCTGCCAGACGATTTAATCCGGCCCTCGAGCTCCCGCTGGGGCGTGGGGTCTGGGGCTCCCGCGCTCCAGCCGGGGAGCGGGACCAGTGGCCAGTCCACGACTCTTCGTGGTTCCCGGAAGCAGCAGCATGTCCCCCCTCCGGCTCTATGTTTAGCCAGGGGGCTCCGAGCGCTGGCCCCAACCCAAGCACTGCCCCAACAGCTCCCATTGGCCGGGAACTGCAGCCAATGGGAGCTGCAGGAGCGGCATCTGCGGACGGGGCAGTGTGCAGAGCCGCCTGGCCGCACCTTCGCGTAGGAGCCGTAGGGGGGACATGCCGCTGCTTCCGGGAGCTGCCTGAGGTAAGTGCTGCCCGGAGCCTGCACCCCTGAACCCCTCCCGCACCCCAACCCGCTGCCCCAGCCCTGATCCCCCTCCCACCCTCCAAACCCCTTGATCCCAGCCCGGAGCACCCTCCTGCACCCCAAATCCCTCATCCCCAGCCCCATCCCAGAGCCCGCACCCCCAGCTGGAGCCCTCCCACCTCCCCCCACACCCCAACCCCCTGCCCCAGCCCGGAGCCCCCTCCCGCACCCTGAACTCCTCATTTTTGGCCCCACCCCAGAGCCCGCACCCCCAGCCCCAGCCCCAACCCCAATTTCGTGAGCATTCATGGCCCCCCATACAATTTCCATACTCAGATGTGGCCCTTGGGCCAAAAAGTTTGCCCACCCCTGGGCTAGAGGTATCTTCTAGACCAGACGCTGTGGTGTTTGCACAGCACCCAAGGAGGCCCAGGACTGGAGCATTCAGGCCCATAGTGTTGGGATCCACTAGGCATAGCTACCAGGTAACTCGGGAGAGCGGAAGGCCAAAGTGTCGATGGAGCTCTTTTGCTTTGGGCCTATCTGAAACCCCCAGACTCCATCTTGTGAACTCTCATCTACTCCTGTGCTAACTGCTTACATGTTAAAGTAGAAATGTATTGGTCAGCGTTTCTAGCAAATGGCTGCAGTTTCACTCATACTAGCAGAAATAATAGAGATAAGGAGGGAACAGAGAGATAGTTAGTTTGCAGCTGTTTTCCCATATATCCCCAAGGTATTTAGTGCAAAGGGTCAAGGAACGTACCGTGTTCTCCCTTCAAAATGACAAATGTATCCGCAATAGATGTCTCTTGTATCCCCTTCCCCAAAATAATATGTATTCTGTGTAACCTGTTATCTATTGGTCAGCATAATGACGTAAAAAGGATGAGAACTGAGTTGTTTGTTACTGATTATAAAAAGGGCCTATGTCGCCCATGTAAGGTGTGTCTCCTCTGGCACGAGCCGAGGTGCACCCTCTCAGCTGACTGACAAATAAAGAACCTGGTACCTGTCTTTATGTCTCTCCGTGCCTCCTTGGTGTAATTAGGTAAGCTCCGGGGGGAAACGGGCCCTATTTGGCCAACAAACTGGCGACTCCGCCGGGACTTCTCTCCCTGTGGAGGACACTGACCGGCGACCGAAGGCGATTCCGAGGAGTGGCCACCTCGAGCTGTTGTTTGCTCGGGCCTCGGGTCGTTACAATCGGTCAGGGCGGCTGTGTCCTCTCTAAAGAGAACTCCTAACGACACGGAGATAAGACGGTACCAGAAGAAGGGGAAGGTCCAACAGCCGGACGCGGCCACTCCGGGCGGTAAGTGCGTTTACCTCTTGGGTTTGAGGGATAACGCCCCCGCAGTGTAAATTGGGCCCTTTGGGTAATCCCTGTGTGGGAAGGTATTGTAGATGGACAAATGTTTTGTGGTTATGATAACAAAGCAGGCAACGGTTAATGAATAATTTCACTAACTTCCCTAGTCTGTGGGCCGTACTGGACAATTACTGGGACGTAGAAAAGCCCCAGGGCTTGCTTTTATTCTTGGCAGGAATATTGTTCTTTTTCATACTAATGATATGCTGGAAGCCAAAATTGTGATAACCAGGTCTAGGACTTAAACCGACTCTAGCCGCACCGAGACTCCTGCGAGGGGAAACCCCGTGACCAGGATGTCTTGATCGCAAGGGGGGTCGGTCGAACCCGTGACCAGGTTTAATTAGACACGAGCATAATGGGGTCCGGACAAAGCGCATATGCTGGGACACCCTTGGAATGTATGTTAAATAATTGGAAGGCATTTAGACGCCAGGCTGATTATGGAATGGTATTATGTAAAGATGATCTGATATTTTGTTCAAGTGCCATTTAACTCCGACAGGCTCGGTAGTAATGGCTGCTAAACCCCAGAACCCTCCCACTGTTGTAATGCCAGAATCGGTGTCCCCTTCGGCTTCTTCACCCCCACAGGCTTTAGAGAGTACCCCCCCCTTGGTGGGATTGTATCCGTTGATTACTGAGAGTGTGGTAGCCCGTCCAGGAACACAGGATCTTGTGTCATGTTGCTTTTAACATCTGGCTGCTTTTAAGGCAGAGGCAGGAGAATTCTCAACGAATCCAAGCAAGTTCATTTCTATCTTTGAAGGTTGTCTAGCTAGTCATAAGCCTCACGAGGGAGGACTCGGGTAGCTTTATGAGTAAGAATGTTTAAGGGAAGAGACCAGGAAGGGTGGGGGCTAGTTGAGAAACCCACCCTCCTAGCTAAATTGGTAGTGAAAAAAAAGCCGGTGCCCATGGAAGGGACGGTTCAGCAAGAAAAGCAGGATCGGGCCCAAGCGGGCAGGCAACAGACAGAGAGATTGGAAAACAGGTTGGAAACTTTGAGGGCATAGTGGAAGGAAAAGAGTAAGTAATTATAAGCATGGGGATTTCAAATCCCCAGGACAATAATTGGAATGGTAAAATCTGAGTTGATTGGGTGTCGTTTTGGGAGACAAGCAAGTGATTTAAGAAAAGAGAGTGAGAAGTTAACTCTGTAGTTGCTAGAGGGAATCAAGCAGTGAAACTTGGTAGGAATGTCTGTAAGTAATTCAGGCAGGAGGTTATTTAAGTGGAATTATTCAACTATGAATACGTTAGTCTAATTTGCTGAAGAACACTCCTGCTGTATACAATCTGTGTTTTATAAGTTTGAGATGAATTGGTATTGTTTTAAAGTTGCAAAACTGAGAATACTTTTGCCAGACACAGGAAACTAGTGTTGTTTAAGGTATTTAGCATTTAATCCTTAAGGTGACTTAACGCTTTACAAGATTTAAAATGTTTTAACTAAAGACCAAAGGTTGTGGCTGCAGCAGGGTAGTCAAAGCCAGGAAAATAAAAGATTTGAATTTGGTTTTTGGGTAACAAAATAGCAGATAAAAGATCTGGTAAAGAGAGAGAAGGCATTTAAGGTTTAAAAAGGGAAAGCTATTAGACACCAGAGGTTGTACAGAGTGAAATCCTGAGAAGTGAGTGTGCTTGTCCTGGTTTGTTGCTTCAAAGCTTTGCACAGAAGTTATGTTCACAGAATGAGTTAACTGAGAGGAAAATACAGCTGGCCTCAGTCCAAGGACATTGTTCATAGCCAAGACTTTGCTGACAACCAAGAAAAAGGGGGGGGGCCTGAATGTGCCCAAGCAAGTGAGATCTGCAAAATACTGCAAGGCATAATGAGGACAACAGAAGGGTTAAAAGGCAGTTTTGCTGGATAGTATTGGCTCAAGGATTTAAAAATTCCCCCACTCTGTTCAGACAGGCTTTGGCCAGAGACTTGGAGGAGTGGGATAATTCAGACAAAGCCCTCTTGCTGTAATATGTAGATGACTTGCTAATTGCTGCTGTGGATCTAATCCCTTGTCTCAGAGCTACTGTGAGTCTCTTAAACTTTATTGGACTGCGAGGATACAGGGTATCTCAAAGCAAAGCCCAAATTGCTCTTTCAGAGGTTCAATATCTGGGATTTCACATCAGGCAGAATATGGATTCCAGAGTTTGGACTGTGGGCTAAACCTCTGTATGAATGTGTTAAGGGAACGGAACATGACCCCTTTCACCGGTCCCCAGAAGCGGACAGGGCATTTCAGCTATTAGGTGCCTGGAAGCGTCCTGTGGCATACTTTTCTAAACAACTGGATCAAGTTTCAAGGGGATGGCCAGCCTGTTTGAGGGCGGTCGCAGCTACTGTTCTAGTGCTTGGGGAAGCGGAGAAACTGACACTGGGAGGAACTGTGTAAGAGTGTATATTCCCCATATGGTCCGAGCCTTGCTGGACACTAAGGGTGGTCTTTGGCTCACACAGGCTCGGGTTGCTCGGTACCAGGCGAAGCTGTTAGAGAATCCTGAAGTCACCCTACAGATCTGTCCCTCCCTTAATCCAGCTACACTGCTACCAGAGACAGAAAAACAGGAACATGACTGTTTAGAAATCATAGATGTTCAGTATTCTAGCCGCCCAGATCAAAAAAAAAATCAGCCACTCCCAAATGCTGACTTGGAATGACAGATGGAAGTAGTACTGTTGTGGATGGGCAAAGGAGGGCTGGTTATGCTATTGTGTCTCTTCATGATACCGTGAAAGCTAAGAGTTTACCGGCAGGAACATCTGCCCAGCTTGCTGAACTAGTGGCCCTGACCCGTGCCCTTGAGCTGGCAAAAGACAAACGGGTTAATATTTTTACTGACTCAAAGTATGCTTTTGGGGTATTGCATGCTCACGCCGGCTTTTAGAAGCAGTACAACTCCCCTCAGCAGTAGCAGTGGTACATTGCAAAGCCCATCAGAGGGAAGATCAAGATGTAATCAAGGGCAATGCCAGAGCAGACAAGGAAACTAAGCGAGCTGCTATCCTGAAATCACCAACAGAGGAGAATGCCCAAATGCATGCCTCGTCCCATCAGTGGGTGAGCTTGCAGCCCCTCAGTACTTCCAAGAGGACAGAAACCTGGCTGACAGTCTCGGTCTCCAGGAAAAGGAGGGATGGCTTTATTCCACAGAGGGAAAAATCCTCCTGCCCAAGGGCCTGATTCAACCAGTGTTGCAGAAACTGCATCAAACCACACACGCAGGCAGAGAGGCTCTTATCCAGCTCATGAATAAATATTTTCTAACCTCTGGACTTAAACCACTAACATCACAGGTACAAGCTGAGGTTTAATCTGCCAAAAGAATAACCCTCGACCAGGAGTAGCAGTGCCACCAGCCACCCTGGAACCTACCCCAGGCCCAGGATTAGTGTGGCAAATAGACTTTACTGAGTTTCCCAGGACTCAAGGGTACAGGTACCTTCTCATCTTAGTGGATCAATTCAGCGGGCGGCCTGAAGCCTTCCCATGTCGCAACAACACTGCCAAGACAGTGGCTCTTAAGTTTGTTAAGGAGATCATTCCTCGCTTCGGCCTTCCTCAGTGGATGGAATCTGACAATGGAACACACTTCACATCTCAAGTGGTTCAAAAGATATCAAGTGCTCTGCAAATCCCCTGGAAACTCCACACACCCTGGCGACCACAAGCCAGTGGAGTAGTGGAACGCACAAATCAGACACTCAAGGTACACCTCTCAAAAGTCTGTCAGGAGGCCTCTCTTGAGTGGCCTGATGCCTTGCCCCTTGTGTTATTTTGCATTCGTGCTCTCCCTGAGGGTAGGATAGGGTTTAGTCCCTTCGAGATTATGTTTGGAAGAGCATGGCCTATGAATGGTACCCCAGTTCTGGCAGGGGAGTGGGAGATGGGGTATGGTTTCTTGTCTCAGTACATGTGCCCTCTGTCTGCTGTTCTTTCTTTTCTTCACAGGCACACCAAAGATTCACAGGCTCTTTTGCTGGATACTCCGGTCCACTCCCTGCAGCCTGGTGACTCCGTTCTCGTGCGGACCTGGAAGGACGAGCCTCTCCAAGAAGAAGTGGAAGGGACCCCACACCATCCTGCTTGTCACCCATACAGTGGCAAAGGTCGAAGGACACAAGAACTGGATTTATTACTCTCGACTGAAAGCAGTGCCCATTCCTGAACAGTGGACTGTCCAGCCTGCTAAGAAGACTGCTGACGACAATTTGGAACTTAAGCTGTTATTCAAAAGACAGTAACGATCACTGGGAATGCGTTGTGATCTCTCTGAACAGTCACAGCATACTCCCCGCGAGAACCCTGAGCATTGGTTTTTATTTTTTTATAGAAGGCGGATCTGGCCTATGTATTTGGTCTTGTTATTTTTTGACTTGTTTAGTGTCAATAATTCTTGTTATCCTCTGGGTATTTGGGTTGTGGTAATTACAATATGGGTTTAGGTTTAGGGTCTTTCACAGCATTTCTTTTTATCACAGAGGCAATTCTTCTGTTACCTACTGTTTCACCCACATCGCATGCAGGATGGGGAGCCATCCCTGCAGATATGGCTACTAACACATATGAGGCCCTGAAAATTGCCTTTGCCCATGAGTTTAATCTCTCCAACTGTTGGATATGTGCCCAAACTCCCCATCATTCAGCGGGATTGCCCTGGAAAGTAGTACCCCAAAATTGGTCAGACTATTGTCAAAGGTGGATGGTTACTAGCAGTAGCACCTCTGACAATTTAAGTTTGCCAATAATACCCTGGCCATAAAAAAAAAGCATAAGTTCTAAGCTGTACCAGCTTCAATTGCTGGCTTTGCAAAACCGCCAGGCCCTAAATTATGTGTTAGCTTCGCGGGGCGGGGTCTGTGCCCTTATTAAAAAAGAGTGTTGTACCTATGTCCCAAAGTTTTCACAGAACATTAACAAGCACATCTTGTCAGCTGAACGGGCCGTTAACCAGTGGAAGGCCCAGGAAGGGGAACCCACTATTTTGGATTCCCTTTGGGGTTGGATACCTGGTTTAGGGGAACTAGGGGATATAGGGGAAGCATTGTTCACATCTTGCTCACAGGTGTGGTAATATGTTTTGTTCTTGTTCTTTTGCTCATTTGCTGTAAAGTGTTTATATGTAGGAGTTGTACCTCCCATACCCTAGAGGTTCCCTTATATTCTCTTATTGATAATCCTAATTGCATGGAGCTTAATCGCATTTTGTCTTTAGAGTATGAGAAAACTCTGACAAAGGTTTGTTGAGTATTCTCAAAGGGGGGATTGTTGGGATCCACTAGGCATAGCTACCAGGTAACTCGGGAGAGCGGAAGGCCAAAGTGTCGATGGAGCTCTTTTGCTTTGGGCCTATCTGAAACCCCCAGACTCCATCTTGTGAACTCTCATCTACTCCTGTGCTAACTGCTTACATGTTAAAGTAGAAATGTATTGGTCAGCGTTTCTAGCAAATGGCTGCAGTTTCACTCATACTAGCAGAAATAATAGAGATAAGGAGGGAACAGAGAGATAGTTAGTTTGCAGCTGTTTTCCCATATATCCCCAAGGTATTTAGTGCAAAGGGTCAAGGAACGTACCGTGTTCTCCCTTCAAAATGACAAATGTATCCGCAATAGATGTCTCTTGTATCCCCTTCCCCAAAATAATATGTATTCTGTGTA
>NW_020664461.1:6190738-6208232 GCF_002925995.2 Terrapene triunguis | reverse complement strand
GATTAAGGCAGCTAAATCCGAATTAAAGTCCTAGTGTAGACCAGGCCTATGAGATTCCTCTTGCTGGGCAAGCGCCTCAGCCCAGGCTCAAGGCAGCTGCATTTCAGCGCTGGGCCAAGAGCTCACTGCAGCGTGGGCTGAAACACTCCCTAGCAATGTAATCATCCATCTCCATCCCAATTAATCGGTACGAGGGAGCCCACGAGTGGCTCCTATCAGCAGCAGCATCTTGGCTCTGCTGCATTTGGGGGAATTAGGTAACTAGGCAACTAAGGAAGCAACAGTATTAGAGTGACACCGAGTTACCAGTGAAACTGACCCACAGTTAGAGATCCGTCCAGACCCCCCTCTCCCTGCCCACAACTTGGACACACTCAGCCATGCGGCCTGCACAGGGACCTGTTAGGACAGCATCTGTAACCCACCCACATGGTGTCCCGTGCTGGCACAACCCCCCCCCCCCTCCAGGTTCCTGCTGTAAGCCCTTCTGTCCCCACTGCACAGAGCTTGTCCAGCCACACCTGTGCCCGCGTCTTGCTGTGCACCTTGGGGCTGATCCTGCACCCCAAGCTCAGACAAGAGAGCAGGGTGGCTGGATGCAAGACAGACAGGCCCCCACCCAGATGACACATGGCACCACCCCCTGGCCCAACAGGCAGCTCTGTCCCCAGGCCCTTTCCCTGCTCAGGGATGCGCCACCTGGGAGAGTCCATGCTGGGTCCCCTCGCCTGTGCTCTCAGCCCCCCTGTGTTCTCTCTGGGTGCCTGTAGGAGCTGAGCTGGGCCACCAGCGGGCTGCACTCCCCCAGCGCACGCTGCAGAATGTCATGCCAAGGAAAGGCTGAAGCGGGCATGCGCTCGTGCCAGCGAGCTGGTGTCATTCGGGGCCGCAGGCCCCAGGGCTGGCACCTCAGGAGCATGTTCTCTTTCCTGCACCACTGCACTGACACCATCATGCACGGATACACAGAGGGCTTCACCAGCCCAGGGGTAGCTACAACCACTCGCTCGCTCCCTCAGCAGCTGGTCCTGCCATGGGCAGAGCGACGGCACCCCCGCCCCTGTGCGCTGGGCAAAGGCACCTTCCCCTGCGATGGCAAAGCCCCCACAGCCACCTCTCCTTGTCCGTGCTCCACGGGCGGCCAATGTGTGCTGGTCGCTGCACCCATGAGATGGCAGGGGCCTATTCCCAGGGCTCTGCAACCCCAGGGCCAGGATCTGCCATGCGGGCAGGGGACTGGACTCGATGACCTCTCGAGGTCCCTTCCAGTCCTAGGATCTATGAATCTATGAATGTGCCCCATGGCATCAGTGGCTGGTCCTGTGCGTGACTCCACAGAACTGGCATGTGCTGTGGAGCCAGAGGAGTGACGCCAGGCCAAGCCAGACACCCTGCATGACCCCTCGCCTAGTGCATATGCCTGGGCACACATCGCCTCCCACGGTAGTGCCAGCCCACCTGTTCAAAAATCAGACGCCAGACCCCAAAACCCACAACGCTGGCCCCCAGACCAGTTTCTGTATGGATGGAACGGTGCGTTTGGGTCCCCGCCTCCTGCCCCCGCACGCTGGCAAACAGCTCTGCTCCCAACTCATGCCCTTGGGCCCTGCGCCAGGAGCACTGGCTAGCGGCACCGCATTGCGCTAGGCCCCAGAGCCACATGGAGCGCGGGAGTCCCGCCCCCAGGAGCTTTCAGTCCAATGGAAAGTGGTGGCGAGTTTGTAATGCGGAAACTAGGGCCACCAAACTCATCCCCTGTAGGGACCACAGCACAGCTGTTAACCCCTGCTGGGCTGGCAGGAACCAGAGGGGGACCTCAGTGAAAGGTCATTAGCATCACCCTGGGGCAGCAGTCCCTGTAAGCCCCAAGGTGGTGCCTGGAAGAGCCAGGCTGTGGAAGGCTGAATTCCTGGGACGGCCCGGTCACCTGCCTGGCCCTCACGCTGGCTCTCGAGAGGCTGCCACACCTGGTTTGTAACGGGCAGCGCCCACTCACCAGAGCAACAGTGCACAAGTATTGGTGCAATGGCCAAATCCACCGCTACGCACACCATATCGCACAGCAGAGCGTCCAACCGGTGCGCCAGGCCTGACCCCAACTTTCCGACACAGATGCCTGGGGATTTTCTCCCCCGCCTGGGGCAGCGTCTGCACCCAGCCTTCAGAGCCACAGCCCTGCCCCGTCCCGCTTCAGCTCCGGGAAGGACCGGGGCCGGGGGAGCAGGCTCTTACCCGGTATGTGGGCTGGCCCACACAGAGAGCCACAATACACATGCCGCCAGCTTCCCACCAGCAATGGGCCCTGGGCAGCAGCGTCCTTGGCTTTCCCTGGCTCTGGGGGCAGAGCAGAGCAGTGACAGCTAGAGACCACTGGTCTGGCACTAGAGTGACACAACACTGTGCTAATGTCGGTTACTCGCGTCACAAGCTCCTAATCTGACCTCTTCCTGCTGAAAGACGGAGGCAAAGCGGAGGAGACCTGGCCCGGGTATGGTACCCCTCCGGGTCGCCTTCCGGCTCTGCTGAAAATCAGTTTGGGCAAGTTCTTGGCCATGGCCTCTGACATCTGCCGCCCCAGATCACAGAGCAGCCTCAGCTTTCCACGCCATCGCAAGCCGTCCTGCAGCAGGGGCCACAGACGCCTGCGTTGGGGAGAGCTGGCTCCGCGGCCCAGGCCGGGCTGGCACAGAGCGAGGAGGAGGGAGATTTAGGCTGAAGCTGAGGCAATGTCTCCCAGGGCAGAGTTACACCAGGATCAGCTCCCCAGGCAAGGTGTGGAGCTGCACCGCCAGGGACAGCAGCTAGGCCCCACAGAGCCTCGGCTAGCGGCATGGGCCAGTGGGGACATCCTGCTCCACTCCTCTGTGCGGTGAGCCCACAGCTGGCCCAGCCGCTCCAGTCGGGTTCCCGCAGGCACAGTGGGGAACAGGAGTCCCCGGGCGCTGCAGCTCCAACGCGCTGTGTGGGATCCCCAGCGCTGCTGGCTTTAATGGGAGTGTAATCGGCTTTTAATTAGCGCCTTCTCCTCTCACCTCAGGGGGGAGGGATCGAGAGGATAAACACAGTGGGGTGTCAAATGACTGGCACACCACCAGCCTGCTGCTCCTGCACCTGATAGCGCAGCTCTGTACCACGAGTGTGTGTGTAGCCCTGCACCCCAGGGTGTGTGTGTGGGGGGGAGTTGTAGCCCTGCACCCCAGGGGGTGTGTGTGTGTGCGGGGGGGGGAGTTGTAGCCTGTGACGAAGTGGGACTGTTCTTAATGTTTCCTCTGAATACTGTGTGAGTGCCTCAGTTTCCCCTATGCATTTCTTAAGTCTCTAGGTGGTGGGGAAAGGCCAGTGTGCATCAATCACCGACACTCTGTCTCCCTGGCAACAAATGGCCAGGGCCCCTTCCCCCCTGCAAGGAAATAGCTAAAGGTGAACAAAGAGATCAGGTGACCTCCTGGCCCAGGAAAGAGACAAAGCCGGGAGAAGGAGGGGCTGGAGGGGGTTTGAGCGTTGGAGCTACCTGGGGACTAGGAGTGAGGGCAGACGTGGGTGTCTGGCTCTCTGAACCCCATAATGGACCCAGCCGAAGGGTCCCGTTGGCCGCTGTACCTACAAGCTCTGTTTTAGACCGTGTTCCTGTCATCTAATAAACCTCTGTTTTGCTGGCTGGCTGAGAGTCACGTCTGACTGCGAAGTGGGGCGTGCAGAACCCTTTGGCTTCCCCAGAACCCCGCCAGGGCGGACTCGCTGTGGGAAGCGCACGGAGGGGCATATGCTGAATGCTCCCAGGAGGTGAAGCCGTGTGAGCTTCTTGCCCTGAAGACAGTCTGCTCCGAGGGAGAGGAGGCTCCCTAAAGTCCTGACTGGCTTTGTGGGGAGCAGTTCCAGAGCATCGCCTGGGGACTCCGTGACATAGCCCTGCACCATGGGGAGGATGTGTGTGTGTGGGGGGGGGAGTTGTAATCACACGAGAAACACACAGATCTGTACAACCCCACGCGCACGTCCCTGCCTCAGTTTCCTCACCACTCCTGAGCTCTCTGAGCTGGGCACATGGTCACCCGGGGCCATCCAGGGTCCTGTTGCTGTGCATGCTTCCTGGGGGTCTGACACATGCAGCCTGCCCCCCGTCCCCAGCTGACCTGCTCTGACCTGTCCAACCTCTTCCCCTCTCCTGGCCACGCGCACCTGTGTGGCCCGGAGCCATCCCGGGAGCCCTTTCATAACCACCTGCCAGGTCCCTCCATCTTTCTCCTGCCCGGGGATTGCCACGCTCCACTGCCCCGTTCCCTTCACACAGGAGGGGGAATGTCTTCTCCCAGCTCCAGCAAACCCCTTGTCCCCAGGTGCTGGACAGCTGTTGAGCTCTAATGCCCCCCCATGGGCCCTGGGCTGCTGTGGCGGGTGCACAGAGACAGAGAGGGCATCCTGACGTCACACCTGCCCAGCAGCGACCCGTTCGTTCCCTGACCCCCCAGCAGGCATCCCTGGTCTCCCTTGGACCGGGCCACTCTTACCCACACAGCACATGAGTCGGTGCCGCCAGGAATCAGGTCTCGGGAGACTCCCCTGCACTCTGCCATACAGGAGCAGATGCCCCACACACCAGGTCGCAGCGCCATGCAGCCTGCCTGGCCCTCCCCCCGGACAGAGGGGCGGCTGGGTCCAATTTCAGTGCCATTGCACCAGACCGTTCCAGCAGCAGCCGGACTGATTTGATGTGGGACCACGGCTTGACAGCACTCGGGCCATCGCCCCCAGCTGCGCGGCCTGGGAAACGTTGAGCAAACGTAAAAACCTGGGAGGGAGGCAAGTCGTCTCCCCCCCCTCCCCCCGCCACCCCCAGGCCCTCCTAGCTGGCGCCACTGCCTCTCGCCTACAGACTGAACCCTAAACCCAGCTGCCATCATCAGAATGGAGGGACCATCCCGGTCCGCCACCCTGGCAGCTCGGCCTCCATTTCGCAGCCCTTGGGACAGGGCCTGGGTCTCCTTACGTGTCTGGACGGTGCTCAGTACATGGCTCCTTCCCAGCGTCTGCAGAACAGCTGTGTCTCCCCTGCCTGCCCCGCTGCACGGGGCCCAGCCGGCTGAGGCCCCTGCCGCCTGTGGGATGCAGCCGAGGGGACCGGGACTGGGCGTGTTTTGGTAGCTCACATGCATCACGGCGGCCTGTTGCGCCATGGCCAGACTGCACTGCCCCATGGGATTCACTGGGCCCTGCTCGGCACCAACTGAGCCACAGAGGGTCCAAGCTGTCCCCGCGCGGTGCCGTGCAACAGTGCCAGGCCTCCTGCCTCTGTGCCAGGCTTATTCCCTTAGACCTCGCAGTCGGCCCTGGTACCAGGCTGCCAGCTGTTCCCAGCCCACGCTGCCATCGCTTGGTTGAGGTAGCTGACCTGGGAAATCCATCGAGGCTCAGTGCAGGCTGCCAGCTGCGTGGGCTCAGGCTCGTCCCAGACGCCCCTGAGAGGCTCGCCCTGCTTGGGGACCGGGACAGCTCAGGGCAGCCAGAGGCAGCAGAGGCTGAACAGTTGCTTCCAGAAGGGACCTCTCAGCAGGGCTAAGGAGGAGGCAGCAAAGGACCCGCAAGCCACCCTCCCCGTCCGGGGCCCTAGCACCAGAAGCAGGAGGGTGCTGTCCTGCAAAGCCAAGCACTGGCCCTGGGGGCCCCTGTCAGCTCACCGGGGCCTACGAGCGAGCGGCTGTGACAGGGGCCCAGTCTCTGCAGTCGCAGCAGGCTAGAGAGAGCCCAGCCAGACACAATCAGCAGAGATCTCCCATCTCCTGCAATCTGCTCCCTGCATCCCCGCTGACAGCTCCCGCTGTTCCCATTTGCACTCAGCGCCTGAGCCCTGGGAGATAAAGCTCCCCTGACGCAATCCAGCCACGAGCGTGTATCTGATCGGCGAGCCGATGCCGACATGGCACAGGGATAATTAGCCAGAGAAAGGGAGGGTTCCCCTAAGAGCCGTCTGTTCCTTTCCATGCCCACAGCCAAACCTCTTGTTCCTGCTCCAGTCTATCCTGCAATGTCCTCCCACCAGGCCTGTCTCTTTGACACCAAACCCTGCCCCATGGGTGTAGTTTGTGGGGCACAGGGGGCATTGCCCCCCCAAACTGCAAGGCCCCCCCCACTCCATGCTGAAGGCGGTCAGTTTCATTGTGACTCCCCACCTGCTATTTCAGCTCCATGGCACTCCCAGCAAGGCTCCTTGTTGGCCGTGGGCCCGTGTGTCCGATCCTGGCAGCTTCGCCCCGGGCGTTCTCCCAGGCAGCTGCCTGTGCGCGGTGCTGCCTCCCGACGTTCACACCACCCCTGCCACACTGCAGTCCCACCTCTCCCTGCTGCCTCCAGGGAACCAGGCTGTCTCTGGATAACTCACTGCCCTTCCCCTGACCGTGGCCTCCTGGTCTGCCCTCAGATCAGGTCGGGGAAACCCGCCGCACAAGGGGGGCTACCACCAAGAAACGTCGGGGAAACGTTGCCTTCTCAGAGGGACCCTGGCACACGGGGACGACCCCACAAACCCACCTCGGAGCCATCACTGTAAATCCGCCTCCACTGCCTCCCTCATGGCCCTGCTGATGCCAGCCATGAGGTCATTGCAGTGACATCACCAGCGTTACCATGGCCACAGGTTGATGTCATAAGGAGCGCACTGGGAGGAAGCAGGAAAAGCCAGAAACGCAGCCTTCTTCAGACAAGGGCTGATGTCCTAGGGTAGCTGTGCCCCCCAGCACTGCCCCAGCCGGCTCTGCCCCCAGGGGAGAACAGGCCGCAGCCTGAGTGCTGAGGGGTGATGGGTGATGGGAGGGAGCTGCCCCTTGGGCTGAATGTCCTGCTCCCAGCCAGTCGCCCCCTGGTCCCTGCTGTGCTGCATGGCTGCGGATGGCTGAACCAGGCACTGCCCAGCGAGAACATCCCCACATGGCCAGGGCCTGGGGCCCGTGCCAATGTCCCAGCCACATCAGGACACGGCTTCTGGATCTTCTGTCTGCTGCTGGGATCTGAGAGGCAGCCGAGCCGGGATCCAGCCAGGCTGAGCTGCCCCTTCTTGCCGTAATGACCCACGTGTGATCCAGCCTCCTCCCCGGCCCAGCTGCCTCGCCCCAGCACGCCCGCAAGGGTGGGGATCGCAGCGCACTAAGCCCATGCTCCTGAACAAGCTGCCTCTTCGTGGCCCTGCTCTCTGCCCCGGATCTCTGCGCCCGCCCCAGCATGCCAAGTCAGTCAAAGCAGCACACAGGTACCGGAGCTCCATGGGGCACCCGGGGCATCCATACTCAGACCCCACCCCCACCCCCTGAGCTGTACAGACACTTCTGGCTCCGGGACATGAGACCAGAACCTCCTGGTCCCCTGCAGGTGGCTGCACTCAAAGCCCTAGGAGCCTGGGACCACAGGGACCGTCTACGGGGGGAAAAGGGAAATAAGCAAAATCCAACCACATCTCAGGAGTGTGGCCAGCCCCACAGCGCCACCTATTAACTGTGCGGCTTCCTATGTCTGGAACGCGTTTCACACCATCCCCGCCCACTCCCGGGTGGGTCCAGCCAGACTCGGTGTAGTACAGGGCATCAGAGAGCGGCTCGCTGTGATCCAAGGATGTCTCAGGCGAGGCACTGCCAGCAGAGCTAGAGATGTATTAACGCCATTGCACAAGGCACTGGGAAGCTCTCCTCTGGAGCACTGTGTACAGATCTGGTCAGCCACGTTCGAGACAGGCGAATTCACTCTGGAAGAGGTGCAGAGAAGAACTACTAAGAGGATGAGCAGGGGAAGGGAGGGCCGATCTTATGAGGGGAGACTCGAAGCGCTTGGCTTGGTTAGCCTAGTAAAAAGAAGGCGGAGCAGGATCTGAGTGCTCTATAAAAACCAGGGAGGGTGAAGAGCTATTTGAGCTAAAGAACAATATTGGCCAGGGTCTTCTGAGTGCCCGGGCCCTGTCCTGGAGCCTCCTGCTCCAGCAGGAAGAGGGGCTTTGTCCCCGCTCCCAGCCAGGGCAGGCCCCACTTGTTGGACCAGGGCCTTTCCTTGCAGCACAATGGGGCTGGGGCTCAGATCTCCCCGAGATCCAGACCAGGGATCCCAGAGCTACAGCATCACACCCACATCCCCCAGCGCTGCCTGAGAGACCCCCATCCCAGTGCACCAGCTCAGCCTCTCCCCACTGGGCTCCCCGGGTGGGTTAAGGGGCCCCAGCTCCTGTGTTTGGAGTCAGTGGAGAGGGGGAGGGGCCCACGTCCCCAGTGTGTGGTGGGGCCTACCTCCCCTGGGTGGCATCGGGGGGGGTCTCCCAGTAACTTGGGGGGGGAAGCAGCTTCAGAAGGAACTGTTCCTTCTGTTTCTATGGCGACTGTACTTAACAGCGCTTCAGCCTGACAGGTTCATTACTCCGCAGCTGAACTCCTCAAGGAGGGACTGGAGATAGTGACCACCATGCCGGGGGGGGGCGGGGGCAGTGGGGGCCATGGGCACCCTGAAGTGGGTGGTGAGGGTTGTGCCGTGACCAGTCTCCTTGGCCTCGCCCCTCTCACCCCATCACCCAGTGCTCCAGGGAGTGGGCTGCGCGGAGTCCTCGGCCTCCCATCCCTGGCCGCCGTGCACCCAGCGCTGTGACACCCAGGGCTGGAGGGGATGGGGCTGGAGGCAGTTGCTGGACCCCAGCTCAGTGCTGTCCCAGCGAGCAGGGGCCAGTGCTGCAAGCAGGATGGCCAGGTGGCTGCTGCACCCTCGCGTGGCGTCGCATCTCCCTGCGATGACCGATTCTCCAGCCGAAATGCCAGCACATGCTCCGATCCACAGGCTGCGGAGTGGAGGTGCTGGCCAGGAACCTCTGCCTGGGCACAGAGAGCCCAGGCCTGGCAGCAGGGATGCGCTGAGGCAGAAGACGTATTCGCGGACAGCTGCAAGCAGAGCCAAGCAACCAGGCAGATAGGTCAGCCCCACAGGAGGAGCCGTGTGGCATGGACAGGGTGAGGAGACAAGGGCAGCTGGTGCACGGAGGGGCTGCTTCCCAGCGAGCCAGAGCCCTGTATCTGCACCCCTCCCTTCCAGCCCAGCCCAGCCCACCACCTCCCCACCCCTGACGGCCCCACGGAGTTGAGCAGTGCAACCTGGGAAGGGGGGACACCCCCTGGGGAGCAAACAGCGCCCCAGGAATCCGCCTCCCGAGTCTTGCTCCTCCCCCCATCCCCTGGGAGGAGGGTCAGGACCATCACCCCATTCCACAGCGGGGCGCAGGGGCAGGAAGATCACTGAGGACCCCTGACTCCTGCCTAAATGCTGTACGGAAACCTCCCTGCTGCTGCGCGCCAGACTGGCTGGGACACCGGCCGTGGGTGCCCTCGATGGCTCAGCCGGGCCCAGCGCAAAGGGGCCAGGGTCAGCAGCCGCGCTGGCCCGGCGGAGGCAGGATAGGTTGTGCCAGGCGTCCCCGCTAGCATCGCTCTAAACCTGGCTGGGTAGCAACGTCCTCTGCGTACCTTGCCCACAATTCCTGGCTCCGCTCCAGAAGCAGTGCAGGGCCACAGCAGCTGGGCTCATTGAGACATGTCAGCCCGACATGCATCAGACTGACCCACTTAATGTTCAACGGGGTATTAAACCTGCTGAGAGGAGAGGCTGTCTGCTCGAGCCACTTCCTCGCCTGTGTGCGCTGTTCTGCAGCGGTTCCCTGCCTGAGCTGTACATGCAGCCCGGCACCGTGTGCTCAGGACAGGCCAGAGGCTGCAGTCTCTGGGCTCAGTGCACATCTGCCAGAGCGCAGCAGTGACCTCCAGTCCCATCCAGCCTGCACAGCCCTGGAGGGGAGCCCCCCCGCCCCCCGCCTCTCTCAGGAGGTGCTATACTTTGCAATACTTTCCATCCCACTGGTATCTCTGGAGGATGTTCAGCCGAAGCGCCTACATCTTTAAATCAGCAGGCCAGAGAGCTTGCCCCCAAGGGTTTTAAAAGAGCTGGCTGAGGCGCTCGCTGGACCATTCGTGTTGATTTTCTGTAGGTCTTGGAGCCCCGGGGAAGTTCCAGAAGCTGGAAGAAAGTTCACGTTGTGCCAATTTTTAATAACGGTAAACGGGCTGATGGGGTAATTATAAGCCTGTCAGTTTAACATCAGTCCCAGGCAAGACAATGAAGCAGCTGCTACAGGTCTCGGCTAACAAAGAACTGAAAGGGGAAAATGTAATTAATGCAAATCAAAATGGGTTTATGGAAACTAGCTCCTGTCACACTAACTTGATAGCTTTTTTGATGAGAGTACAAGTTTGATTGATAACAGCAATAGTGCTGAGGTAACATAGACAGACTCTCTGAGGTGTTTGACTCAATGCTGTATGACATTTCGATTAAAAAACTAGAAGAATCTAAAATTATCCTGGCACACATTAAACACATTATAAACTGGCTAACTGATAGGTCTCAACATGTAACTGTAAATAGGGAATCAGCACTGAGTGGGTGTGTTTCAGTGGGGGCCCCACAGGGATCGGTTCTTGGTCCTACATCTAAGTTCCCTGTAAGCTGCGCGGCGTTCCTCCCCCAGCCCAGCCCAGCCCAGCCCTGCCCTGCCCCGCCGGGACTGCCACGGTTGGGGAGCGGCGCCTCTCACCCGGCCCCGAGCTGCTGCAGCAAGAGAGAGAGCTGGGGGGAGTCCTCTCCCCCCGCTGCAGCTCCGGGGCAGCCTGCACCCCAAACCCCTCATCCCTGGGCCCACTCCAGAGCCTGCACCCCCCTGCACCCCAACCCTCTGCCCTAGCCCTGAGCCCCCTCCCGCACCCCAATCCCCTCATCCCCGGGCCCACCCCTGAGCCCGCACCCCCAGCCAGAGCCCTCACCCCCCATGCTCCAACCCTCTGCCCCAGCCCTTAGCTCCCTCCTACACTCCGAACCCCTCGGCTCCACCCCCACCACACATCACCTCCATATTGGTGCACATAACAAAATTCATTCTGCACACGGACATAACAAATTAAAGGGAACACTTTCCTACACTATTTCATATTTTTATCAATGACTTGGAAGAAACATAAAATCAATGATAAAGTTTGCAGATGACACAAAAATTGGGCAAGTGATAAATAATGAAGAGGACAGGTCACTGATTCAGAACAATCTGGATCACTTGGTAAACTGGGCGCAAGCAAACAACATGCATTTTAATACAGCTACATGTGAATGTGCACATCTAGGAACAAAGAATATAGGCTATACGTAAAGCATAGGGGACTCTATCCTGGGAAGCAGTGACTCTGAAAAATAAATAAGGTCACAGTGGATAATCAACAGTACATGAGCTCCCAGCATGAGGCTGTGGCCAAAAGAGCTAATGGGATCCTTGGATGCATAAACAGGGGAATCGTGAATAAGAGCGGAGAGGTGATTTTACCTCTGTCTTTGGCACTGGTGCGACCATTGTTGGAATCCTGTGTCCAGTGCTGGTGCCCATAATTCAAGAAGGATGCTGATAAATTGGAGAGGGTTCAGAGAAGAGCCACAAGAATGAGTAAAAGATTAGAAAACCTGCCTTCTAATGATTGACTCAAAGAGCTCGATCTATTTAGCTTAACAAAGAGAAGGTTAAGGGATGACCTGATTACAGTCTATAAGTACCTATATTGGGAACACATATTTAATAATTGGTTCTTCAGTCTAGCACAGAAAGATCCAATGGCTGGAAGTTGAAGCTAGACACATTCAGACTGGAAATAAGGTTTATATTTTTACCAGTGAGAGTAATTAACCACTGGGACAATGTACCAACGGTCAGGGTGGGTTCTCCATCACTGACAATTTTAGAATCAGGATTGCCTGTTTGTCTAACATCTGTTCCGGGCATTATTTTGGGGCAGTTCTCTGGCCTGTGCTATACAGGAGGTCAGACTAGGGGTGGCCAACCTGAGACTAAGGAGCCAGAATTTACCAATGTACATTGACAAAGAGCCACAGTAATACATCAGCAGCCCCCCCATCAGCTCCCCCACCCCGCTCCCAGTGCCTCCCACCCACCAGCAGCCCCGCTGATCAGCGCCTCCCTCTCCCTCCCTGCACCTCCCAATCAGCTGTTTCGTGGCATGCAGGAGGCTCTGGGAGGGAGGAGCGAGGGCACGGCAGGCTCAGGGGAGGGGGCGGGAAGGGGTGGAGTGGGGCAAGGCCTGTGGCAGAGCCAGGGGTTGAGCAGTGAGCACCCCCCCGGCACATTGGAAAGTTGTCACCTGTAGCTCCAGCCCCGGAGTCGGTGCCTAGACAAGGAGCCGCATATTAACTTCTGAAGAGCCGCAGGTGGCTCCGGAGCCACAGGTTGGCCAGCCCTGGACTAGACGATCACAATGGTCCCTGCTGGCCTAGAAGCCTATGAATCTATGTCCTGTGCAGCCCAGCTACCCAGCACGAAGGGGGCTGCAGCAAGCCCCTGCAGTCACCAAGAGAAGCAGCCAGAACGCAGAGAAGGAGCAGGACTGGGTCTCCCCCAGCCTCTCCCCTCAGTGGGCAGGAGAAGAACATAGACTCTGAGCCCGTCTGGAGAGGATCTGGGGCCAGCTCCCGAGGGCGCAGAATGCAGCAGGGCAGGCGCGCTGGCTGTGAGGGGAGCCCCTGGTTACTTCAGCCCTGGCCACCCCGCAGGGGTGCTGTAGGGTCAGGGCAGGAGCGGTGGCAGCTCCCAGCTACTCCAGTCCTGGCAGGGGCACTGTAAGGCACAGAGGCCATGGTGCGTGAGCGCCGCATGGCTGCGCCCGCTCTGAGACGGCGGTTGGAGGAGCAGCGCGGGCGCCAGCCGAGTGTTCGTGGCAGTGCCCTGCTGATGGAGATAACACCCTCAGCTAATCGCTCTCCCTGCGAGGCCCTGTGTATTTCCTAATCTAATTACATTCAGAGAGGTTTCTCCCTGGAAGCGGCAATCGATGAGCCTGTGTTCCGCGCCCCCTCCCTCCCCCTCCCCCTCGGCACAGACAATGGAAACGGACGAGGGGAAAATTGAATTTGCAGCCATTTTTATTGGGATTTAATTGGCTAGTCTCACCCCACTGCCTTAATCCCAGGCGCTGACACGCGGCAGCCCCCCTTATTTATCACTCTTCAGATATTCGCCTTTTGGCAGTTGTGGGAAATCAATGGCCTTGCCCGGGGCATGCCGGGAGTGGCCGCGCGGCCGGCCGGGGATCCATCAGCCTCTGCCATTGCTATCGACAAGGTGATTGGGCTGTAAGAGGTGCTTTGATAACAGAACTGGCGCGCATTAAGTGCTCATCATCAGGGATGATCATGATTTATTACAGCTAATTCTCCCCGAACAATGGCAGCGAGCCGAGGCCTTGCCACAGGCCTCTGCCGTGCTCTTAACAGACAGGCGCTTCGCTCCACGATTGCCCAGAGCGCGACTGGGACTGGGACACCGGAGCCCTCGGCCCCACTGGGGACCTGCCTGCTCTGAGCCCCTATGGACAGAGGGGTCCAGCCCAGCGTGTTCTCAGCCCCGCTGGGGACAGGAGGCCCATACCCCACGGACAGCTTGATCCAAAGGTATTTCAACTCAACCCATCTTGGAGGGAGAGGCCTCCAAGTCACCTCAGTCCATCCAGACGAGGAATTAGAAGTCACTGATCTGACCCAGTCCATGAATGCCAGGTGAGCCCAGGAGCCCAGCAGCCCAAGCACATGGATCCCAACTAAGGCCAGGAGTCTGCGGGGCTCTCGGGATAACACCTGCCATTGAGCTACACCCCAAGCCGTCCTCAGCCCCCATCTCACCCCCAGAGCCGTGGGGCTCAGGGAGCTGTTCGGGCTGAAGAGACGGGACGGGAGTCCCCAGGCCAGGATGCAGTGGGCAGGGCCGGCTCCAGGGTTTTGGCCGCCCCAAGCAGCCAAAAAAAAAAAAAAAAAAAAGCCGCGATCGCGATCGCGATCTGCGGCGGCAATTCAGTGGGAGGTCCTTTACTCCCAGCGGGAGTGAGGGACCATCAGCCGAATTGCCGCCGAATACCTGGACGTGCCGCCCCTCTCCGGAGCGGCAGCCCCAAGCACCTGCTTGCCAGGCTGGTGCCTGGAGCCGGCCCTGGCAGTGGGGAGCTGAAGGGCTGCAGGACACTCCCTGCTCTGCACTTTATCGGGAGCAGTTCTCCGTGCCTTGCATTTCCGTCTCTCTGAGCCCAGCAGAGTTCAAAGGCCAGACCGTCCCAAGAGCTCCATCTCCGAATATATGACAGGCGGCTGCACTCAGCACGTTGGGTGCCAAACACAGGGAACCCCAGCCCTGAGCGTGGGGGGACCTGGCCGTAACGTGGGCCGCAAAAGTGGGGGGAAACCGGCTCTGAGCGCAGGCCCAGTGACGGGAGAACCTGGCTGTAACGGGGACACTCCTAGCAGCCGGGTGTGGTACTGCAGTGCTTTTCTCGCCCGGCTCCCCCAGCACACCCCAGCTGTCCTTGGTGGGACCTCCATGCTTGCCCTCCGGCCAGGTCCACCAGAAATGGGCTGCCTGCCCTCACCAGGGGCATCGGCCCCAGCTCGGACTTTTAAATTCAGCCCTTCACTCGGGCTTCCGAACGAGCCTCGTCCCCTTCTCGGGGTTTTCAGCACTTCGCCGCTGCTCCGGGCTCCAGCCTGGGGACCCAGCCACGTACAGCGCCCTGCACCCGCTGCTGCCTCCTCCCGGGGCCTCGCCCCACCTGGCCCCTTCGCGTCACCTCAGCTCAGGGCTAAAGTGCCAGGGCCCCTCCCAGCCCAGCAAACGCAGCCAGAGCCCAACTCTGGTTCTCCCTGGGGCGGGGCGAGGGCTCTGCTGGGCTCCAATTGGCTGCTTCACATGGCCCCTCTAGGCAGGCCTGGAGGACTCACCTTCGCTGCTCTGTCCCTGCCACATTGCGGCTTGCTGGGGAGGGCCCTGGGGCCTTGTGTAGGGAGCCGCAAAGGCCAGGTGCAGCCCCACACACCAGCCCCAGGCCCCGAGCGGGGGAGAACCAGGCCCCAAGGCCCTGCCTGCCCCATGCCTGCCCCTATTTGGCTCCTGTCTTCCCTCACCCTCCTCCAAATGTGGGGCCCACGTTCCGTGCAGGACATGCGACCAGACCTGGCCGTGGCATGCAGGGGATGCCCCTGCTGGCGGTGCTCGCAGGTGCTTGAGCTGCACTGAGCCTGGGGAGGGGGAGCCCTGCGCTGGCTGCGGGCTCCAGTTCCAGCACTGCCCTGCTCGTCCTGCCGTGGGGCTCACAGCAGAACAGGTCTGAGCCTCAGCGAGGTCCTAGGAGCCAGGATGTTGCCTGTAAGAAGCAGGGACCTAGAGCCGCTGGCTCCGACCTTCTCCAGCTCAGACAGGCTCTCGGTCGGGCCCACCTCCCGCCATCCTGGCCGCTAGAACCGCAGCAGCACGCTGGGTACGTGCTGACAGCAGGGGGATGGGATGGGGGCGGCTTTGCTGGCCAGGACCAGTGCTGTGTGCTGGAAGCTGGTATCCACCTGCCTGGCTCATCTCCTCCACCCAGCCATCACTCCCAAACATAGGGGGCACCGGGGGGGGGGGGCACTGCTCTGCCCTGGCTCCCAGGGCTGCTGCCAGAGGGAGCCAGCCTCTCCACCTGTCTCCAATGGGGAAGGGACGGTCACTCTCCTGCCCCACAGGTGGGGCCTTGGGACAGGCTGCAGGGATCCAGTGGCCTGGGGTAGCCGTAAGAGGTCAGATTCTGGGCAGGGCCGTCCTGTCATTGCTCGCTATTCTAAACAGTCACCCCAGCTGGGACACCGGCCTTCCTGGCAGCCCCCCGCCCTGTCTCCGTGCCAGCAGCCTGGGCCCTCAGCCCAGCAGAGTCTGCTGCCCTGGCAGTGCTGGCTCTCGGGTGAACGCTGCAGGATTCGTTTTGCCCCAAGCTTCCAGGAAGCTGGAGCTGGACCAGGTCACCCCCGCGCTGCCCAGGCCTCTGGGGAAGGGACGGCATAGCTGCAGCACCGTAGCTGTGCCCACGCACAGGCTGGCAGTTCCTCTTCCCCCAGCCACCCTCAAATCGCATCCAGCCCAGCATGGCAATCGCAGGTGCTGGCGTTAGCTGCCAGAGGGGCAGTTTCAGCCCAACAGCTGCTGCCACTCAAAGCTTTTCAGTCTGACAAGCTCAGGTCTCTGGCTTCAGAGCTGGCCTGGCTCTGTGTTGCCTCCTCCCCTCATGTTTCCCGGTGCACCCCAGGGAGCTGGGGCTGGAGGAGAAGCTGTGGGACATGCACACGCTGAGGCCAAGGGCAGCAGCTGCCAACGCACGCCCAGGGCACAGCATGCTCTGTCCACGTCCGTGTGGACAGGCTGGGCTGGTGCAAGGTGCGGGTCCCTCTAGCTACAAGGCTGTCGCTGCCAGTTCCCAGTCTGCCCACCCTGAGGAGAGCTCCCCCGCGTGTCCTGAGCTGCTCCAATGGCCCGGAAGGGACCCGCTGTAATAACAGGGCCCACACATGTACCGAAGTGTGAGCTCCACTGTGAACAGCGAGTGGAAGCTCATAAAGTGCCAAAATAACCTATAAATGGTGCCCAAGGGAGACCGAAAGGCTGAATTAGTCTAAACACAACGGCCTCCTGATGGAACCCCAGGACTGGGCTAAGATCCTGTCTTGTAAACAAGGAGAATTGGGGACCAAAACTTAATAAACCAAAATTGCTGTGTCAGATATTAGGCGTCTCTGGTGCACAAAGCAATGAGTGGACGGGTGTTCCCCTCATCCCTCCCTTTTGGGAAGTTCAGAAAGAGACTTTGGGGGAGAAAAACTGGCTTCACCTTCATGGCTGCCACCCCCCCACCATCTTCTGGGACCCCATACTTTCTTCAGCCTCCTCCCGAGAGCTGTCCTGACCAGACTGGGCCAGAGAGAGGGACGCAGATGACAGTGCCACCTCCACTGGCCCCAGCTGAATCATGCATATCACCTGGGATGTGGGTAGGGTGATCAGGTGTCTGGTTTTCGACAGGAACACCCGGTTGAAAAGGGATCCTGGCAGCTCTGGTCAGCACCG
The DNA here is from genome assembly GCF_002925995.2 of Terrapene triunguis. Lineage (NCBI taxonomy): Eukaryota > Metazoa > Chordata > Testudines > Emydidae > Terrapene > Terrapene triunguis. The sequence goes on along the minus strand of NW_020664461.1, from coordinate 6,191,254 downwards.
CCGACCAGACCATTAAAAACTCGGTCGGCGGTGCTGCAGAGCTAAGGCAGGCTAGTCCCTACCTGTGACACCGCGCTGCGCCCCGGAAGCGGCCATCTGGTCCGGCTCCAGGGCAGGGGGGCCATGAGGCTCCGCGCGCTGTCCTCACCCCGGGCACCGGCTCCGCACTCCCATTGGCCGAGCTGGGGGGGCAGTGCCTGGGGGCGAGAGCAGCATGCGCTGTGGAGCCTCCTGCCCACCCCCACGCCCCGCCTAGGAGCCGGACCTGCTGGCTGCTTCCGGGGCGCAGCACGGAGCCAGGACAGGCAGAGAGCCTGCCTTAGCCCTGCTGCGCCGCTGACCGGGAGCTGCCCGTGCCCCAACCCCGAGCCCCAACCCCCTACCCAGCCCTGAGCCCCCCCAAATCCAGAGCCCCCTCCTGAACCCCAAAGCCCGCACCCCCAGCCCAGAGCCCTCACCCCCTGCACCTCAACTCCCTGCCCCAGCCCAGAGCCCCTCCCACACCCTGAACCCCTC
>NW_020664461.1:6188196-6190728 GCF_002925995.2 Terrapene triunguis | reverse complement strand
CCCCTCCTGCATCCCAAACCCCTCATCCCTGTGCCCCCCCAAGCCAGAACCCCCAACTGGAGCCCTCACCCTCACCCCCTCCCACACCCCAACTCCCTGCCCCAACCCAGAGTCTCCTCCCTCACCCTGAACCCCTCATTTCTAGCCCCAGCCCAGAGCCCACACCCCCATTTAGAGCCCTCACCCCCTGCCACACCCCAACCCCCTGCCCCAGCCCAGTGAAAGTGAGTGAGGGTGGGGGAGAGTGAGCCACTGGGGGGGGAACGTAGTGAGCGGGGGGCGGGGCCTTGGGGCAGGGGCGGGACTAGGGTGTTCGGTTTTGTGCCAATAGAAAGTTGGCAACCCCGTTGTGGGACTTTGTGCCCCACTCGCACAGTCACAGAGCCTCAGGACTGGTGCTACCCCCCAGCTTTTCCACAGCCTCTTGGCAGAGCCCCCTCAGTGTGGGGGCCCCCAGGAGTCCCACTAGGCCATGCAGCCTTACCCCGCTCCTGGAACGGGACCTGGGCTCCACCCCCCATTTCACACCACGACTCCTGGCAGAGACTCGTGCGCTCTTCGTTCGGGGACGGAGCTGGGACTCAGCGCTGGGCGTCCTTAGGTCAGCCCCGAGAATAAAGGTTCGAGCAGGGCCCACGCTGGTCACGCCAGCGCAAAGCCCCCGCAAGCTGCTGCAGATTCTGTCTCCGGCTCTGTCTCTCTGACGGCTTCAGGCCAGAGCAGCCAGCGTACCAGAGCCCAGACTTAACTCCCTTCTGGTCACCGCCCAGTCCCTTGTTCTCCATGCGGCGTTCACAACCCCCCTTGCCAGAGCTTTCCACAGCGGAGTGTTGAGTTGCTGGAGTTTGCATTGTCTCTATGGACCCCGCTTTGATCTGGGTTGGTGTCAACCAGTTCCTTAGCGACCCTATTCACCCCCCCAGGCAGCGCGGTGACACACACACACACCAATGTCTCTTGTGCTCTTCCAGGAGCTGTGTCACATGCACACACACACACCCCCAACTGGGGAGCAATTATAGAGGGAAACTGAGGCACACATATGATCCATACAATACAAATATTACAGAAAATTCCCACTTCATCACACCTGGTGTGTCCTTTTCCTTCTCCACGTTAGTTCTCTTTCCTACCCCCCTTTTTCCTTTTGTCTAACAAGAGCCTGGCTTATTGTGCAGCACGGCTGTGAGCCTGCAGCCAGCCCGAGGCAGCTAAAAGCAGTGCCCTGAACAGCCCGGTGCCGGCACGAGTTTGCCAGGTCTCGGAGTGGCTGATCCGACCAGCCGTGGGCTGGGCCTGTGTTTCTCCAGCAGGGAGGTGGCAAGTGAGGGACACCCCAGGGACAGAAGCTGCAGCCTCGCTCTCTGCTGCTCTTTTCTCTCCCCCATCGCGTGTGTTCATCTGGTTTTGTCGGCTAGGAAACGGGAGCCACCTTCAGCAGCAGCAGCTCCTGCCTGTCTCTTTGCCCCAAAGGCCAGTGATTCCCCTAGAGACTGTCCAGCCGTCTCTAAAACCTCCCTCCAGCTAAACTGGCAGGGACCAAGGGATGCTGTTACAAGGACAGGCTCACTTAGCACTGCCCCCACCCCCGGTCTGTATCGGGAAGGAAAGGGTGAAGGGCTGTCGTGGTGTCGCTGCCGGGGACGGAGCAGGCGGGGGTCTCCGGACACCAAACCTCAGCCCTTGTTTAACACCGTTCAGAGCTGGGCAGTGACTGGATCCAGGGCCGGCTCCAGGCACCAGCCGACCAAGCACGTGCTTGGGGCGGCACCTTGTAAGGGGCGGCCAATCCTGGGGTGGCGGGGCAGCGCTCGGGTTTTTTGTTGTTGTTGTTTTTGGTTCAGCCGGGCGGCGCTGGGGGGGGGTTGTTACGGCGGAGCAGGTTTTTTTTTTTTTTTTGCTAGGGGCGGCAAGAAAGTTAGAGCGGCCCTGACTGGATCACGATCAAATCTCGGACTCTTTGGGCCCCTTTATGCCATCTAAACACACCAGGCCCAAGGGGGCTGGGACTGGTCTGTGCCTTTCAGCCCCCCCGAGGCCCAGCCTGACCTTGCTCTCCTCATTGATCCGCCTCCGCATGTTTCTCCCTGGCCTGGCAGAGCAGCGTTGCCCTGCTGGTGCCCAGCTCTCAGACCCTGGCTGTTTGGGGCCAGAATGTGATGGGGGCAGCAGGGAATTACTGGTGCCTATGGGGGTTCATGGCCCCATTCACTCTAGATTGTCTCCACCAGGCACTGCCTTTTCTCTGATCTGAAGGATGGACGCTGCAGCGTTGCCTTCTCCAGACCACCCCCATGCCAGCAGGCAGCGTCGTGGGCACCAGCCCCTGCAGCTTCCCTAAGCCTAGAGGAATGTCCCACTCTGTGGTGCTCTCCCTGCACCCACCTCCTCCATGCACACGCCCTTCCCGTGCCCTCCATGCACACTCCCCTCCCATGCACTCCTCCCCCTCCATGCACACTCCCCTCCCATGCACTCCGCCCCCTCCACACACGCTCCCCTCCCATGCCCCCTGCCCCCTTCATGCACGCT
>NW_020664461.1:6184516-6188186 GCF_002925995.2 Terrapene triunguis | reverse complement strand
CTCCATGCACACTCCCCTCCCATGCACCCTTCCAACTCTTACCCCTGAAGTGGTGGATGCTCACTTCTGCCCCTTCATCTCACCCAAATCTGCCTCGCTCATGCTGGGCAGGAACGGGCATCTCTGACAGGCATGGTCCTCTAGCCTAGTGGATGTAATGAAGACCAGCTCTCTGAACGGAAGGGAGCCAAGCGGGCGTGTGCTGGTGCTGTCAGCACTGATGCAAGCTAGCAAGAGTAGGGAGGCATCACCATTGAGGCTACAGGGGTTGGGACCAGGGGAAGTGGGGGAGTCTCAGCCAGGACATCTGCCATGGGAAGCTGGTGACGGGTCCAAGCCCCGGGCGGCCAGGAGCCTGGGCAATGACCCAGGGCTGAGGGCTGAAGAGGAGCTGCATCCTGGGGCCGGGTACCCCAGGCACAATGCCAGCCCCAGGCAGCGCGGGTCCTGTCACAGAGCTGCACAGCCCAAAGGGAGGCGGGGGTGGGACGCCACTGACCATGGGAATCGGCCTCCTCTTGCCGCCCCCAGAGATAGGAGGCATTTCCTGGGGGTCTCCTGGTGACTGTGCAGCAATTGCCCCTTCCCCCAGGCTGGGTGGGGTTGGGAGCAGGGAGCTCCCCTCCCTACACACCCAGGCTAGCAGAGGTCTCCAGGCAGCAGCCAGGCCTGCTGGAGTGCAGTGAGGCGAGATGCTGATGGTAACGAAGCCCAGGCGGATGCGTCTCCTCTCCAGGAGCAGTGTGCGTGGCCCAGTGGTCACGGCCGATTTCCTGCCGCTCGTACCAGGCAGCCCAGCTTGGGGCCGCTCAGCCCCCTTTCAGAGAGTGGGTTTAATTACATCCCTCGAAGATCAAGCCTGTCGGAGATGCTCATCCTGCCCTGCATGAAAGATGCTGAAATTGAAACAGCCACAAAGCAGAGCGCACCGGCCCCTGCTGCTCCCAGACAGACGCTCCCAGCGGCTGAGCACAGCCCGCATCACAGCCCAGCACCCTCGCTCCCACTCGCGCTCCCACCCCAGAGCACCGCAGGATCCACAGCCCAGGGCAGCAGCTCCAGGTTCACAGCCCCCCCTCCCCCCCCCGCCCTTAGTGCAGCGAGAGCCACGCCCCAGGGCAGCTCTCTGCATGGCCACCCTGCTCTCAGCATCCCCCAGGGCCTAGCCCCAGGCCCCCCCGTTACCCAGAGCCCCCCAGGGCCCAGCCCCAGGGCAGCTCTCTGCATGGCCACCCTGCTCACAGCATCCCCCAGGGCCCAGCCCTGGCCCCCCCCCCGTTACCCAGAGCCCCCCAGGGCCCAGCCCCGGGCCCCCCCCTGTTACCCAGAGCCCCCCAGGGCCCAGCCCCGGGGCCCCCCCGTTACCCAGAGCCCCCCAGGGCCCAGCCCCAGGGCAGCTCTCTGCCCGGCCACCCTGCTCTCAGCATCCCCCAGGGCCCAGCCCCAGGGCAGCTCTCTGCCTGGCCACCCTGCTCTCAGCGTCCCCCAGGGCCCAGCCCCGGGCCCCCCCCCATTACCCAGAGCCCCCCAGGGCAGCTCTCTGCACTGCCACCCTGCTCCCAGCATCCCCCCACTGCCCAGCCCCAGCGCCCCCCCCCAGTTACCCAGAGCCCCCCCAGGGCTGCTGCACAAAGTGGGGGTTGATGCCTGCAGCACTAAAGGGTGTGGATGTGCAATGGGGTTTCCTCCCCCGAGTCTGGGTGGGGAGCTCCCAGGGACAGGGCTGAACCTGCTGAGTGAGGGCCTGGGGGCAGGAAGGGGGCAGGGCGCTGCTATGGGGGGCAGGGCAGATGCTCCTGGAGCTGCTGCAGTGCCAGGAGCCGAGGCAGTGGGGAGGGCGGCATGAGACAGCTCCGGACTCACAGCCCCGGGGCTGGCAGGCACCGAGCAAGGCAGTTGCCACTGAGGGAATCCGTCTCCCAGGCCCAGCCACCAGCCTGGGGGCGGCAGGCGAAGCTGCCGCAGGCCAGGCCCAGGAGGAGCCACAAGCAGCATGGGGAGCCCTGGGGAGGCGCAGGCAGCGCACCCGGGGAATGCTAATGCTGGCTGGGCTTCCCCTTGAACATCCCCTCGGCCCTGAGCAACCCCACTAGGCCCTGGGAGCAGCAGGCGGGCGGGAATCTGGACCAGAGCCTGGCAACGTCCAGGGTGAGACGCCCCCAGCATCCCCATGAAGGAGACATGGGAGCGGGGCTGGGCTGCTGCCAGAGCAATCCAGAGAGGGACCGGACAGTGCCCCCCCCCCCCACACACACACCCCCACACCCCCACACCCCTCTTCCCCCCCAAGGCTCTGCACCCTGCACAGTCGGCAGCCACCCCCAGCGCACTCCCCACGGGCACCACGGGGTGCACAGCATACGCTGCACACCACAGGGCCGCCGAATGCCCTGCCTTTGTGACCCACACACCTGGGTGTGGGGCTCTGTCCCCTTAGCGATTAATGAGTCTGCTGCAGCCTTAGCTAAGGGCCATGTGGCTTTGAGCTCGTGCAGTAGAGGCTCATGCATTCAGTTCCATAAGTCCGAGGTTCGATCCCACCCGCTGCCGACCGGGGTTACACCTGCACTCTGGGAGGGTCAGATGCCCTCTCCCGGTACAGTTATGGCCACCCCAGGGCTGGGCCCAGCTTGCACCACACACAGCGAGGCCCTGGCGCAGCCTGGCAGGGCTCAGACACCTGGGGCGAGCCCAGCGTCCGTCTGCACGGTGGCCTAGGAGGGCAGCGAGGCGGGGGCCTGCTGTGGTCCGTGCAGGGGGAAGCTGCCTTTCCCCCCATCCTTCCCAGGCTGCAGCAGGCCCCGCAGCGTGGCTGCAGCTCTGCGGGAAGAGCGAGGGAGGGAGGGAAGGGGCCAGGAGAGCTCCCCAGCCCCACCCCACCCAACAAGCCCATTAGTAGGAAATCAATGGCAGCTGGAGCCAAGAAAGGGAGCAGCTCTTGTGCCAGCCCCTGGCAGGCTCCAGGCCACACCGTGCACTTAGCCCAGGCTACTTCACCCCCCCGGGGCACCACTGCCCGCAAAGCTAGAGCCCTGCTCCCTCCAGCCCTCCCTCCCGAGCGCTGCTCTCCCCAGCCCTGCTCTCCCCAGCGCTGCCCCCAGCCCTGCTCTCCCCATGCTGACCCGGCCACAGCCTCAGCCCGGGCAACCCCTGAGACCCTGACATCCCTGCGGGAGCAGTACAGCCCCCCTCCTGACATGAGCAAGGCGCGAGCCGGCGGGGAGGCTGGCCGGGGCACACGGGGTGGGGCACAGTCTCCCCTCTGCCAACCTCGGGGGCGGGCACAGCTCATCCTCCACCCTCTCACCTCTCCAGCAACGAGCCAGAGGCCAGCGGCCCAATTCCCCTTGCACTCAGGAGACGAGTAACTCCCCGGGGACACCTGCCCACCCTTGCTCCTCACAGATCGCGCCTGGGACCACTCCGGGGGGGTGCACCCAGCTAACTGCTCTGGGCAGCACTAGCCCGTGGCTGCCGCCCCGGCGGGGCAACAGGATTTAAGGAGCCAGGCTGCCGGGTTAACATGCCAGCCGGGTAATTTGTAATGACAGAGAGCGGCCAGGGCCTCAGCTTTATGGCTCGTTCCAAAGATGGCACCTGGTGCAGCACAGGTGAACCCCCCAGCGAGCCTGCTCACGGAGGCATGGCTCCCGCCGCTCCCCTCCCCCCC
>NW_020664461.1:6168882-6184506 GCF_002925995.2 Terrapene triunguis | reverse complement strand
GTCCAGCACCTCCCCCGCCCCGCTCCCTGCCATCCGGCACCCCCGCCAGGTCCCCCGCCCCGCTCCCTGCAGCCCAGCTGGGGTCAGCCTTGTGTCCAAGTACACACCTTAGCATCATGCTACAGCACTGGGATGAGCAGCGACTCGGTGGGCCGCGCACCCCACTGCAGAGTCTGATGGGCTACCCCCATCTGAGGCTTGGCCCCATGTAACTGACCTTAGCTTGCCACCAATGGGGAGACCCTGGGCAAAGTGGGTCTGGCTCCAAGGCCCTGCCTCGTGCCCCAGCTGCGTTAGTGCAGACACTGAGCCCTTCTCCAAAGCAAGCCTGCTCGTGTGTCCGGAAACCGGCCAGATGCGTTTCGTTGAGCCTTGTCGCTTGGACAACAGCCGGTAATGAGCCGCCAGAGAGGAAGAGACACTAGCAGCGAGCAGGCTCTGCTGTGGCAGCTCTCGGACCTGCCAACTTGGCAAGCGCCGGGCGGCTCTGGTAGCGGTGGGCTCAGAAACGGGCCTTCGGCGGTTGCTGGTGCAAACTGATCTTGCCTGATGCTCTCTGGCTGGGCACACCAGCTTGGATCCCTGCTGCTCGGCCTACCCTGGGGCAGGGGGCCAGTCACCAGATCCCCCCATCTTGATGGGCACAGAAACCCCTCCCAGCAGGTCAGCCCACGGCCCGGATGTAACATGCCAGCCCACAGGAAATGCTCCCCCATGCAGGCTGCGGGGGCCTAGGCTGGAGCAGCAGCCGCAGGCAGGTGGCTGAGTTCCCGGCGATGTGCCGAGCTGGGACGGGCAGAGTCATGGATGCGGGATGACCAGGGCAGGGTCCAGGGCCTGGCGAGAGGCGGCAGGCACAGGAGGAGGCTCCCCCCACAGAGGAGTCCCCCCATTTGGGTCCCGGGAGCTGTCGTCACACTGCACCTGCCGCCCCTCTGCTGGGCTCCCCCTGTGCACAGCCCTGCTGCCAGGGCCCTTTCCATGGTGTCCCGCCCTGCCGGACGCACGGGGCTGGACAGAGGTGAAATGGAGCCCAAGGCCACTGGGCGGAGATGGGGGCAGGAGGCAGGGAACACCGGGTGGGGCTGGGTGGGGATCGCACAGGTTCAGGGCAGTCCCCGGGGGGGGGGGGGCGGATCCCAGGGGCCCTCAGTGCGGCCTGTCGGGGGGGGAGGGCTCCATCCCCCCAGGGGAAAGGGGGTGTCAGCAGTTCAGGGACTGAATGCATCGCGTACCTGCCCCGGCCACGCACTTGGGGACTGGGGGTGCGACCCGGAGCCCAGCCAGGGCTGGGGCCCGGGCGCTCAGCTCAGCAGAGAGCGCCACGCTGAGGGGCCTCTGCACGCCCGCGGGCTCGCCCAGGGCACAGCCCCCATCACCTGAGCAGGGTCGGCCCCCAGGGGCCCTGTCCTTGCCCTGGCGCAGCAGGGCCCTTCCCCCGCCCCACCACGCCCAGAGCGGCTCTGCATTGCCCCAGCAGGAAAAGCAGGTGCCTAGTCAGCTAGGCCCCACGTGCCCCCCCAGTATGTGGACAGGGGGCTGCCCCGGGGGCTGGGAGTGAGGGCACTGCAGTGACACTGCAGGCATGTCACCCGTCTCTGGGGGGGGGCCCAGCCCGCCCCACCCGCCTCTGGACCCCGCCATGGGCGGGGTGTTCACGCTGCCAGAGGCCGGGCACTCCCTGCCGCCCCGAGTCCCCCATGTGACCCCTTTCACCTCCCCGCCTGGCACCGTTGCCGTGGTTACAAGCACTCGGTGCCCTTTATCCTTTTCTTTAGCGAGGGACCTAGTGAGAGAAACATTTCAAATGAGACTTAATGGGCCCCGACCTGCCCCCACCGCCCTGTGCCCTGCTCTGTGCCCTCCCCACCCCCCTGTGCCCGGTCCACCCCACCTCCCCCATCCCCCTGTGCCCTGTGCCACGTCTGCCCCCACCCCCCTGTGCCCTGCTCTGTGCCCTCCCCCGCCTGTGCCTGCCCCCACCCCCTGTGCCCTGCTCTGTGCCCTCCCCACCCCCCAGTGCCAGGTCCGGCCCACCTGCCCCCACCCCCCTGTGCCCTGCTCCGTGCCCGCCCCCCCCCCCGTCCCTGCATTGCTGGCCCCCTGGTAGCACGGAGCCGGCTGTGGGGTAGTCGCAGAAGCACCAGGGCAGGCGTTGGTCTGCTTGGGCAGGATTCCTGCTGCCTTCCACACTCGCGTGCCGGGCTCATCTCGGCTGGACCTGCTGCTGGGATCTGGGCTTCAGCCGCACCGCCCACACGCTGCTGAGCGAGCAAGGCCTCTTCTGCCCGCGTCCCACCATGGCAGGGCCTCTTTGTTCCCGGGAGCCCGCTGAGCTGGCGTCCCGACCCTGGTTCTGCCTAGGAGCCCCAGCAAGTCGCTTCACCGCTCTGGGCCTGCGGATGCTCTGGGCGTCCCAATCCTGTGGGCAGAGCCGTGCCCGGCTGCTCCCTGAGGGCCATGCAGCTCCAAGCGCGGAGATCCTGAGCTCTGCGGGGGGCAGAGCACCGTGCCCATGAGCTGCACCCACTTCCTGCCATGGCCTCCACAGACATTTCCCGCCTGCCTCAGGTCCGGCCTGCCCCCCACGCCGCACGAGGAGTCTGACCCCACGGCCAGGGGCTCCGAAAGGTGCTGGTGGCACAAGGCCCACGGGGCAGAGGAGGAGCTCGCCCCATGATCGAAACTCTGATTGTGGGGCTGGGAGGGCCCGGGGGCAGCAGGAACCAGACACTGTGAATAGGATCCCAAACCTGGATTCCCTTTGGGAACTGGCCTGGAGCAGGAGAGCGCTGGAGCCCCCCAGCACCCCGCAGCAGCGAGCGGAGACAGCCGGGCCTGTGCCAGTGGCAGGGAGACAGGCTGGGGGGTAGCGATTGCCCTGCCGACAGGACGGCCTCCAACAGGCGCTGCAGGGCAGGAGCAGTCAGGGGATGCCCTCGGAGGGGTGTTGGCCAAGCTCCCCTGTGCTGGGGGGGGCTGCTGTGTACTCTCTCTGCCCTTCTCCCCAGCGCCCAGGGAGGCTGACAGCCCTGCCTGGGATGAGTGCAGGAGAACCCCCGCGGGGGCCATGTCCCCTCCCGCGTGCACACCAATCCCCATGCACTCAGCGTGGCGGGGTCGGGACAGGCGCTAGACCAGGGCTCTGGACCTTCGCCATGCCCCAATCCATATGGCGGGACCCCTCCCGTCTAGCCCCAACGGCCCCTATTGCCTGCTTGTGTCCTGGTGGGGGTCTCCACCCCGGCGGAGCGACCCCGGGGCTGGCTGATGCGGATTTAACCCCAGTTTGCCCAGAGAGCAAGCTCTGCCTCTGCTCTGGAGCTGGGTCCAACCCCAGCCTAGCTGGCTGGGCTTCCCGCTCTCTGTCGGGAGGCTGCCGCACCCCACCCTGAGCTGGCTAAACCGGCTGGGTGACCCACCCACAGGAAGGGCTGGGCCTCCTGCTTCTGCCCCAGGGGCCGGGGGAGAGAAGTGCCAGGAGGAAGCGGTCCCTGAACCAGCCCAGGCTGCTGCGCAGGGGTGCAGCTTGGGCAGCCCACCCCCTCTCGCGCCTGGCTCCAGCCACGCTGACAGCCCTACAACCCCTCCCCAACCAACGGGCCTAGGGCCGGGGCAGAGCCAGGCCAAGCAAGGACCCCGTTCTCCAGCCTGCCACGCCCTAGGCAGGGATTCACAGGGAGGAGGTGCAGGCAGAAGTGGGCTTGCTCAGGGCTCCCATCAGCACAGTCTCTGGGCTCTGGGACGGGCCCAGCTATGCAGCAGGAATGCAGCGTGTGGGTCCAGCGCAGAGATTACAAAGCACTCACCTGGAGTTCCTTATCAAAGCAGCTCACGTTCCTGCTCAGCACAGCGCTGTTTCCTGCAGTTGATGGTTAGAACAGGAGCAGTGACGTGTTATGACAGCACATTCCTGTCCTTCAGCCCCCTCTGGGCAAGGCACTCAGGACTCAGCAGCCAGGCAAACTGAGGCCCAGAGCAGGGGAAGGCAGACAGTGATTCAGCGGCAGGCCAGGGATAGAATCACGGTGTCTGGGCTCCCAGGGGCGTGCTCTTTGGGGTTTCACTGCTCCCAAGGGCTTGTAGCCAATAGGAGCAGAGCGCCTCGCACAGCCCCAGCTGAGCCCATGTGCATCTACGAGTGCTAATTAACTCTCCAGTCACTGTGACCCCTGCTCAACATCCCCCCGTTCCCTGGTGCTCTTGCCTTAAACGCAGGTTTCGGGCTCATCGAGGCCAGGCCTGGCTCTGTGCTGTGTCCTGCACCTGGCACCATGGGGCTGGGACCCCCAGGCGGGACTGTGACAATGTGCCTGGCTCCGTCCTAGCAGCCCCCACTGCAGGCCTGGGGTGGCTCAGTGAGCAGGAGCAGAACAGCCTGGGTCCAGAGGCCGCTGCCCACCCCTTCACCCACCTCGCAGAAGGACTGCCGGGGAGCAGCCAGGGTTTGTGCCCGGATGAAAGATTCTCCCTGCAGCTAAAGCCCAGCTCACTGGATTTCTGCAGCACGCTCTGTGCCATGGGGAGCCAGGACCTAGTGAGCTCCGGCTCAGCACAGAGACGCAGCCACGTGGAGAATCTGGAAGGGAGAGCGCAGGGCTAAAGCCAGAGTTCCCGGGGCCCAGCCAAGGTGGGCTTTGGGCCCAGACCCCTCAGGGTCGTTGCTGGGTACTGGCGTGGGCCCCATGGTGCTGCATGCCCCCCCCACCCCCCGCACGCCCTGGGGCACAAGGAGCCAGGCGACTGAGAGCTGCTCCTAGCACTAGGCAGTACTGCTCCAGGTCACGCTCACAGGGCCTCGCGGCCCCTGGGTGAGGGTTACTCTAAACCCAGGGCCGCAGCCCAGCACCGCACAGCAAGCCAGGCCTGGGTGCACCTGCTCCTCAGAGCGGAAGGGAGGAGCCTCACGCTCACAGGGATTCACGTGCCATCCTGAGCTGCACCCGCACGGCTGTGCCCCCCTCCCCCCCCGGCACCGTTCACACCCGTGGGCCTGCCCATTCACACCCACCTCAGAGCCGCAGGGTTTTACACCTCTATTCCGACAGGCATTTTTCTGAGGTGAGCCACCCCCGAGCAGCTCCTGTGTTTCTCACCCTGGCCTGGCAAACCGGGCAGCGCAGAAGATGGGAAATCCCAGTTACGAGGCTAGAGACACGGCTCCCAAAGCTGCCCCTGCCTTACGGGAATCAATTCACAGAGACTAAAGCTGCCGTGGCAGCGGCACTGGGGCCAGGGCTTCGCACGAGGAGAATTTGTTTCCTTGTTAAGTGAGATTTTTCTGCGGCCTGGTTATGGGAATAGAACCGCCCGGGTGTGAATTATTCATGAGGCCCTGCAATCACGCGCTCAAAATATCAATTTCTCCCAGTCGAGCCAAGCAGCACTTAGGCCTAAAAGTCTCGTTAAATGGAGCTGGGCCCTGGTGACGGGGGGAAGGAAGCCGAGGGTCTCGGCCACTGCAGCCCACAGCGTCGGTCCTAGGACACGCTGCCGCAGGAGCAGCAGCTGAGACGCTGGGAGCTCAGCAGGTGTCTTGCAGCTGAGCCCAGGGCAGCAGTGCAGCCACAGGTGCCATCCAGGGAGAGTGTGCCAGCTTCCCCCAGCCCACGGGCCCCTTCTGTAGGGCCCTGCCCGCTCTGTGCCCTGTGGAGCAGGCTGGCCCTGGTGCCAGGCCCAGAAGGCGAGCTCCTGCCCACTCCACTCTCCCAGCAGGGGCCAGTCCCAGAGCCCCTGGGTGAGGAATCAGGGGGGCTCCCCAAGGGCACGCCTGCCCCACAGTGTGGCAATTGCAGGATGTTTACCTGGGGGTTCTGGCATGAGGCCTGGAGCCCTGAGGGCTGGCACAGAGATGCCAAGGGTGTGGCAGAGGGCGGAGGCAGCTCTAGGTGCACACGGGGACTAGCTAACCACAGCTCCCTTGGCTGGCACGGCAGGGCTCCTGGCTGACTGCAGCCGCAGGCGCGTGCCCGTGCCCGCCCCACCAGGACTCGCAGGCACAGGCAGTGCTGGGAAGCAGCCCCTGCGCTGCTCTCTTGGCAGCCGTCACTCAGGGCACAGAGACCTCACCCCGCTAACTAGGTCCCAGGGGCTCTCAGGCTACCCCATGCAGCTCCTCTCCCCCCGGTGTTTGCATTCCCACGGCCTGCACTTTGCATCTCATGCCCCCTCCACCCAGCACCTCTGTCCACCTAAGGGATCCTGTGGGTGCCGCCCCCTCCCCTCCCCGCTGGCGAGGGTCTAGCCAGAGGCTCTGCTGGGCTTGGGATGCAGGTCCAGGCAGTTTGGAGAGCCCAGCGCCCCCTGCCACGCTGCTCGGCTGGGGTCCCCGGGCAGTGGACAGGGCCGCTCACCTGCAACCTGGGGAGCTGCTCAGCAGCCAGCCTCCCCTGACCCCAAACACAGGCCTGAGAGCCAGCAAAGGCCCCAGGGGCTGGACTGAGCATGCACCAGCCTGTGGGGACACACCCTGCGCACAGCTAGCACGCCCAGGCGGGCACCGGCAGCAACATGCCCTGCAATGCTGCAGCCACACGTCTGCAGCACACCCCACTCCTGCTACCCAGCGCCGCGTTCCCCAGGCACAGGCTGCAGGAGACGCTCACACATCAGTTTCAGGCTCTTGGCATCTCAGTGAGCCCTGCAGCCCCGCCCAGCTGGGACTCAGCCTTGGCTCCACATTCCTCTTCCATTGACTGTGTCTGGGCTGTAACCACGGGGGCTTCCATAGCTGGGGCTTCCCCGCCTCGCCAGGGGACTGGGCGAGAGCTTGGCAGTGGCTGCAGCCGAGCAGGTCTCCCGCCGGCCCCATGGGCAGGGCCTCTGGCTGGCGCAGAGCGGAGGAAGCCGGGAGGCTGAGGAGAGAGACAAAGAATTCACACTAAATGCCCCTTGGCCTGGGAGCAGAGTGAAGGAGAGCAGAGGGGGCGCTGCGCCGCGCTCAGGGGCAATGGCAGCACCCGCAGAGAAAGGGGCAGGAGCGCTGGCTGTGGGGCAGATCCCCGCTACTCCAGCCCCAGCCGCTCCCAGGAGCTGCTCTGCTCTCTGCTCTCCTCTCCAGGTTTCTGTGCGGCTGAAGTGCCGCGTGGAAGTCGCTCTCTTGCTGGTTGGCAGCGAGTCGGCCTTTCCAGGCAGCCTGGGGCAGGAGCTCTGGATCAGGGCAGCAGCTCTAGGCCCCATGCAGACCCCACCGAGAGCCAGCTGGCTCAGGAGGCAAAGATGCATTGAGGGCAGGACTGCACTCGGTGAGCGCCCCCAACGGCTCCCAGCACACTGCAGCCCCTACGAGCAGCCCCGGCCCCGCGCTGCAGGAAGGACCAGCAGGAGCAGGAGCACAGTGGCACCTGCAGGGCTGTGGTTTGATCAGAGCATCCCAGGTGTAGCCCCAGGAGGGCGGTCAGGGCTGCTGGATACCCTCCCGCTGCAGAGGGGCTCATCAGCCTCCTGGCCCCCACAGCGACGCGGCAGCAGCCTCCGTTTGGAGAGGATGGGGGGCCCAGGTGCAAGGCTGGCTCCTCTCGCCACGGCACCCTCGGGCGGGGGCGGGTTTCCTGGGAGTCACTCTGAAGCTCGTGCAGCAGCCACTGGGGACCCACCCGGAGCCTGCGGAGGTGGAGCGCCCCCAGCTGGCAGCTGGAGGGGCAGGATAGGCAGGATGAGCGTTTCCAGGGCTGACTCTGCAGTGGGAAGCAGATGCAGTTATGACCCAGAGCCATGACCCCCAGAAAGCCACAGGCACGGGGGGGCGGGGAGGTGTCCGAACATCCCTCCAGCGGGTCTCAGCACCTCACCATCTGCTGCAAAGGAGCTAGGAGCCTGTGGCAGCTTCCTGCAGCGGCTCCATGCAGCCTGCACGCCACAGAACACCCAGCCCTGCGGTCTGGAACCACCCGCCAGCTAGCACTGGCTGGAGAGACTGACCGTCACCAGCTAGTCAGTAACCTGCACGCAGCGATGATACCAGCCCCCGTTAAAGGCCCGGTCGGCGGTGCTGCGGGGCTAAGGCAGGCTAGTCCCTACCTGTCCTGGGGCACCGCGCTGCACCCCGGAAGCGGCCAGCTGGGTGGGGGAGAACGAGGCACCGAGGGGCCGCAGGGATGTAGTGAGTAGGGGGTGGGGCCTCGGGGAAGAGGGGAAGGTGACATGGCTCCTCCCACAAACCCTGGTGGGGGGGGGGTGACATGGCTCCTCCCACAAATCCTGGTGGGCAGGGGGGGTGACATGGCTCCTCCCACAGACCCTGGTGGGCAGCGGGGGAAGGTGACATGGCTCCTCCCACAGACCCGTCTGAAGAACGCTGTATTCTAGGGGGTCGAATACAGAACAGTCTCTGCCTCGCCCCCTGAATCTCTCTGCCTCGCTGCACTCCAGGAGCCTGTGAGGTTCCCCCACAGGCCCGGGCTCTGCCCTCCCTGCAGCAGCAGTCAGTTTGGTGGCGGGGAAGGGGGGGGCTACCGAATAGCCTGTGTGGCCCCAGGGCCTGGCACGCCAGGAGCTGGGCTGCCCTCTGCCGGGGCCACCCTGGGGAGAGGAGCAGCATGGCTGTGGGGGCGTGTGCTGGGACGGAGCACCTCCCCTGGTGTGCCCAGGGCACGGGCAGGGCTGCCTGCACCGAGGGCCGGACCCAAAGCCCCAATCTCGACCCGCTCCCTGCTGGGGTGGTCCCAGAGCACGCGGCAGCGGCAGACGAGGAGGAAGGAGGCAGCAGCTGGGCAGGAGCCGGCGCTGCTGCCTCTGTAATTACTAATTAAAATGCAGATGCTCCCGAAACTGTAACTTCTAATTTACGGCACAGGCGCTAAATCAAAAGCAACAAGACAGTAAAACCCTGGCTGTGTAAGGGGAGCTGTAACGTTAGCAGGGGGAGGCGGTGCCGCCGAGCCGCACGCAGGGCTGCTTCCCACGCCAGCCACAGCAACCGCTGTGCTGCGACACGGACACCAGCCCCGCGGCCAGCTCGGCCCTGCCCAGCCGACAGCAGGGGCGGCTGGCATGCAGCGGGCGCAGCCTGGGGCGTGGAGCCCTGCGGCAGGGGCACGGGCGTGCAGGGCAGTCGCTCCCACCGGGGCGTGGGGGACCCTGCAGGAGGCAGCGCTGGGCACTTTTCTCCCAAGTACAAGCTAGTCGCTGGGGCGTCCCCAGAGGGCGCCCAGCCAACATGCGGCTGCAGTGCCCCGCTGCACAGGAGCCGCAATGGGGGAAGCATGCACTGCTGCTGCCCGCTGCTGCCCGCAGAGGGGAGACGACACAGCCGCTCTCTCTGGGACGTATCCCCCGTCCCCCGCGAGCTGGGCAGGGCGCTTGTCCCTCGTTACACACAGAACAGAGACCCACAGGTTAGGTCTACACTGCAGCTGTCCACGAGCCTACGAGCCTGGGCCCACAGGCTGGCCTGGCAGGGCACACGCTAGGTGCTCAGAGGAGCCCAGCTGCGGATCCTGCGGCTCCGGCTGGAGCTCCACCGTCTCCTGCCTCTCCTACTCCCCCGGGGCTCGCGAGCCTGAGCTGCGGCGTCCGCATGGCTCGGCTGTGCACCTGGCGCACAAGCCAGTGGGCCTGGGCTGGGAGGCGCGCGACTCCCCTGGTCACACAGGGCGCCTGCGGCACAGAAGGGAATTCCCACAGCTAGACTAGCGCCCCGCTGAGCCAGCTTCCTCCCTAATGTGCCTGAGCCCGTGGGCTCTAGTGCGGAGCTGCAGCAGAGGAATGACAGGTCCTGAAACAAACCCGGGGCTTCCCATGGGGCTCCACCAAACCCCTCAGCATGCAGCAGGTCCTGGCCTGGGGCCCAGGTGGGGCGGAGGGTGGGGGCAGGTTAGTGCCAGTGGCAGGGTATGGCACGGGGGGGCCCAGATGGGGCAGGAGGGGATGAGTTACTGCCAATGGCAGTATATGGCCTGGCCAGGGGGCCCAGACGGAGGGAGGAGTTAGTGCTGGTGGCAGTGTACGGCCCAGGCAGCCCAGAGGGGTGGACAGACCAGTGGCACCGTAGAGCCTGGGAGGCCCAGATGGGGTGAATGGTACCGGTGGCAGAGTACGGCCCAGGGGCTCAGATGGGGCCAGGGTTGGGGGTGTGGATAGGCAGCATATGGCCTGGGGCACAGCGGGAGCGGGCCAGGGAGGGAGAGGTGGCTGCAGCTGGGAATGACGTGGGGCCAGGAATACGCAGCCGGCAGAAGAGCCGGATGGGCTGTTACCAGCAGCCCGGGCAGCTCTAGCGATAGGAATGAGCTGTGCTGCTCACCAAAGGGTGAAATTATTGGGGGTGTTTTGGGGTGTGGTGAGTTTATTGGGGTGTTTGTGGGGTTTAGGTGAGCGTAAGGGGGTGTCTGTGGGTGGGGTGAGTTTATTGGGGGGTGTTTGTGGGGCATGGGGGAGCTGTGGGTGTTTAAGTGCACACGTGGGGTGTCGCAGTAAGAGACTGCTCTCCGCCCAACATGCCCTCACTGCGGTACCCAGCGTGTCTGTTGGCCAGCGAGAGCTGCCAGGGAGAATGGAGTGGGCACTTAATCTCTCCCTCTACGTTTAATTAATGGGCTGCAGTGCTCACTCGGTGCGGCTGCCTTAATTGGTACGAGCTGCACATGCTGTGGAGCTGGAAAAACACATTTGGAAATGAAAAAAATATTAAGCAGCAAGCAAATCAGTGACTCTTAATGAGACTGGTTCAGGGCCATCTGTCCCGTGGGGCCCCAGCTCAGGGCGCCACCAGCTCACACAGACGCTGCTGCCTGCCGTGGGCCGACCATGCCCTGCTGGCTTTGAATGCTCCCAGCGTAGCCCGGCCTCAGTCGCTCCAACGTGCGTGTGGCTGGGAGCCGCCAGTGCCTGTGCCGTCACTCCAGGTGCCCTTGGTAACGGTGCCGCCAGCACCTTGTCCCCAGGCAGGTCTCCCAGGGGGCCTGTCCCCCTGGTTTGCTGGGTGGTGTCAGCACGGGGCATCTCCGTCAGCCCCTGGGAAGAGCTGGGCCTGTGGCAGGCTCAGGGGAGTAGCTGCTATCCCAGGCCGGGGAGCGGTGCGGGAGGCTCCCGGGGCAGATGCAGGGCCTCAGACAGCCCCAGGCTTGGTTGATGCTGTTGGTTTAGCAGGTTTCTCTTTAGAGTGAGTGTGTGTGTGTCCGTACGGGCCCAGACCCGATTTGGATGAGGGGGCTGGGGGCCAGCGCTGCTTTGCTAAGGACTGTAATGGCCTCGGCCGCGCACAGAACATTAGCTGTGCTGCCTGGCAATTTACACCGGGGAAAACAAAGTCATAACTCACCCAAGAAACAGTCTCCCAGGCTCTGCACAAGGAGCAAGGTGGCCCAGCCCTTCACCCAACCCTGCATCAGGCTGACAGACGCTGTCCCAGACCTCCCAGCAGGCTGCACGCAGCAGCAGGTGAGCCGGAGTGCTGAGCAGTGGGCACAGCAGGGTGGGGCGGCGAAGGAGCAGGGTGGCGTGGCAGGGCAACGTGGGGCAGGGAAGGAGCAGGGTGGCATGGCAGGGCGACGTGGGGCAGCGAGGGAGCAGGACGGCTTGGCAGGGTGACGTGGGGCAGGGAAGGAGCACAAGAGCGTGGCAGGGCGACGTGGGGCAGGGAAGGAGCAGGGCGGCGTGGCAGGGCGACGGGGGGCAGGGAAGGAGCATGAGGGCGGGGCGGGGCGGCGTGGGGCAGGGAAGGAGCAGGATGGCGTGGGGCAGAGAAGGCGCACACAAGAACCCCCTGAGCTCGCTGCAGTGAGCTGGGAGGGGCCCATCACCACACGCCCCTTCTCTCTCCTGGCACCTTATGGCCCTGGCTGTGGGGAGTCCCAGTGATTTACTCACCCATATCACTGCCAGGGCACAGCGTAGCCCCCTCTCTGTTACCCGGTGGGGTCTGTTTTAACATATCCCCCCAGTCAGATGACCAGGCGCTGGGAGATGAGATGCTCCCTCTCCCATCCCTGCCCATCCACTCGGCTCAGCTCTGTGGGGAGCACTTGGGGCTCCTGGCCTCACTAATCCAATTGCTGACAGTGCAGCCTCTAATGGGCACGGCCCCTGTCCCCTGCCTGTCTGCAACAAAGGGCTGCACAGGGCCTGGGGCCGTGTGCAGATCGTAACATGGCAATAGCTCACCTGCTCCCTGCCGGGGCCGGCACATCACGTTACACCCCGAGAAAGGGTGTAAAAGGCTGGGCTCTGCCAGTCGCTCGCCTGTGGCACAAGGACAAATGCGGCTCTCACCCACCGAGCTTTGTTGCCCGGCCCTTAACTGATTGTCCCATTACTGAGGCCTTGGGACTGCAGGGCTGAAACCCTTCGTCACCCATCCAGGACGAGCATCCCCCAACACGGGGGCCTGGGGGACACACACTCCACGTCCTTCCGGGCAGCCAGCAGCATCTCAGCATTCCTCTTGGAGCAATCCAGCCCCCCACACAGCGCCTGCTCTGCCCCCCCCCCTCACCCCACTAAGGGGGCAGGGGTCTGACACTACCAACTGGCAGGGTGCAGTAACCAGGGCAAAGGCTTGGGGCCGGCAGGGTATCTGCCCAGGCCGTGGGCACCGTTACGGCTGCATAAGGGGATCTCCCCTCGCGGGCACTGGTCTATCACAGCCATTCAGGGGAATTACTGCCCTCCGGTGAGCCCAGCCACACCAGGCCCCTGGGGCAGCTAAATGCTACATGGCAAAACTCTCCTGGGGGCGAGAGATGCTGCGCCAGCCTCAGCTCTCCCCATCTCCGTGGAGGAGCAGCTCTGCTCAGAGCGCTGCCCAGCCCCGACCTCCGATTCCCACACGCCTATTGGCCCAACAGGCCTGGGGCGCCGGCGCTCAGAGCAGTGAGGCTACTCTTGCTTGGCTTTCTGTCTCGGGGGAGAAGGTGGCCAGTAGGAGGGCCCAGGTGCACCCCACCTCCAGGCCCTGCCCATCCTCCCCGGTGCCCGGTGCACAATCCCCCATGCGTCTCGCGTCTCTGTCCCCTGGCTGCCTGGAGCCCTGGCCTGGCACGTTGCAGGCCACACAGACTGGGGCGGAGCAGCAGCAGCTCCAGCCCGCACAGCGTCTGCAGGAGAAGACACAGGAAAGACACTGCCCTGGACTGCACACAGGGAGGCTTGTGCTGGTGTCTCTCGTTGCCATGGCACCAGCAGCGAGGGCCCCATCCCAACCCTTGCTCAGGAGGGGCAGTGCCTGGCTCCAAGGGACAGCTCGCAAGTCAGGCATGGACCCCTGGGAGCCAGGGTCACACAGGTGCATCTCGCATGTCAGGCCTGACTGCGCCAGCCTTGCCACAGTCAGGGGCATCTCTCGTAGGGAACCCCCACGCTGGGATCCCAGCCTGGGCACCAAGGCTTACGCCAGATTCCCCAGAACAGTGCCAGGAGCACAGCACCCCCAACTCTGGGAGGAGAGCGCCCCCTACTGAGCCCACCACCCCACTCCCTGCAGTGTCGTGCCCCCTCGCGCTGCACTGGGGCATGGGGTGAGCACCCCTCGTCACTCACCAATGCTTATTCCTGTCCTCTCTTCCGAGAGGAAGCCCAGCCGCTCTCTGGGTCTGCAGCAGTTTCGAGAGCTGGAATTTTGTGCTAAACCCACAGTCACCCCCTTAACACTTCCCGCCCATCACTCTTGGCCTCGCAACTCAGCTTCTGCCGGGCCAGCCACACCGCCAGGTCTGGGTGTATCTGGGTTGTTCCTGGCCAGACGGGTGAGACTATTTCAAATGGATTCTATTTATCAAAATGGAGAAATCACTGAAAATAACAAGTCCTTTGCCCGTGTTTAGTGCTTCATGTGCTCAAAGCCCTGCACGCACGTTCACTAATGAACCCCATGAAACCTGCCTGAGCCAAGCTTCCCGCCCTTTCCCAGGCCTGGGCACCATGGGGGAGCGGCGCCTGGCCAGACTGTCTGACCATTGCCCGACCACCAAGCTTATAAGCCACTCTTCTCTCCACTCCGCGGCTGCATCGTCCCCTGGATTGCGTTTGGCCTAAGTTCCCTCTAAGCTGCGCAGCCGGGCAGCTGCCTATTAAACGCTGTGCTCAGGGCTGTGACGGGGAGAGATGCCCCTCCCCCAGCCCTGGACCTGACCCAGCCCAGCGCCAAATCTGCCGCAGCCGGGGGACAGGTGCCCCTCCCCTGGCCCCGACCCAGCCCAGCCCCAGACCTGTGGCAGTGGAGAGGCACCTCTTCCCCCCAGCCCAGGTGCTGCTGTAGGGAGAGAGAGCTGGGAGGGGGAGTCCTCTCTTCCCGCCATAGCCCTGGGGCAGCCTGCACCCCAAACCCCTCATCCCCGGCCCCACCCCAGAGCTCACACCCCCTGCACCCCAACCCTCTGCCCCAGCCCTGAGCCCCCACCCACACTCCGAACCCCTCAGCCCCACCCCCACCACATGAATTTTTGTATGTGTCACACATCACCTCCATATTGGTGCACGTAACAAAATTCATTCTGCTCATGGGTGGGAAAAATGAGAGGGATGCTGTTTGGCACCCCACCTTTTGTGCTAATGGAGATGGGTGCTGGGGGCCACAGGGTTTAACTGAACCCAATCACTGTAACATTACATAGTGTCAGGCCAGGCTGAGGGTTTGGGCTGCAGAGACCTCAGCCATGCAAAACACACCAGGAAACAGCCTCTTCTCCCTTTCCTATCGGTACAGAAAGGGGGAGTTAAAGCACTTGAAAGGTGGAGTATTAAGTGAGGCTGTCAGTGTAACAACGTCCCTGGGGCCCATTCCCTGTAGCTGGAGACAGTTTGTAAGAAGGAAAAACCCCCTCGTTGGACAGTTTGTTAGCGGGTACTAGACGGGTTGGCTGGTCTTTTGGGCCAAGAGAAGAGGTTAGTGGAGCTGGGCTGGAGATGCTGCTGCTGCTGAAGGTGGCTCCCATTTCCTAGCCGACAAAACCAGACGAACACACACGACGGGGGAGAGAAAAGAGCAGCAGAGAGCGAGGCTGCAGCTTCTGTCCCTGGGGTGTCCCTCACTTGCCACCTCCCTGCTGGAGAAACACAGGCCCAGCCCACGGCTGGTCGGATCAGCCACTCCGAGACCTGGCAAACTCGTGCCGGCACCGGGCTGTTCAGGGCACTGCTTTTAGCTGCCTCGGGCTGGCTGCAGGCTCACAGCCGTGCTGCACAATACACAGCCTTGGCCGGCTAAGCCAGGCTCCTCTTAGACAGAAGGCAAAGGAGAGGGGGCAGAAAAGAAAAGAACAAAGAGGGGAAGGAAAAGGACACACCAGGTTGGGGGGCAGGGCCCAGGGCTGGTGCAAGGAAGTTTTGCGCCCTAGGCAAAACTTCATCTTGCGCCCTCCCCCCCCCCCACCCCGTGGCCGCCCCCCCCCCCCCCCCCCTCGCCCCCCCGCCCCCCCCCCCCCCCCGCGGCAGCTCCCCCCTCCCTCTGCCCTGAGGCGTCCCCCCCGCAGCAGCTCCCCCCCGGCCCGGGGAGCCGTGCGGCAGCTCCCCACTCCAGCTCACCTCTGCTCCGCCTCCTCCCCGAGCACGCCGCCCCCGCTCTAATTCTCCTCCCCTCCCAGGCTTGCGGCACCAAACAGCTGATTGGCGCTGCAAGCCTGGGAGGCGGGAGAAGTGGAGCGGCGACTGCGCGCTCGGGGAGGGGGCGTAGGAACGCTGTAAAAAAAA
>NW_020664461.1:6163860-6168782 GCF_002925995.2 Terrapene triunguis | reverse complement strand
AAAAAAAATTGGGGGCACTGCTTTTTGGTGCCCCCAAATCTTGGCGCTCTAGGCAACCGCCTAGTTTGCCTTAATGGTAGCACTGGCCCTGGGCGGGGCAGTGTGACAGTCTCACGTCTCAGGTGGTGGCTGGGATTCAGCTGGAGCCAGGGAGGCGGCGCTGTGATCTGGATCCTTCTCTCCCGCTCAGTCTGGCCAGGTCAGGCCAGCTCTAAGTATCAGGGGGACAAAGGCCCAGGGTACCAGGAGATGGGGGTGGCATCCAGGATGGTGCAGCTTGCTTGAGTAGCCAATTTTTCTCCCCAAAGTCTCTTTCTTTAAGGACCCAAAAGGCAGTGATCGGAGGAACAGCCCGTGGCCTCATTATTTTGTCCACCTATTAGGCCTAGTTTCTGAGAAACCAATTTTAGTCCATTGATTTCTGATCCCAACCTGTTCTTTTTCACCAGGCGTGATCTTAACGCATCCTCGAGTTCTAGCCGGAGGCCTTTTTGTTGGGACTAATTCAGCGCGTCTCCCTTTTGCACCTTTTCCCACCAACCCTGGTTGTTATCAGTTATTGTGACATCTTAGCAATTTACATTCACATTTGACAGTTGAGCTCACAATTAGGGGAAATTTGTACGCCCAATTATTACAACACACCTTCCTGCGCCCCGTGGGATCTGCACGCATTTCAGTGACATCTCTCTCTTGCCATTCACTGCGAGGGAATCAATCAGTCCCTTCGCCGCCGTCGTTATCTGAACACATTTAATGGCGGTGACTCATCTCGCCAAACACAGAATGCTTAGCCGTGGGCTTCGGTTCCTTTCTATTTTGATTGTTGGTTGAATTACTAGTGAATATTTTATCTCCGGGATTGTGAAACTGTCACATTTCGGTTATCATTATATATTCATTTCTGGGAATCTTTTGCAAGCTTCAGAGCACACTACAGAACTATAAGCCACGTAAGTATAGGGATCACTTCACTTCACCCACCACTGAAATGCAGCTGCTTCTGGAGTAGGATGCAGTAGCTGTTTAACAATGCTACGCAGCACTGTGGGGACAGGCGGACAGGAATCCTGCTAAAGGATGAGTACATTGCAGTTACTCACGTGACAAATTCTGCCGCCCCTCATCTTGCAAAACAAGGGAGACAGGAAGGCAAGGGGTAAACGACAGGTTCCCAGGGCTAGTCAAGCCAAACAGAAATCCTTCAAAGTGGAAATCTAACCGTCGCAGAGCCAATACACAGGAGCAGAACTCACAACAGGTGATAAGGAAGAGGAAAATCAGAATGGCCAAAATGGAGTTTGAAGAACCAATATCTAACGGTGTAAAAACAAAAGTTTCTTTAAGTCTATCAGAATCAGGAAGCCTGGGAAAGAACTGGTGGGTCCACTGGATCACCATGGGTTAAAGGAGCAGTAAAGGAAGCGCTGGACATTGCTGAGAAGCTAAATAATTTCTTTGCTTCAATCTTCAACACCAAGGCTGTTGGGGAGATCTGACCCCACACTTGCTGTATTCTGCGACCAAAGCCGAGATTCTCTCAGAGACTGAGATGCAAGAAGTAGGAGTTCTGGAGCAAATTGATCATTTAAAAACCAGTCCCCAGGCCCAGATGGTCTAAATCATACTTAAACTCCTTCACGAACTCCTTGAAGTAGCTGGTCTGCTAACAAAACTCTGCAATCTCTCATTAAAACCAGACACTGTTCCAGAGGACTGGAGGGCTGCAAATGTTGTACCTATATTTTAAAAAAGGTATCAGGGTGATCTGGAGAATTATAGACCAGTGCACCTTACATCTGGATCTGACAAACTGGTAGAAATAATAATTGAAAACAGAATAGCAACACCTGGAAGATCATGATCTGGCAAGGTCTAGCCAGCATGGATTCTGCAAAGGAAACTTGTGTCTCTTGAATCACTTGGAATTCTTTAAACGTGTCAGTAACATAATGGATAGAGGAAAACTGGCTGACATGCTTTATTTAAGTTCCAAAAGGCCTTTCACCGGGCCCCGCACAAGAGGCTACTAAGGAAGCCAAGTCTGTCATGGATCAAAAATTGGCTAAAGAGACAGGAAACGGCATAGGAGTAAATGGTCAATTCTCCTCCCAGCAGAAGGCAAACAGCAGGGCCTCAAGGCTCTGTACCAGGTCCCATGCTGTTTGATATGTTTATTAATGATCTGGAAAGGGGAGCAAAATCTGCAGCTGACACAGAGTTATTTAGATTAATCAGGACCAGAGAGGACTGGGAGAACCTCAGAGAGAGCTGAACAAGCCGGGTGAATGGGCAACATGACAGCAAATGGAATCCAACAGCAAATCAAAGTAATGCATGAATAAGAGGGGCCATGATAAAGCCTATAAAAATGCATGTTCTAGAGACAAGTGATCAGGAACTTTTTGCTTCCGGCCTGACAACACACAAACAGGGGGACATTCAATGAGATTAAAGGGGGAAACTGAAAACCAATAAAAGGAAATCGTTTTTCACAGAATGAGTACTTAGCTGGTGGAACTCATGGCCATAGGAAATTGTCGAAGTCAAGACCTTAGTAAGATTCAAAAGGGGACTGGATATTTCTATGGCAAGACTATCTCCAGAGGTATCAATATTAATGGTAACAGATTTTGTGGCAGGGATAGTAAAGCTGCTGCTGTGGGGCTTAACCCGTCTCTGGCTATTAGGGACCAGGAGGAGAACGAACGTGGGAGGCAGATTATTCCACTGCTATTGCAGGGCTTTTGCACCTTCCACTGAAGTAGCTGGTGCTGGCCTCTGCCTGAGGCAGGTTGCTGGGTTCAGGGAGCCTCAGGTGGGATAATCCTGCAGTTTGTATGCAGATGCAGCCCGGGGTCTTTTCTGCCTTCCAGCCAGGTAACTCTGTGCTGGAGTGTTTAGGTCAACACTGACTCAGGGAGTGAGCGCCCCCTGCCCCACATCTGCAGCACAGCAAGACACTGAGCCCCCCTTAGCGAGTCCCATTTAAGTACTGATTAGGCACAACCAGGTCTGGCCCTGCCTGGCTTATAAGAACAACTCACCTCCCATCCTAAGGTAGCATTTGATGCTTTCCTGCCTGCAGTTCACCTGCCACCTCTCCTTGGTTTCAGCAGTCGGCAGCCACCAGCCAGGCCCACACCTGGGTAGAGGAACGCCAGGTGTGCTGGATTCTGGAGGAAGGGTGCAATAAGTCCACAGTTGTGTCAGGAAAGCCACCCACGTCCTCAGCTGAAAATTGTCCCATTGTTTCTGTTAACGAATCCCTCCAGCCTCTACCAGGCTCGCTGCCCGCACTCCAGCCAGGCTGTCAGATCCTGGGAGCCCACTGGTGCCTTGCAAGAAACGCCTGCTTATTCTGCTGGCTCCCAGCTGTGGGGTCCTCACGTCGCTGGCGTCCCACCAGCCGGTCAGAGGAAACCACGTGGCCATGAACACCACAGCTCAGGCCCATGCTGCGGCAGCGCCAAACCTGCCAGGCATGTTCCAAACCCGCCACAGCGGGAGAGACGGACGGGGGTGCAGGAAACAGACTCAACAGCCACGCAATGGGATGGCGGGGGGAGCAGCTTGTTGGTCACAGGTTTGTTTGGCTGTCGTCAACACTCAATTCTCCCCCCTCCCTACCACCCTCCTGCTTTTCTCCCACTCCAGTCCCAGAGGCCTGGCATATCCCTCCTCCCCCAGCCCCCTCCTCCAGGCAGAGGAGCAGTTCACTCTGGAGCTGAAAGAGATAAGCGGAGGGCTTGACCAGTTGGATCCTTGAGGGCAGAGCAGGAGTCAGGCCTAGTGGTCAGAGTAGAAGGTCTGAGCCAGAGTCCCAATGCCGGAGCCAAGAGTCAAGACAGAGTCAGAACCACCTACTAGTGGCTGGATAACCGTACTCAGAGAGTTGTTATTAATGGTTCCCAATCCTGCTGGAAAGGCATAACAAGTGGGGTTCCGCAGGGGTCTGTTTTGGGACCGGCTCTGTTCAATATCTTCATTAACGACTTAGATATTGGCATAGAAAGTACGCTTATTAAGTTTGCGGATGATACCAAACTGGGCGGGATTGCAACTGCTTTGGAGGACAGGGTCATAATTCAAAATGATCTGGACAAATTGGAGAAATGGTCTGAGTTAAACAGGATGAAGTTTAACAAAGACAAATGCAAAGTGCTCCACTTAGGAAGGAACAATCAGTTTCACACATACAGAATAGGAAGAGACTATCTAGGAACGGCAGAAAGGGATCTAGGGGTTATAGTGGACCACAAGCTAAATATGAGTCAACAGTGTGATGCTGTTGCAAAAAAAGCAAACATGATTCTGGGATGTATTAACAGGTATGTTGTGAGCAAGACACGAGAAGTCATTCTTCCGCTCTACTCTGCGCTGGTTAGGCCTCAGCTGGAGTATTGTGTCCAGTTCTGGGCACTGCATTTCAAGAAATATGTGGAGAAATTGGAGAGGGTCCAGAGAAGAGCAACAAGAATGATTAAGGGTCTTGAGAACATGACCTATGAAGGAAGGCTGAAAGAATTGGGTTTGTTTAGTTTGAAAAAGAGAAGACTGAGAGGGGACATGATAGCAGTTTTCAAGTATCTAAAAGGGTGTCATAAGGAGGAGAGAGAAAACTTGTTCACTTTAGTCTCTAAGGATAGAACAAGAAGCAATGGGCTTAAACTGCAGCAAGGGAGGTCTAGGTTGGACATTAGGAAAAAGTTCCTAACTGTCAGGGTGGTTAAACACTGGAATAAATTGCCTAGGGAGGTTGTGGAATCTCCATCTCTGGAGATATTTAAGAGTAGGTTAGATAAATGTCTATCAGGGATGGTCTAGACAGTATTTGGACCTGCCATGCAGGCAGGGGACTGGACTCGATGACCTCTCGAGGTCCCTTCCAGTCCTAGAACCTATGAAAAAAAAAACCAGGA
>NW_020664461.1:6150990-6153860 GCF_002925995.2 Terrapene triunguis | reverse complement strand
GATTAAGGCAGCTAAATCCGAATTAAAGTCCTAGTGTAGACCAGGCCCAAGGTGCCACAAGTACTCCTGTTCTTTTTGCGGATACAGACTAACATGGCTGCTACTCTGAAACCATCTAATTATGGAGTGTGAACTGCCCAGGCACTGTAACAGGCTTGCAATGGAGTCACTGACAGGCCCCTGATGCAGCCTGTAGCAGATGTTTTCTGGATGCCTAGGTAGATTAGGTGTGAATGTAAATACGATCTGGTCCTGAAGCCTTCCCCCCCAGCTCATCACTAGCTGTCAGGGAGAGCTCAATTAGGCTTTGCTTACAAATCATCATTTGAAATTATTAGGTTGGCCAACATCACCGAAATGAATGCACTGACATTGTCATAACATCACCGAAATGAATGCACTGACATTGTCATAAAAAACAACAGCTGTATAAGGAAGCTAGTCTATATTCATACTTTTCAAATCTATTATACTTTTTCAGATACACTTTATATGCTTTAAAAGTGTGTATTAATGTTTCAGTTTCAATTCAAATTTCCAAACAATCGTTAAATTGGCAACATTGCATGTAACTAGTTCACAAAACCGGGGGGGGGGGTTGGGGAAATTCAGGGGGTGTGTGTGTAGGGAAATCCCTGCAGGGCACAAACCCCAAACCGGCTGTACTTGGATTTCACCAACCAATTATGAGGTGTGAACTGTCCGGGCACTGCCCAGGTGTAACAGCCTTGCCATGGAGTCACTGACAGGCCGCTGGCAGATGTACACAGGAGGGACGGAGGAGACGCGTATCACCCCCACAGCAAACGCAAGAGCCCAGGATCACAGGCCCCAGAAAGCCTGAGAGGCTGCGCTAGACCAGGCAGTGCTGGCAGGTCTGGGGTGGGGGTGGTGCAGGGCAGAGGGTGCTTTGAGTCTTGCTCTGCTATAATAACCTGGCAGAAATGGGATGTTTCTCTATCTGCCCAGCTCCACACCCCTCCGCCCCTCTACTCACGCCTCTGTCCTGCTCTGAAACGTTACTGGGAATCCAACAGGAGACCCCCTTTCTCCCAGCCCAAACCTGGGCCCCATCTGTCCCCTCCAGACCATCGGTCACATCAACTCATGGACGGAAAGGATCGTAAGGCAGCCCCTCCTGGGGTGCCCTCCTCTGACAGGCCGCAGCACAACAGGTGTGCCTGCCTCAGTTTCCCTGCCAATGGTTCCCAGAAATAGTCCACAAAGGTTTTCCAAGTATGTAGAGCCTGCGTGGGGTTAATATGGAAAACCCCATCTACATACAGCACAACCATCGTCCAGACTTCCCCGGCACACTACAAACCATACAGTCTGTCTTCACGTCCCAACAGACTGTCCACGCACCAAGCATTTCTCACCATGCTCATCTCCCAGGTATGGCTCCAGCGCCTGGCACTACTCCTCGCCCCTGCCCCCTCTGCCCGCTGGCTTTAGCTCTCCTGCGCTGAGAACCAGCGGGCATCTCTGTCTGCTGCTCTCCGTCTTCAGCCCTCTCCCATCTTCTCTGGCCGTGGCAGGCCAGCCCCTCCGCTGCCTTCCTGACAATTCCTCTCTCTTTCCAGGGAGGACCTGCGGTGTCCGGCGGAGAGCCTAGTGCACAGTAAATCACAGAGTACAGGGACGCAGCACTGTGAGCAGCCCAGTCCAGGGCCGGGAAGGTTTAATGAGCCCGCCTGGCCCCATGGAGAATGAGGGGAACAGCATCACTAATAAGAGATTCCTGACCCGTCCCGCTGCGCCAGGGGCTCGACTCCACAGGACTCAGCGACGGGCCGGCCCCTGCATTAGCCGTCTGAGCACAGTCACCTACTGCTGTTTGCACTGCAGATCCCTGCCGGTGCCAGCTCCACAGCTGCTTCAGTTAAACCCCCTTCACGCACGACCTCCACGCCGGGGCTTATGGATGGATCTCCTGCATGCCTCTGCCAGCCCTAAACAAACAGGGCTGGGCCTCGGTGGAGCTCTGAAGCGTCATGGTCACACTGCCCCGGCAGCACACGGCACGGCTGGCACAGGCTGCACAGAGCCACGCCTGGAGCAGGGCTGGCTGACAGTGCTCAGTGCCCCAGCCTGGGGACGGAGACAGCCTCGCTTGTGGAGTTACAGGCATTTCTATAGTGCCCCCCGGGCTGTCTGAGCACGGCCAGGACTTCGTGCCTTTACCCAGGGCAGCAGCCGTTCCTATCCCGCCTGCCCCAGGGGCTCTCACCCACACCCAGGCAGAGCTGGTGTAAATTGCTGCCCCCGCCCCCGGTCTTGCCCTCACACTGCACGGTTGTAAATGATGCCATGAGGTGTAGGGCAGGAGACCCCCGAGGGCGGGGGCTGGAAGGTGGGGAGAGCTGAGCGCTGGGACCCACCTCGCTGTGCACGGGGTGGTTGGGGTAATCACAGGTCCCTGTCACGGCTGCCTTGCTGCTCCCTCCTGGTGCATTCACCAGCGTGTTGTATGTTGCCGCTGTTTCGATTGTGAGTTCCCTCGGGCAGAGCCTGCCCCACCCCGTGAGCCTGCCCAGCACCAGCACAACAGGGCCAGGCACAGACGAGAATGATTCTTACTGTCCAGTTTCACGCACTCTCCTGAGTCCCAGTACTGTACCTTCCGGCCTCTTGTCTCGCACCCCGTCCCGGATGGCACAAGCCGGGGGTACAGCAGCCATGTGGGGCATGAGGCAAGTGGCTGTCTCAGTGCCCATGTGTAGCCCATCACTCCTGGTGCTGCTATGCAGGAGAGGACCGTCGGGAGCAGACCAGCTGTGTTGGGTCCTGAGGCAGGGCTGTTACCGGAACAGGACCCGTCGTGGGCAGCCCAGCTGCATCGCACCCCCAGGCGGGGACACAGGCGGAAC
>NW_020664461.1:6106614-6150980 GCF_002925995.2 Terrapene triunguis | reverse complement strand
GGGGCAGCCCGGCAGCTCCCCGGCCCCCTGGGCCTCGCGCTGCAGGAAGACACACAGCCCTGATGGTCACACAAGCCTTGCTGCCGTCAGCGCCACCCCACTGCAGATCCCGGGGCCAGCTCCGGCTCCCCAGCTCTAGCCATTTGCAGCATACAGGCCTCCCCCTTCTGCTCCAGGCTCTCCTGGGGGGATGTCCCGCTGAACCGAGCTGGCACCTGCCATCATCTGTGTCGTCAGCACCCCCCCCCCACCCCCGGGCTCCTAACTGCACCCGGACAACGACAGCCCATGGCTGGGGGCTGTGGTCCCCCACCAGACAGTGCCCAGCAAGGGGCCCCAGGGAGCCTGGCTGGAGCTTCCCCAGGCTCTGACACACACAGCCCTGCTAACCCACCTGTCTGAGCGCAGCCAGCGTCCGTGCCGACGGCAGGGAGCACTGGGGCTGCGCAGGCACCGGGGGGATTTCCCAGAGAGGCAAAGGGCACAGGCTCAGCCTGGCACAAAGGGAGTGTTGTGATGCCGTAACTCCTGCACCTGCCCGGAGCTCAGTCACACCCATGGGATTGCTCCCCAGCTTCCAGCAGCGGGGGCTCAGCAAGGCGGGGCGCTAGGAGCAGTGGGATGGCCCGTTGCCAGCTGCTCTCTGGGGCAAGGGCCCCCGCAGCGCCTCCTTCCACCTGGCCGCTGCACCTCCCAGGAGCCTGCAGGGTGTGAAAAGCAGCTAGGGCCCTTGGGCTGCCTAGTGCCAGTCGCAAACGGGACTGGAGGTCGGGAAGTTAGAGGACAACTCCTGCCAGTTCCAGGGCCTCCCAGCACCACCCCGTTGGACTCCCCTGCACCGTAACCCCCTTCCCAGGCCCCGGACCAGTGCAAGAAAGTGGCACTGCCAGTGGGAGGAGCAGTGTGTGAAAGAAAAACTCTGGGGGCTTTGGGGGAGCCCCGGGCATTGCCCTGTCCAGGGGCCTGGCCCTCCCAAGCAGAGGCAGAGACACCCAAACCGTGGCCGGCTGGCTCTCCTTTGTGCTTCTCCCCTGCCTCACTATCCTGGCCTGTCAGGCTGGCCCGGGCTGTGGGGTGAAGCCCCCGGGTCACACAGCCACAGGCAGGGGTGAGACAAGAAGCACAGGAGCCCGGCTGCAGGCACATGCCCAGGCCCCGCCAGGTGTGTCCATGGGTTGCAGGGGCAGGGCACTGATAAGCGATGAGAAATGTAAACAGCCTCTGCACTGAGGCATCTGAAGCAGCGAGTGAGGCCTCCAGAGCGAATTCCTGCCATTGTGCCTGCGCTGATGGGAGAGCCCCCGGCCCCTAACGGCAGGGGAACCTCTCCTGGCTGCCGTGGGATGCTGGGCATACCCGGCGCGGAGTGGGGGCCTGGCAGCAGGCGACGATGGGGCAGGCATACCGAGCACCCAGGTGCAGCACGGGCTGGAGGGACGTTCCCGCGCAAGGGACAGTGAAATGGGCACGTAGCTTCTCTGCTGCTCTTCGGTTTTCATTCACCCTCAAATGCTTATTTGTCTCTCACCCCGTCCGATCCTGAGCCAAGCCGTCCAGCCCTTTCCCGCTCTCCCTCTGCCAGCGTCTCCCGCTCCCTCCAGCACCTGGGGAGGTTCCCACAGCACATGGTGTGGTGCTGAGTGCCAACAGGCACTGGTTCGAGGCGGTGTGAACGTGCTGTTGGGGAAGGCTAGCCAGCCCCCAGTCCCTCCTCCTCTGCACGAGGCCTCGCCTCCCTCCCCTGCTGGAGCCCGGAGCACACACTCCCCACGGCTGCTGGCTGTGGCGCCCCAGGCAGGGCTGTTAGCGGAACGGGACCCGTAGTGCTGGGCAGGGGGCACAGCCAGAGCGCCCCCAGTGCCAGACAAACAGATGGGTGGATCGGCGTGGCCCCAGCCCCCCGCCCTGGGCCTTGTGCGCACCCGCCCCAGACACCTGCCCCAGACGCTCAGCCACAGAAGAGCGGGAAGGGAACTGGAAGAAGGGCCTGGGGGTGGAGTGTGGGCGGGGCCATGCCAGGCTGGTTGGGGAGGCACAGCCTTCCCCTGCCTATGCTACCCGCTGCCCACGGTTGATCCTCCTCCTACTCAGGCCGTTCTTGTCAGACGAAGAACGTCGGTTACGGAATTGCCGGAGAGCAGTCGGGGTTGTTCTGCGCGGATTTCAGGAACAAGGGGCCGGGAACGTCAGCACTGAAGGACCCTTTGAAGCGGCAGCTAGAGCATGCAGCATGCGGCGTAGCACGAAGCAGACAGGCCCGTGGGCTCTGCACGCAGAGGGTGGGTGTCCCCCCCGGGGCTTTTCATTGGTTTTGGAGGGTTTGGTTTCCTCTCCAGCTCGTTGCTAGCCAGAATTCACAGCTGTTCACGTGACCGATTGGCTCTGCCATGATGGCACTACATAGAGGCAGCTGCTCCAGCACCCCAGTCTGTGCCGTGCACTGGGAGCAGGGCCTGCGCTCAGACACAGCCTGCTCCCCTGGGGCCTGGGTTTAATAACACAGAAAAGAAGATAAACTCCACCTCAGTGAGACAGTTTCCCCCCAGGGTGCCACCTGGAACTGGGGTACCACTGAGCCCTCTGGCCTACCAGCCTGGGCTCCGCCTCACCCTGTGCTGCGGTGACACGCTGCAAAGCCCTCCAGCCTGCACTTTCTCCAGCATTCACACAGGTCGGGACACACCCAGCGGCAGTCACATGCAGGCTTTCTAACCAGCAGCCTCCCAGCCTAGGCCCCAGAGCAGTACCGTCCTGCCCCGATCAAATCTGGCCAGTATGTGGGTTTAACACCCAGTCCGCCTCTCCCTCAATGTGAAGAGGACCATGCACACTTGTGGTAACCAAACTGAGACTTTCCCCAAACACCTTAGTCAAACGCACACTGATTTGGGTTAAACCATAAAATAAGTTTATTCACTACAAAAAGATAGATTTGAAGTGATTATAAGTGATAAACAGATCAAAGCAGATTACCTAGTAAACAAACAAAAATGCAAACTGACCTTAACATACTAGATAGGTAGGAGATGAATTAGCAAATTCTCACCCTGAGTGATTCTTAAGCCACAAGCTGCCTTTGATTTGCAGCTTGGGTTTCCCCAGGTTTTCATACACAAGCTAGAAATCCCTTTAGCCTGGGACCATCACTTCCCCCAGTTCAGTCTTTGTTCCTCAGGTGTTTCCAGGTGTGTTGTTGTAGGGAGAGTGAGGTACCATCATGATGTCATTTCCCCCCTTTTATATCTTCTTCCCACTTGCTGGAAAGCTCTTTTGCTGTGGCCTGGGTCAAACAGTTCCCCTTATGTAGAGCTATCTCTGGGAGGTTTCTGTTGTACACAGTTCCTGGGGTAATCCTTGTGCTTGTGCATTTCCTCAATAAACCATTAACATTGTTTGTCCTTTTTACTGTTGTACCTGAAAGGCTGCTTGTGGGTGTTTTCAACCTCACAACATGTTTCAGTAACACACACACAGCCAAACTTCATAACTTCACATACGACGGTAGCACATACAATCCAACGAGATATTAATGTCTAGCAGATCAACACTTTTAGAGTGATACCTCACAAGGCACACTTTGTGCAAAACATATCCTAATTACGTGTTAGTGGTGAATAAGGGTGTCACACTCAAACGTTCCCCCAGGCTGGGCTGCTCCCAGGGCTCCTCCCTCAGGCTTGCTCAGCCCACACCCTGGGTCCTCTCTCCCCTCCCACATGTCCAGGTGGGGTAAGGAGCCACCTGCCTCAATGAGTCAGCAGCACCCACTTAACCCTTTCCCAGCTGACTGGGAGGGGTGTTTCAGGCAGGCTGCTCCAGCACCCTCCGAAAGGGCTCTAATAGCCAGCAGAGCTTTGTGGCAGAGCAGAGCAGCCTCCCTCGATGAGGCTCTGAGGGGTGCCTGCCAAGGCAAATGGCAGCATGCCCCCTGCAGCCGTCCTGCACACTGGGATCCCCAACCCTGCGCTTGTCTGAGGCCACTGGCACTGTTGGCCCTGCCCTGGGTTAACCCTTCACCTCCCTGACCAACATCACATGTGGGGCCAGGAAATAGAGCTCAGCCTCTGGCCAGCACTCCTGTGCAGCTCACCTCCTCATCACTCCAACCAGCTGCTCGGCCTGGCCTGGCCACGTGAACGGCTGCCCCGAGGGGCAGGAGCTGCCGCCTTGGCAGAGCCCCGGAGGGCCACCGGCATGCTGGGGCCCAGCCATCGTGCTAATCATTCCCCATTTCAACTGGCCAGACTCGGGAGTGCTGGTTGCTAGGTTACAGCCTGGGGACAGGGGCTCAAAGCCTGGACCTGGTCAAACCAGAACAAGAGCGTGGTGGTTTCAGCCTTGTCCCTATTGGGCTCGATCACACCCCCCCGCTCTACAGTTCACCCCAGGAGAGCCCCAGAGAACTGGAAGGGGGCTGAGGGTTGGGCCTGGGGCCTGGGCAGGGCTGGAGCCTGGCCGGGGCGGTCTGGGGGCTCCGTGGAACTAGAAAACAAGCAGCCTGCGTGCAGCGCATGCACAAAGAGAACCCAGAACGCGGCTCTCTGCTGAAGGAGCCGGTTGATATGGCAACCCTGTGCAGGAGCCCAAGCTCTCGGCTCTCGTTCACTTCCCCAGTTGTGCCCCAGCCGCGTCACAGATGACTGGGCCGGGTGGGGAGCTCCCCTGGTAGTTCTTGGGGAGGGCCATAAAGCGGGACCCTGGAGCAGAGGGGGTGTTTTCCATCTGCTAATCAGGCCAGGCCCCTGCGCAGAGCAGTCAGAAGGAGGTGGGAACTCGCAGGCGGTGTCTGTCCCTTGCAATCCTGGCTGGCCTCTGTTTTGGTAGTTTCAGAGGAAAGTCAGAGTGAAGTAAAACCCCCTCACAGCACCTGTGAATCTGAAATCCGAGAGCTGCTGGGCTGGCAGCACTGCCCATACCGCGAAGCTTTACACACCTCTGCAGCACAGACGCTTCGGGGGTTTGGAGGGACGGCCTGACGTCTCCCTTCTGCACGAGCTGCCAGCAGTTTATAGATCGCTCTGGGAGCCGGCGGGAGGGACCCAGCACAATTGTTTTGGAACATTCACAACTTGTTAAAAGAAACAACCGGCGAACATTCGGTGACTAGCGCTGGGGCGCAGCCCGTGAAATCCAGGCGCACGGTGCTGGGAAGGGAAGATTTGCTATTTCGGCCGGAGGACACGCAGATGTAGAGGGGAACACTGGTGCTGGGGTTGCCAGGAAGCACCAGTTCGCATTGGCCTGCAAAGAACGGGCCTTTGGCATGTAACCAGATGT
Source organism: Terrapene triunguis (assembly GCF_002925995.2). Taxonomy (NCBI): domain Eukaryota; kingdom Metazoa; phylum Chordata; order Testudines; family Emydidae; genus Terrapene; species Terrapene triunguis. Next base: position 6,145,703 of record NW_020664461.1, on the reverse strand, counting down.
CCCACGTGGCTGGGCCGAGCTGCCTGGAGCTGACACTTTATCTTTCATTTGCTCTCCCCCAGTGCCGGCAGCTTGAGCTCCGTGGCCTTGGGGTGTCACGTACGCTACCTCCTCAGGAATCAGAAACAGGGATTGTTCCTGCAGGTGTGACCTTGTGCCTGTGAAAAGCGCGCAGCTTATGCTCCAGGCTGCTCCAGGCCAGTTCAGCCCGCCCCGGCAGCACCCACTCCAGTAGTTTGTAGCCTGTAAGGAAGCAGGGAGGGGGGAGAGGGGAGAGCTGGGGAAGGCAGCTTCATAACAGACTCTTAACTCTCAATCATTTGCTTTTTAAAAGCTGCATTTGCACTCAATTCGGAGTCTCTGGTGGCTGCAGACTCCAGCTCTTTAAAATCAAATGGTGCTTAAAATTAATTCTCTTCGCTGATGAAAGAATCTTGATTGATGAATTACATTTCTCTGCATTTCTAAATGAGCGGGGGCCCGGGAGTCTCTCCACAGCCTCACACCCATCCCCCAACTCCTACACTGTGACCTCATGGCTGTCCCCAGGGAAACACACTATGACATCAGAGTGACTGGTGGGGGGGAGGTCCCAGGGGCAGGGGAGGGGGTACAGGAACTTGTTTCAGAGAAGGAGGAACCGTTCTCGTTAGTGGCCTGCCTGAGAGGAGTGGGGAGTCCTTCCTGCACAGGGCTTCAAGGGCTGGGCCTCACCTCCCTCCTCTGCCTAGGGAGCCCCTCAGCCGGGACTCTGGCTCTTCAGAGCCCGCCTGCCGGTGGTAGCTGCTCCGGCCCCATCACAGCCGGGTGACGAGTGAGGAAACTGCTCGGGGACATTTGGGGGCATCAGAAAAGGGATTTGGGGTGTTCACCCCCCGCCCCCGCTCGCCAACGCTCCCCCAGGCCTGGGCTGAATGCACTGAACCCTGGCTGGAGCCCCAGCACCTTAGCGGCTACACGAGCGGGACAGGGCGCTGGCTGCCCCTGGCCACACGTCATTCAGCGCCTGACTCCGGCCACCACTGTACAATCGCCCATTTCCCCCGGAGTCAGGCCACTCTGGAACAGCCCCGGAGAGTCTCAAGCCACTCCCAGCCCCCCTGAGGGAGTGACGGGCCCAGAGATGGGGTGCCACCCTGCCACTCTGTCTCCATTGCACATTCCCAATCCCAGCACAGGTGCCGCCCTGTGACTCAGGAGCCGGGAGAACTGTGGCTGCAACAAGCGTCGGTTAGCGCAGGGAACAGCGTGTGCTCGGTGTGATCGACCCCCAGGAGTGCTGGGGAGAGCACGGTTCCTAGCCCTCTTCTCAGACCTTGGTCTGGGAGGGAGTTAAGGCCCCAGTCCCACAGCAGGGCTCCATGGGCTGTGGTCCAGAGAGCTCTCTCCAGCACGCAGCATTCGCCAGAGAAGAGCAAATAATGAAACGCCCTCCGGCTACACCTCAGGCTCTGGGCTGGATGCAGGAATCGCTGGGGAGGGTCCCTGGCTGGGGCCACACAGGAGGTCACGCGGGGGCGGCAGGATGGCCCCTCTCTCCTAAGTCCCATGACGTTTGCCATCTACCTTGTTCCCTGCAGGTAGCTTCCCCAGGGGCTCTCCTGCCCGCATGCCCACTAAGGAAGAGGGGAGGTGGGAGCCGAGGGGCCGCAGTCTCCTCAGTAACCTCTGGGTGGGAGCAGTCTGCTCCGTCTCATGACAGGGAAGGGGGGTTTCTGGGCTCCTGGCACACTGCCAGCTATGCCCTCCTCTCTGCTGGAGGAGTGGTGCAGCGCCCTTCTCCCCTGACAGCTCTGTCAGAGGGTCTCCATCGCTTCACACGCCGCTCTGTGCTGAAAGCTTTCCTCTGCTCATCCAACTGCTCTTTATGAAGCTCTGGGGGCTGCAGACGCCCTGCCCCGGACGGATGGGGAGGTTGTTGCATGGGATGGTTCTCACCCCGCTGGGACCTGGCACTCCTGGTTTGCTCCTTTCCCCCGCTGGGTTCTTTTTGCAGCTTGGCACAGATTGCTCGTGGCAGCAGGCTGAGAGGAACATGCTCCCCAAGGACCTTACGCAGACACCAGGCCTGAGATTGATCCAGAGGCTGCTGAGCAAGGCACACACAACAAACACCCCCCCTCCGCCATTCACACGCTGGTCAGCGGGGAAAGCCACCTGGCGGCGCACTCAGACCAGGGGCACCAGAACGGGGGGGGGTAGAGGGCCATGACCCCCCACTTTTTACCAGCTATAGGAGTGAACGACGGGGGAGGGGGCAGAGAGGAGTGAGCGGAGGCAGGGTCTGGGGGGGGGGAGGAGAGGCAGCGTGGGGGGGTGGGGCCACGGTTCAGGCGCTGGTGGCCCCCCCACTTTTAGGGACTTTCTGCCGCTCCTGACTCACACAATGCCATAGGAATTCTTTCATCTTAAAGGCATGGCTCCTCCAGCTCCCAGCCCCTCCCCCAAGGGCCGAGGCCCCAGCCCCGAAAAGCTCGCACTCAGAGAAGATAGCAGGAGGGCACCACGCTGGCAAGGGGCACAGGGGCTCACCCCGTCCCTTCCGGCCTGGCGCTCCCCCGGCCAGCTCGGCTCTCCTCCCAGGATCAGCTCTGGGCACAGCGCAGGGGAAGGCTGCCACGGTGAAAAAAGGACATTTTGTGTACGAGACAAGAGTGCCTGGGCTGCTGCAGTCCGGGATGGCTGGGGAGGAGAGAGATTCCCCACGAATCGGAGAAAGGGGACCGAAATATGTGCATTGCCCCCCGCAGAGCCCCTGTTCGCACTCTCCTGAGCCCGGTGGGAGGTTACACAAGAGGAGGAGGCGCAGCCAGATCCAGATAGCGAGCAGGCGTTAGTAACAGGACCACAGCAATTACCCATGTAAGCCATGCCAACCACAGCCTCCGTCAGCTGAACACTGTGCTTGGGGAGGAGACTGGGGAAGGGCGCCAGGATGCTATTACAAGCGCCGTTCTGTGCCAAGTTAATTGTTAATGGGTTATTGTCCCAAGCCTGCTCCACACTACGATTATTGAGAGCAGTGAGCTTTCCCCTGGGACAAAGCCCTTCCCAGAACAGCGCGCTGGCCTGGAACAGTCGCCCAGCACTCCGCATCAGGCAGACTCAGGCAATGCACAAGGAAACACCCTGCAGATGGGGAGAGGGCAGGGCAGGAGGAAGAACCATCATACTAGGTCAGAACAAGGGTCCATCTAGCCCAGTATCTTGTCTGCTGACAGTGGCCAATGCCAGGTGCCCCAGAGGGAATGAACAGAACAGGGAATCACCAAGTGATCCATCCCCTGTCGCTCATTCCCAGCTTCTGGCAAACAGAGGCTAGGGACACCATCCCTGCCCATCCTGGCTAATAGCCATTGATGGACATATCCTCCATGAATTTATCTAGTGCATTTTGAACCCTATTATAGTCTTGGCCTTCACAGCATCCTCTGGCAAGGAGTTCCACAGGTTGACTATGCATTGTGTGAAGAAATACTTCCTTTTGTTTGTTTTAAACCTGTTGCCTATTAATTTCATTTGGTGACCCCTAGTGCTTGTGTTATGAGAAGGAGTAAATAACACTTCCTTATTTACTTTCTCCACACCTGTCATGACTTTATAGACCTCTATCATATCCCCCCTTAGTCATCTTTTTTCCAATCTGAAAAGTCCCAGTCTTATTAATCTCTTCTCATACAAAAGCTGTTCCATAGCCCAAATCATTTCTGTCGCCCTTTTCTGTACCTTTTCCAATTCCAATATATCTTTTTTGAGATGGGGCGACCACATCTGCACGCAGTTTTCAAGATGTGGGTGTACCATGGATTTATATAGAGGCAATAGGATATTTTCTGTCTTATTATCTGTCCCTTTCTTGATGATTCCCAACATTCTGTTCACCTTTGACTGCCGCTGCACATTGAGTGGATGTTTTCAGAGAACTACCCACAATGACTCCAAGATCTCTTTCTTAAGTGGGAACACCTAATTTAGACCCCATCATTGTACATGTTTGTTTTTTTCGGTGAGTTTAGTAAGAATGTAACCAGTTTTAATTATGGCTATTTATACTGGGTGTAAACCAGCAATAACTTGACATGAATAAAACAAAGGTTTAACTAATACCTTATATGTTGGTCCCAAGACACCTTTATCAAGCTGACAAATTTTTTAAATTTTCTTTTTTAGAAATTTGAAGTGATAAAGAAATTTGGTTTTCAAAATGTGTGACTGTTTGACTTGTGTCCCTTGTAGTATTATACAGCCAAAGGAAAACCGGCCAAGCAGCCCCTGCCAGATGCTGACAATAACTCCTCCCTCCCCACAGGGTCTGTCCGTTCCTCCCTTGCACTCCCCGCCTTTGCTCCAGTGAAACACTAAAAGTTTGTTGTTTTAGAAAAGGTCAGCAGCAGGGCAGGGACGCGCCTCCCACGAGCCCCGGGGTGCGGCCGCTCCCTTGGAGAGCCGGCCTTGCCCAATTCCAGTCCCTGCGCTGTGCAGTCCTGCCAGCGCCAGCCCCTGGTGCAGCCGAGAGAGATTCTGCAGCACCAGGGAAGTACTCAGGGAGCTGAGCCTGATGTGAAATCAGGGAGATGCCTTTGAAACTGAGAGGGGAGATAAAAGGGAAAGGACTCGGACACAACACAGAGACCGGGCTTCCAGCCAGTGAGCACACTCCAGGCCCCGGCTCCTGTTTGATAGTTTCCCCAAAGACTCTCACACAAAACACTTTCATTTGGTTTTTGAACATCGGAGGATTTTCTCCCTAAATTTAAATAGACGCCCCTACTCTCTGCCTCCCCAGCGAACTGCTCCCGGCATGTCAGCCAGGCCCAGCGCTGTTTAGATGGTAATGGCTCTCCACTGTCCAGCCCGTGTCAATGTCACCGCCCTGGGGTTAAATCACTATTTGCATTATTCCTGGCACCTCGCCCTTGGCCTCAGAGCGCGGTCAGGGCACAGAGCGGGTCAGCTGAGTGTCTTTGACTCACCACGGCAGCAGCAGGCTCCCGGGAGCAGCCAGCTCCTCTCCCTCTCCCCTTCCCAGCCAAAATGGCAGTGGGACCCACCCCGATGCCACTTCCCAGCACTACACCAGGCTATGGGCTGCAGCCCTCCCCACCCCAACTCCCAAAAGAGCCTAGAACCTGCACCTCCGTTGCCAGGTATCAGCAGCCTTCCCTCTGCCCATGGCTTTGCCACAGTACCGTGCCCAGCGAGGTCAAGCACACAGCCCAGATCTGATCTAAAGCAGCCACCACAGCTCAGCACCCAACACGTCTTCCCAATCCACGCCCTGCCTGCAAGAAACACCCACAGCACATGCAAAGTAGCACCCAGAGCACAGCAGCCCATCAAATGCAACAGCTGCTTCACACCAGTTTACAACCAGCAAAAACACACACCAGAGTCTGAGGCTACAGCGGATCAGTGCCAGGGCTCTGCTCAGGAAGTCCTTTATCATCCATGATTTCATCATGTCCTGGGTTCGGTAATATTTTCATTAATGACTTGGATAACAGAGTGGAAAGTACGCTTATAAAATTTGCAGAGGACACCAAGCTGGGCGGGGTTGCAAACACTTTGGAGGTCAGGGTTAGAATTCAAAATTAGAGAATTGGTCTGAAATCAACAAGATGAAATTCAATAAAGGCAAGTGAAAAGAACTTCACGTAGGAAGGAAAAAAATCAAATGTACAACTACCAAATGGGAAGAAGTGGCTAGGCGGCAGTGCTGCTGCAAAGGAACTGGGGTTACAGTGGGTCACAAATTGAATACGAGTCAACAATGTGATGCAGTGCGAAAAAGGCGAATATCCCGGGGTGTATTAACAGGAGCGTTGTATGGAAGACATAGGAGGTAATTCTACTCGACACTGGGGAGGCCTCTGGAGCACTATGTCCAGTTCTGTAGGGGAGCAATGAAAAGGTTGAGACCACCTGACCTATGAGGAGAGGTTAAAAACACAGGGCGTGTTTAGTCTTCAGAACAGACGACGGAGGGGGGACCTGGTAGCAGTGTTCACATAGGTGAAGGGCTGTTATAAAGAGGGCTGCGATCAGTTGTTCTCCATGTCCACTGAAGGGAGGACTAGTAATGCGTTTAATCTGCAGCAAGGGAGATTTAGGTGAGCTATTAGGAAACTCTAAGGCTGGTTAAGCACTGGAACAGGCTACCAAGGGAGGTTGTGGAATCCCCACCATTGGAGTTATTTTAAGAACAGGTCAGATGAAAGGAGAGATCTAGCGGTGTTTTCGCCTGATCTTTTCCATTTTTTCTTTTGCCACCTTGGAACTCATCCAAGCTTCCTCAACTTTGGAGAAGGGACAAAGTGGCAAAATGAAAAACAAAACTATCACTCTGGACCTCCACCAAAGCTGGGGAAGTCCTGGAAAGCAACAGTAGCAAAAAGAGAAAATGAGACGTGAAGGGAGAACTCCTGGATAATCATCCACTGTATAGCACTCGGTGACAAGAGGAAAACAGGGAGAGAGAGGATGAACATTGAAATTTAAAAAAATAAAAAGTCCTGAATAGATTATTCTGTTTTGAACCCTGCAAAATGGAAACGTGTTTGAATTTTTATCATTAAATTGTTTTTCTATTTTTTCTAGTCTGGAGTCTAGAAGTGAAGAAAATCAGCTGTCTGGAAGAGCATTCTGGGTAATGACAGCATGCAAATGAGCATCTCACTTTGCTGAAGAAATCCTATCCGCAGCACCAGCACGAAGCAGCTGCTGAACAGGAAGAGAGTTTAACCAGGCCAGATGTGCAGCTCTAGGGATGTGTTTCTCCATGTTAGGACTCAGTAGTCTGGGGTCTGTACAGGGCAAAAAATGCATCTATGTGACTAGTATAGGAAATACTAAGAGAGAATTAAGGAGGGAGTAGGCAAAATATGTCAGAACCGTCTGCACTAACTCTGGGAACCAGGGGAATAAGCAGGAGGAATGAGAGGTTCTCATGCATGAACACAATTGTGATTTCGCTGGCATTACAGAGACCTGGTGGCGTGACACGTGACTGGAATGCCAACAGGGAACTACGCAGGGAAGTGCATCATTAGGGGGAAATAAAGGATGTAGCACCATATATCAAAATGTACATAAAAGCCTTGGAGTGCAGACATGCATGGGAGGGAGGGGGAGATAGTGAAAGCCTAAGGATGACGATAAAGGAAGCCGAGAGCATTGTGAAGGCTAAGCACCAAGTCATAAGTACGTGAGCCACCATGCAAATGAGATGATGTAATGTTAATGTGGATGCAATTGTGCTCAGCCCCTGAGCATGCCCAGTGCTAGTCGAGATGTTTCCCGATGCCGGAGCAGAGTCACACGGAGCCTCATGCAGCCAATGAGAAGTGCGGGGCATCCTCTCCTGGCAAGCTTGGCTCCTGCACGCTCACTAGTAGCATAAGGAATCAGAAGCGGTTTCAAATAGCCACCCCCACCAAACCCACTCGACTCGCAAGGCGAACTTCCAAAGAGAGGGAATTCGTTTAAGCAACAGTTTGAAACATTTCTCATCACTTCCAAGTCTGCTGAGGAAGCAGCTACAGAGCCAGCAGGATATCTGCCCACATAGTGAACTGTCTAGAACAGCCGGCTTCATGGCTCAGTTCTGGAGCCTGTGGCGTGGGGCCAAAGACTGTGGGCTGAAGTCCAGTTGGCGTAATAAGTAGTATCGTAGGTTCATGATGATACTTTCCCCAGAAGAACAAGGCTTTGCCACAGATTATGGAGACTTCTGAGCAGATCTCTAACACCCAAAGAAAGTGTTATTTGGAAGAGGGACTCATTTTTATTCGTAATTAAGAGCACTGCAAATTAATTGATGCACATGTGACAGACTTAAACCTTAAAGTTCAAACATAGGATCTTGGGAAGCGGAGTGACTCATTAAGAACAGATGGGCTCATGTGTAGAATATAATTAAGCAAGTGAAGCACAGAGTGCTGTGGGAAACTGACTGAACCCGACCCTGAGCCAGAGACATCTGGGGTGAAGTTCACCCTGTGCGAAGGAGGGCCAGCAGCAGGGCTATGCACCACTCCATCTCTAGTGGAGGAGGGGGTGACTAGGCCTTGCAGAGGTGAATGCAAATTTGGGCTCTAAATGAACAGCTAGCCTATCATTCAAAGACAGGAAGCTAGAAATGAAGGAAAGCAAAGAGGAATCAGGAGTGAACTGACAGGTAATAATCCCTGCATGCAAGGACTCACTGAGAACACAGGCCAAGGACTTGCTTCAAATTTGATCAAATTTGCTATCAATGCAATAGAAAGCCATTTTCAATAGTACGTTCCACAGTTGTCTCAGAGTGCCCGGCAGTGTGGAGAACAGTGAGACAGATCCCCCCTTGCAGGGGCAGAGAGTGACTGCAGAGCCACTGCTCCAGCATGGAAAGCGCTAGCAGGGAGATGTCCAAAGGCACAATGTCAGCTGGGCTCCCACTGAAAGTCAACAGTAGCACCAAGCCTGAGCGTTTGACAATGATGAGTCAGCCTCCAGCACCTTTGAGATGTTTGAAACCAACACATTTTGAGTATCTCATTTGTCTTGTGGACTTTGAGCCTTTAGGGGGCCCTTGGGGTCAGGTTTTCAAGCAATTCTCTGCAACCATGAGGGCTAGAAACACTCTTTCAAAAAAAAAAAAAAAAGAAGCTGAGATTCTTTTGTTATAGACTCATAGACTCATAGACTTTAAGGTCAGAAGGGACCAATATGGTCATCTAGTCTGACCCCCCGCATGATGCAGGCCACAAAAGCTGACCCCCTCACTTTCCCTTAACTCAAGGGAATGAGTTATCACATGACTCCAGGAGATGGGGCTTTAAGGAACAAACACACCAATACTGAGACACTCATGAGTTAGCAACACAGAGCTGGGCACCAAACTCCCACATTGTTCCTTTGCAAACCTCCCTCTGAAGCCAAGATTTTTCAAAAGGAACCAGTGACATTGGGTGTCCGAAAGGGCAGAATGTGCTGAACAAGCACTCTCAACATCAGGCCTCATTAGGGCCCAAACTTGAGTTATTTTTGAACACCTTGGCTTAAATTTTCAAGTGTCTGCCTGCTGAGTACCCAACCTGAGACAGCTGGAGCCGGATTTCCAGAGGTGCTGAACACCCAGGACTCCAGCTGAAGTCAGCAGACGATGCAGGTGCTCAGTGCCTCGGAAAATCAAAGTTAGGTGTCGCAGGTAACACTGGGGCAATCAAAAACAGTGGATGCTTTTGAAAACGATAGCCTCTAAATTGGAAACCAGTGCACAATGCGATATTACCTTAAGGACAACACAGAACAGTGCAGCTAAGGAAACTAGTCAGAAGCCTAAAGCAATGCTTTTGTCATAATTTGGACATACAATATACCAGCACAACAGCTGGTACTTGTTTTAAAAATTAGTATCATGTGATAACTTCCCAAATAATAAATCCCAGTGTATCACCTTAATTAGAACTAAGAGCCTCTCCCAGCTGTGAAATTAATTAGAGATGTTTGCTGTAAATGCCCCAGAACTGCATATAGGATATTCACCTGTGCAGTGGGCCAGCCCAAGTTCTATGCAACAGTTAAGCCCAGACGTTCGCATACAAAGCTTCACCTACATGAGCAAACTTAGTGCCGGCTTTTCAGCTGCTATGTAGCTGCACTGGTTCTCAAAAACAGGCTCAACATTTGCTATCATAGGCCCTGCCTAGAAGAATTCCCAGATGTCTGGTAAGGCTCAGGTTGTTAGGAAAGAGAATACCATGCTAAGATAGATTAGTGCTCCAGTGACCCATCACAAAGAAAAAAATCCATTAGCCTGAATAGATAAAGCAAAAACGTAACATAATATGGAAAATCTGGGGGTTAGTGCCAAGTGCAGCAGAGAGACGCTTTAATGAATAATAATGCCCTTCACCATCTTTTAATGTATTTATCCTCACAACAGCCCTAGGAAGCAGGGCAGGACTCAGATGGGGAACTAGGCACAGAGAGGCTATGGGATTTGCCCAAGGTCACACAGGAAGCCCATGGTGGAGGAAGCAATTGAACCTGGGTCTCCCACATCCTGGGCCAAGGCCCTAGCCACTGGACCATCCTTCCTCCCACTTATTTACCTCCTTTAAACAACACTATCAAACTAACCTTATCCTAGGTCAACAACTAGCATGGCAGCTAAGCTCTCAAAAGAAAAAAAACCATTTTCAGTATGAAATGAGGGACATCTATTTTGGCAAGTAAACAACAATGAGACAAGCTCATAGCTAGCTCCTGTGGAGGTTATAAATGTAAGTTAATGCCCTTTAGCATTAGTCCTGCTCCTGACGTATTTCAAACAGTAATGGCACAGATCTTTGAGGGCTGAGGTGTTGAGGTGTTGATGGCTGCTATTTTAAATTGGGCTGGGACTCTTAAAGCACAACTGAAGACTTAATGTAAATTTTACAGAGAGCAAAAAAGACACTTCAGAACCAACTTGAAAAGTCAATATTCCCTTACCAGAATAGCTGGCGACTGAAATTGCCTGGCATTGAGCAGACAGATGAATAGGCATTGGAAAAACTCTGGTCATTAGAAATCCTGTATCCAGAATCACTGCAGTCACTAGCCTCCCAAAGGCTGCCAAAACCCAGGGGGCCCAGGTTGAAAGCACAGAACAACAAGCCTGGCATGAGCTGTTAGTGGCCCTGTCCCGAGAAAACCAGCCAGCCACTGAGTGCAGAAATAGATTACAGCTGACTAGTAACCCAAGAGCCTTTGAAAATTATTTAAAAAAATATCTATCTATCTATCTATCTATTGGCCAGCTTCAGTACACATCACGTTCTCTCAAAGGTAAAAGCTTCCCATTCCTGGTGGCTCATTCTGAGCCCCACAGTGAAAACCTGGCCCCACTGAAGTCAATGTCAAAACTCACATTGACTCCAATGGGGCCAGGATTGCCCCAGGGTGGTTTAACTAAGAGTTAGGAGGTGATGCTAAAAACAGAATGTGAGGTCTGAATATCAAGGGAAACGTGACCTGACAGGGAGAGTTGTCAGGCATATTACTAAGACTATAAGCTCTTCTGGCAGGCACCCTGTCTGACAGGTTGTCACGGAGTGGGGGGGGACACAAGGCCCTGCACCCCCGGCTTCCTGCGATTCACCATGACTCTCAGCCAGCCAGTAAAGCAGAAGGTTTATTTAGACGACAGGAATACAGTCCAAGACAGGTCTTGCAGGCACAGACAACAGGACCCCCCTCAGTTAGGTCCATCTTGGGGTCCCAGGGCACTCCAGCCCCCTTGCGAGGTCAGAGCCCTGTCTGCCTCCCAGCCAGCTCCTGAAACTCTGCCTTCAGCGACCCCTCCCACAGCCTTTTTTCAGTTTCCCGGGCAAAGGTGTCACCTGGCCTCTAACCCCTTCCTGGGTTCTCATGTTACATGCTCAGGTATTCTCTGCCGGTCAGTCTCCCATCCCCCAATGCAGACTATCCTAGCCACACTCCCCTGTCAGCATTCAAAGACCACAGTCAGAACAGTCCCAGTTCGTCACACAGGTGTTTGTACAGTACCTAGCACCATGCAGCCCCGGCTCTAGGCACTTCCACAATACAAATAAAAAGCAGGCTGTGGATTCCTCTCCCAAGAGAATCCCTTGAATTGTTTAAGCCTAAAATGCTCCAACCACTGGAGGATGTGCCCCGGAGAACAGTCCTGCTCTAACCCCAGTGAAAGTAGGAGTTAGACTGCCTGGTCTCTTTTCCTGTGTGGAGCACTCTGAGCTCTAGGGCTGAAAAGCACTAATTAATAATAACACTACCACCAATTATATTATCTTATATTTTCCATTTCTTACACACAAAACCCCAGTCCCACACACTAGGTCTTTATTCTGGAAGCTTTAACCAGTTTACAAATCCTATCCACATGCATATTAGAGACTAAACTATAATCATTACAATAGTGAGCCTTATTCAGTAATATAATTACTGATCTCTATTTTACAGGGCATGACCGTGCGACAGAGTGAGCACCTTTGCACTACTCGTGACATGGTGCTTGTAGTGATTTTATAAAATCTCTGATTACTCATATTTAACAAATGAGGCACGTCTATCAAATGTTCACATTTAAAAAAATAAATGAACAGGTGTACGAGGGTTTTGGGTTTTTTTTGCAGGTGAATGTATTTTATCTGAATATTGAATAAATGGTAACCAAACATCTAAGTATCTATTTGTCTTCTGTCTGTTTTGCTGGGTAAGTAATTGGTGAGTTAATTTTTCCATAAACAGCCACCTCCTCTATTTTTTGAACCATTCCCTAACCCTAGCAGAGGAGAGATTAATTCTTCATTTCCTTTTGTGGGACCATTTCTGCTAGAAAGCCCCAGGAAGATTACTAAAAGATCATTTGGTAATACATATCAAACATTTTATGATATTTGGCTCTGAATTGCATCCCGATCCTCTTTAATGACTGCACACGTCTACCATATATGCATAAAATCTCCTCTTTCACCACAATTTCTCCAACATTTATCCTCGTTCTAGATAGTGAGGTACCACTGAAACAGTATCTTAAAGACATTGTCTTTTACTGTGCTGCAGATGGAGGTTGCTGGCCCTCCTTTCCAGATCAAACCCCATTCCTCTGAGGTAATTTGTCTGTCCAGGTCCTTTTCCCAGTGTGTCGTATATGGCCTTTTTTAGTTAGGAAAGCTGTCTGCAAAGTTTGATATAAATTAGTTATAGTTTTATTAGTTTGTTTCCTAATTGACCAGATGCCATGGTTTCTAGACAAATTCAAATTTAAAACAAGGCGCACATTTTTTAACAGAGAGTAATTAATCATTGGAGCAATTTGTAGGGTGACCAGATGTCCCGATTTTATAGGGACAGTCCCGATATTTGGGGCTTTTTTTTTTTTTTTAATATATGGGCTCCTATTACCCCCGACCCCCGTCCCAATTTTTCACACTTGCTGTCTGGTCACCCTAGCAATTTGCCAACGGTCGTGGTGGATTCTACATCACTGACAATTTTTCAATCAAGACTGCATGTTTTTCTAAAAGACATCCTCTGAGAATTATAGGAGTACTTGTGGCACCTTAGAGACTAACACATTTATTTGAGCATAAGCTTTCGTGGGCTAAAACCCACTTCTTCGGATGCATAGAATGGCTGTAGCCCACGAAAGCTTATGCTCAAATAAATTTTAGTCTCTAAGGTGCCACAAGTACTCCTGTTCTTTTCGTGGATACAGACTAACACGGCTGCTACTCTGAAATCTGAGAATTATGTTGGGGCAGGTCTCTGGCCTGTGCGAAAACAACAAGGAGTCCGGTGGCACCTTAAAGACTAACAGATTTATTTGGGCATAAGCTTTCGTGGGTAAAAAACCCACTTCTTCAGATGCATGGGGAAGTGGGTTTTTTACCCACAAAGCTTATGCCCAAATAAATCTGTTAGTCTTTAAGGTGCCACCGGACTCCTCATTGTTTTTGTGGATACAGACTAACATGGCTACCCCTCTGATACTTGGCCTGTGCTGTACAGGAGGTCAGACTAGATGATCACAATGGTCCCTTTTGGCCTTGGAAACTATTAAAGTTAGTTTTCTGTATACAGGACCGGCTCCAGGGTTTTTGCCGCCCCAAGCGGCAAAAACAAAACAAAACAAAAAACCGCGATCGGCGGCAGCTCCACCGTGCCGCTTTCTTCTTCAGCGGCACTTCAGCAGCAGGTCCTTCCCTCCGAGAGGGACCGAGGGACCCGCCGCCGAAGAGCCCGACGTGCTGCCCCTTCCCCTTGGCCACCCCAAGCACCTGCTTGCTGAGCTGGTGCCTGGAGCCGGCCCTGTCTGTATAAAACAGCATAGCCAGAAAGTCAAGAACCACAATGCATCACTTGAAAGTAACAGGGGAGAGGGAGCCAGCCAACGGTAGTTTTGATCTCTAAATAAATTAGAAAAGTTTCTTTGCTGAATAGCTGGCCAACCATACGTATTCCCTGGCTCTTCCAATCTCTAAAGCGCTCTGGTTTGTGGTTTGAGTTAGTATCTGGATTGTTGGCAATGGTGAGGGGAAAGAACTTTTATCATCTCTGGCTCGGTCCCAAGCCCTGCGGAGCAGTCTGCACTAAAGGGTGTTGTATACAGTTCTGGAGGGCGTGATTTTTTTTTTTAAATTAATCCCATGGTAGCCTAGTGATGTTTACACTGCTGCCATTTTCTTGTTCAATAAAGACCCAGGTTTGGTTGGTTAGAGCAACCCCAATCCATTACTGCTTTGACCTGGCTGGCTTGATGGTACCATAGACTATTTGTAAAAGCTAGTCCACCCTGTTTAATGGTTATGTACAAAGTGTCTGCATTCACTCTTGATCCTTGCTTATGCCATATAAATTCTAACAACATCCTCTGTATTCCTGCTAGGTTTTTATCTGAGATGATCACTATGACGTTACACTCCATATTCTTTATGATAATATGCTTATGACATAACTGAGATGTACTTCATGCAAGATGGCTCTTGTAAGGTATCATTGGAAAGATTATGATTTACTGAATGTGATTATCCAATTTGTATGCATGTATCATCTCTGTAGCTAAAGTTAGAAATATGGACTATGTAACAATTACAACTGGGTGTGTACTGGGAAGACACCCACCAGATGACAGGTCATCAAATTTGATGGGCCATCAAGAAGGAACAACAAAACCATGAGGATACTAATCTCTCTCCCTCCTGGGAGGCGTCCGGGGACATAACTGTGACACGGCTAGGTCAGGTGGTCTTGTCACCTGATTCTAAACATTACCTGGGACTTCTTGTAACTTTCCACTGGAAGGGAAGAGGGGTCAAGTTTGGGAAACAAAGGATTCCCGCCTTATGTAAATCCTATTTAAGGGTAGGGAGGAAGGCAAATGGGACCCCTCCTCTCCATGGCCTGTCTGCCCAAAAAGAAAGAATGCTAAAGGAAAGGCAAGTGGGGAGTCCAAACTGAGACAGGGGTCCAGTCTGAAAAGAAATATAACTGGAACTCTGAACCACAGAAACTTTTCAACCTGCCTAAAATGACATTTAGGGTACGAAATTACATTTTGTAACCGGTTTAGGTATATTGAGCTTCGCTTGCATACTTTGGTCTATTTGCTCAGTGTTCTGTCTGTTATCTCTTATATTCACTTAAAATTCACCTTTTGTAGTTAATAAATGTATTTCTTGTTTATAACTTTACCCCGTGTGTACAATTCATAATTGAAGGGGGCGAGAGTAAGAGGCTATGCATACCTTCCTCCACATTGAGGGAGGAGGCAGATTTCATAATATACCTTTGGGTCTGCACTCCAAGGGAGGTAGACACTTGAGTGCTGGGGCAAGTCCCTTAAGATGAGCCTTCCCAGAGCTGATCTCAGTGTCTGTTTCGTTCTGCAGTTGGGTGTGGCCCTGCCTGTGTGTGTGCAGAAGGAAGCTTAATAGCCTGGCTCAGCAAAACAGGTAAAAAAGGGCACCCAGGTTGGCCTAACAGGCTGGCTCAGTGGTATCTCAGCACATCAGGTGGCATCCAAAGGGGGCCACCCGTCACAATCACAGGAAGACTTTAAAACAAGAAAGCTATCCTTGGCAAAATGTTCTTTTGACTGTAATTGAAATTGCAGACTTCCCCCAGCACCTCAGATCTCTTTTTATTTGCTGAAGAAGTGATTTGACATTCAAGCCATAGAGATCTTCCAGGTTGCTTGAGATTTTAATGTATTTTTTTCCATTTCTAACTTCTGTTGTCATCAAACCACCCCGGACAAGCAATTACCCTGCATGTTTCAGTTCAAGGACTCAACCCTTGGAACTGCTGAGCACCAAAGCCTCAATCCAGCAAAATACATCAGCACTCCCCACTTATATTGTAGGAGCTGCATTAGTAGGAGCATTGCCAGCAGATCGAGGGAAGTGATCATTCCCCTCTATTCAGCACTGGTGAGGCCACATCTGGAGTATTCAGCATTGGTGAGGCCACTTCTGGAGTATTGCGTCCAGTTTTGGTCCCGCCACTACAGAAGGATGTGGACAAATTGGAAAGAGTCCAGCAGAGGGCAACGAAAATGATCAGGGGACTGGGGCACATGACTTACGAGGAGAGGCTGGGGGAACTGGAGTTATTTAGTCTGCAGAAGAGAAGAGTGAGGGGGGATTTGATAGCAGCCTTCAACTACCTGAAGGGGGGTTCCAAAGAGGATGGAGCTCGGCTGTTCTCAGTGGTGGCAGATGACAGAACAAGGAGTAATGGTCTCAAGTTGCAGTGGGGGAGGTCTAGGTTGGATATTAGGAAACATTATTTCACGAGGAGGGTGGGGAAGCACTGGAATGAGTTACCTAGAGAGGTGGTGGAATCTCCATCCTTAGAGGTTTTTAAGGCCCGGCTTGACGAAGCCCTGGCTGGGATGATTTAGTTGGGGATTGGTCCTGCTTTGAGCAGGGGATTGGACTAGATGACCTCCTGAGGTCCCTTCCTACCCTGATATTCTATGATTCTATACATATGCTTAACATTAAAGGAGGTGCTTTGCTGCATCAGGATCCTGTTACTCAGTGTCTTGCAGGATCAAGCCCACAATGAGCAGCAGTAAATAATTAATACTGCTGAATCATCATCATCAGGTTTCAGAATCATCCAGTTGAAGAGAATGCAAGATGTTCATCCCTCTCTTAGAGCTGTTTTTTTAGGCTGGTTCTTTCTGCAGACTCAGGAAGTCAGCACTGCCATCAAGTAGTATTTGGAAAGTTCTCTTTGCAACCAGCAGAGCTAGAAACTTAGCTTAAATTATTTTAAAATGTGCATCTCACAGGCACTGGTAGCGCTGCCAGAACTGAGCTGGAAGGTCAGTCCAGGCTCTTCTAGCTTTCCTTGCAGCCATGTTATAGCAGCAAACACTGAGGTGAGCACACAGTCCCATCAATACCCTCTGATCTTGCAGGTCATCATACAGGCAGTGCTTAACATTCACACACTGTTGGGAGCATTCGGAGCCTGAAAGCAGTTTCCATAATCTAGGTGATCCTTCAGCGTTGGAGGCTTTAGCTGAGGACAGAGTATGAGTCATTTTGTGGTTCACGGCATTTTTCTGGCGCCAAGGCAGAGGTGGCGCGCTGTCTGAGGTGCTGCTCTGAGCTCAGACCCAGTCCATGTTGTGTCTGTGGCAGGAAAACATTTGGGGTAGCAGGCGTCACACTGGCACAGGGCAGAAGGGATACGCCAGTGGGAGTTTTCACAAGTCATTTGGTTTGTAAATGGCACCAGCATTAGCATCCTTCAGCTCCTGGGGTACCACTTTGTTTCTCCATATGGTCACAGACAGCAAGTGAGGGTGCCCAGCAAGCGCTTTGCACTGACACATGTTAGTTTCTGCAGGAACACCAGCCACCTGGCACCAGTGTGTGCGCTACCATCGTCAATCTGCTGTGCTCTGTCAGCGATGCCAGTGGGTGCAATGCCCATTGCCTCATGCCCATTAAGGTCAGACTGGCTGATAGTCAGATCTGTGTCACTGATGACTAAGGGATGAGTGGGGGGATGGATAAAGGGGCCATACCCCATTTTACAGGATAACTGGGTGGCCTGTGAGCATAGTTTTCACGTTAAGAGTTCACAGCTGACCCAGAGGTATAAGACAGCCAACAAGAAATACAGAGTTAGGAAGGCAAAAAAGCAAAATGAAATTACACACAAGTGAGGTGAGTCACAGGAAATAAGCAACGAGTGTATAAAGACAAATAGAGCCATGACCTGTTTATTAATGCACCAAGAACAATAGGACACAGAATCAGCATAAAGATCAGCAGGTGACAGCGTAACTTTGTACTCACGATACAAAGTCTTACCTGTAACATGCTCAAATTGTGTACATTAAACATCCTTCATTTTAACAGCTTTGCTCCTGCTCACCTTGCAGCGGTTAACAAGGGAACATTGCAATTTAAACACAAGCACAGAAGAGGAGAACGAAGGACAGAATGAGAGCTGTGCAGCAGAAGAGGAGTGAGCTGGGAAGGCTCCACCACAGCATAGATTTCATAGAACTATTTTTGATCACCCTTCAATAATCATAGACATGTGGGGTTAGAAGGGAGCTTGAGAACTCATCAATCCAGCCCCCGGCACCATGGCAGGACCAAGTAACCCTAGACCATCCCTGACAGGCATTTGTCCAATCTGTTCTTAAACACCTTCAATCATGGTGATTCCACAACCTTTCTTGGAAGCCCGTTCCAGAGCTTAACGACCCTTAGAGTTAGAAAAATTTTCCTAATATCTAACCCGAATCTCCCTTGCTGCAGATTATGCCCATTAGTTCTTGTCCTACCTTCAGTGGACATGGAGAACAATCGGTCATTGTCCTCATTAGAACAGCCCTTGACATTTTTGAAGACTGTTATCAGATCTCCGATCAGTCTTCTTTTCTGAAGAATAAACACGTCCAGTGTTTTTAACCTTTCCTCATAGGTCAGGTTTTCTAAACATTTTACCACTTGTGTTGCTCTGCTCTGGACTCTCTCCAAAGTATGTTGCCAAAAATTGGACAAATTATAATAAAATTGGGGAAATCAGGGAACCTTGTGCAGGAAGCAGAGAATTTATTAGGGAGCAGACCAAAGGTAAGAGTATCTGACAAAACTACACCTATATATTGTAAACCAGCAGGTCCAGATGTGGTTTGCCTGGAAATTGTAAAAGAAGTCACTGAAGAGAAGCTCTAAAAGATAATCTTCCATTTATCATGGGAATCAGAAGAGGTACCTGGGAAAGACCAAATATGGCTCCTGTCTTCAGAAAGGGTGGGAAGGCAGGACAGGAGGACTCTACCAGCCAACTCACCACACCTCTTTTGTAGGCAAAAATATTCAACCTCTTCTCTCTCTCTCTCTTCCTGGGCCCCTCTCATCTCTTCCCTTTCTTTTGTTACTCTCTTGCTGAACCTCTGAGTGCTTGCCAAGGCCCCTACTAAACTGCAGTAATCAAAACATTCAGGTAAGGCAGCTGGCTTGTTGCATTCATTTCTTCTCTATATATATACACCTTTGTTTTAATCCAGGGGTAGGCAACCTATGGCACACGTGCCGAAGGCAGCACATGAGCTGATTTTCAGTGGCCACAGGTTCGGGGGGGCTCTGCATTTTAATTTAATTTTAAATGAAGCTTCTTAAACATTTTTAAAACCTTATTTACTTTACATACAAAATAGTTTAGTTATATATTATAGACTTATAGAAAGAAACCTTCTAAAAACATGAAAATGTATAACTGGCACGTGAAACCTTAAATTAGAGTGAATAAATGAAGACTCAGCACACCACTTCTGAAAGGTTGCCAACCCCTGTTTTAATCGTCAGGAGGGAATCTGTTTGCATTTGACCTTTGTTACTGCACCTGGAATCATTCCCCAAACTAAAGCTGTAGGGTTTTTTGGCAGGCGGAGGGGGGAGAAGTCAACTGTAAAATCGGGGAGTCAGTATACTAAGTCCAGACCCAAGTAACCAGTTTGGGTGTTTGTGGTGTCTGCAGTAGCAGGGGAGGAATCTTCCACCCCCAGTTGCTTTGTGGCCAGTTCTGCAGCCTTGGCGTTGCTGCAACACACCCAGCTCTGGACCCCGTTCTGCCCAGAGGAATGGCCAGCAGCCTGTGTAGCTGTGAAACCTCCAGCCCTGACCGCCTCCCCTTTTGATTAGAACAAATTTGCTCCCCCTTTACCAAAAGACCATCCTCATTAAATAACTGACTGCTCAGTCCTCTCCCTTCAGCTTTTGTTGCAGCCACAAACTAAACTGGTTAAATTCCAACTAGATACAAATATTTCAGTGTGGGCTAGGAATTGGCTGATGAGCCAGGATCAAAGAGTAACCATTAAAGATAAAACCTCCAAAGGGGTAACAGCTTTGAATAGGTCACTGAAGGAGTCAGCACTGGGACCTGTATTTAAAATTTCATTAAGCAGAGAAAGATGGAATATCACCCGTGATTGATTTTAACCAGATGGACAGCAAACACACAGCAGAAGGCATCCAAAGTGACCCGGAGACATTAAGGCAGTGGACTGCGTGAAATGGGATGAGATTCCATGCCAATAAATATAAATCCATAAACCTAGGGAGAAGAAATAAATAACAGCAAGTCTGAGAGACTGAGGCTAACAGGTGATAAAGCTACTATTGTACGATCCTGAAATATAATGCAGTTGTGAACAAAGCCAAGATCTTTTGTAGTGTGTCTGTATGGGAGTGAGGAGGAGAGAAAATGCATGTCCAGACATGCCCTGGTATGACCTCATCTGGAATGTGGGGGGCCCTTCTGGTTTATTCTGGTCTATCCAGGTTCTCCTCCCCGTAGTGTCTGAGCGCCCTCCAACCATGCATTGAGCAACATGACTAACATCCACCAGACGTCATTTGTTCTCTCTCTCCCGCCGGGGGGAGAACTGTGAGTGCAGCAGGGTGTTCTGTTTTGGTGGGGCTTTTGTGGCTGATTGAGTGTGCATGCTGCTCTGTGTTTAAGCTAGAAAGATCCCCAAAGTTTTGGAAAGATATAGACAAAACTCCAAAAATGACACAGGATTGAAGCATACAGCACAGAGACTGTAGGAGCTGAAGTTTTATAATTTAGCAAATGGAAGAATCAGTGGAACACAATCTCGGTCTATAAATACCTTCCAGGTAACAACATAACGGAAGGAAGGGAATTAATTCACAGTCTCAGAAGATGGTAGAGCCTGGAGTTAAAGAGCAAGAGCCTGGAGTTAAAACGGGAAAGCGTAGGCTAGATATTAGGTTCTTTCCAGTAAGGGCAATTGGGTAGTAAGATAGGGTTGCCAGGCGTCCGGTTTTCGACTAAACGCCCGGTCGAAAAGGGACCCTGGCGGTTCCAGTTGGCAGTACCGACCGGACGGTTAAAAGTCCAGTCGGTGGCGCAGGGGGGGTCCGGGCTAAGGCAGCTTCCTGCCTGCCCTAGCTCCACTCAGCTCCCAGAAGCGCCCACCAGGTCCTTGCAGTCCCTAGATGCATGGGCAGCCAGCGAGGCTCTGCACGCTGCCCTCGTCCCAAGGGCCTGCACAACACTTTCAAAAGACGAGCCCAGGAGCTTAAATTCATAACTTTGCAAGACACTAAAAATCCTGGTCTCAGTAAAGACGCTGGATTTATGGCTCGTTACAGTCTGTAACTCATGAACCCCTCCTCCCTTTTTGTTCTAGGACTAGAGAGGCATTAACTGGTCACTTCCCCTTGAATGGGCTCTTACAATGCGTGTTAACTACTTACAAGGCGGAACAACTTGTTTAGCGTATTTAGCTCCAACACTCTGGGGCTTGGCCTACACTACAGCCTTGCCTCCGTGTAACTACAGTGCTCAGAGGTGTGGAAACCCCCTGAACGACACAGTTAAACACCCTAATCCCCAGCACAGACAGCGCTACGTTGACTGGAGGCCTTCTCCCACCAACACCGCCTCTCGGGGAGGGGCAGTACCTATGCAGACAGGAGAAGCTCTCCCCTCGGTGTTGGGAGCATCTTCACTAGATGCTACAGCGGTACTGTATGTGTAGACAAGCCCTGCACACCTTTCCCAGGCCTGCAGAAGAGCTCGGTGTACACTTGTCTTGCCCACCCACAGAAGCTGGTCCGATAAGATATTATCTCACCCACCTTGTATCTAGAATGTGCCAGCTGCATTTGGGGCTTCCGCTCTGTGGCCGCCCTGCTCTAGGAGCGGAACTAGCTCTACCAAACTGCCACCAAGGGGCAAACGCTTACACCCACTGCCAAGCTCCGCTGGATTAGAGCAGTGCCCTGGATGCTGTAGGTTCCACTAGCAACCCTTGAGCCAGGAGTCCCCTGAAAGCGCACACTGCCGGATGGCCTGCCAGTGAGCACAGTTCCGGTATCCAGTGCTGCCACACAGTGGTGAAGTGGCATTTCAGAAGGCAGGATCTGCAAAGCCTCCTATTAAAACATCTTTGATGGGAGCCTGAGGCAGCAGAAGGAAGTTGGAGCCTGTTCAGACCCCAAAGGATCCTTTGACCAAGCCGTGGTAGAAACTAACAAGCAGGAGTGCATATTAAACAGAGATGAAGGAAATCTGCTAGGTGATCAACTGATCCCAACCAGCTCGAATTGTTCCCTCCAGCGTATTCCCCAGGACAATGTCTCCAGCAAGGTTCCACCATCTCCTTTGGGGGAAATAGCCTGCCAGTCTTCTTCTTTCACAGGAGGCTGGGGGGCGGGAATGGAGAGAGAGAGAGAGAGAGATCTGTGACATGAAGGAGCTACCAATACATTTCTGCCAGTTTTCACGATATCTGGTGTTTTTCTCAAAGCCCCAGCTTCTAGAGACGTTATTTATGATTACAATCCAATTTCATTTCAATCCCCCCTTCTGATGGCTCATAATGTTCACATACAAATTCCTTTGGGGCTAAAATCTTAGCCCAGATGGGACTGATTCTTTTTGAACCTGTCAGCAAATCCATTCTGAATTCTACCTTTACGTACAAAAAGACAATAATAATAATTATTAATGGAGATATCCCATTTCCTAGAACTGGAAGGGACCTTGAAAGGTCATTGAGTCCAGCCCCCTGCCTTCACTAGCAGGACCAAGTACTGATTTTGCCCCAGATCCCCAAGTGGCCCCCTCAAGGATTGAACGCACAACCCTGGGTTTAGCAGGCCAATGCTCAAACCACTGAGCTATCCCTCCCCCCACAAGCATGTATCCTGTCACTTCTAATCAGAATCATCATATATGGTAAAACAACAACAACATCTGAACAAATTTTGTTCAAACTTAACTTGCTCCATAGATCTGAGATCTAAAAACAAGCCCATGTTTGAAGAAAATTTGGTTGTTTTGAAGTTGAGGGTCTATTTTTTTTAAATGCATATGCCATAGAGATTTTGAGTTTTCAAGTAAATCAAGTACTCAAAAGTCAGAGTTAATCAACCATAATGTAGCATTAATGGTAGGTTTGGTTGTCTTTGGCATGGAATTAGTGAGTTCAATAATTTATTGATATTCAGACCTCTGAAGAGAGACGATTAAATCCTGGATCTACCGAAGTCAATAGGAATTTTGCCATTGACTTCAATGGAGCCAGGGTTCCACCCATAGCAATTGGAGCCATTTTAGACAGTCGAATGGCAGCTCTTAATGTCCGCAGAGCCCAACACGAATGCAATGATTGTGTAACCAGGCTGGCAGGCTGTGCCAACCAGCGCGGGCAACCACAACCCCTTTTTCATTGTTTAGTTTAAAAAAAAAATTGTAATTTTTTGCAATTTGAATTAACCTATTTTAGTTATAAAGATCTAA
Source organism: Terrapene triunguis (assembly GCF_002925995.2). NCBI lineage: Eukaryota > Metazoa > Chordata > Testudines > Emydidae > Terrapene > Terrapene triunguis. The sequence continues at coordinate 6,122,384 of NW_020664461.1, read as the reverse complement.
GTTAGTAATGATGAAGCGGTGTTAAAGAAAACGTCAAGTTGAAGAGTATTCCTTTAAATCCAGAATGGGAGTTTGTTAAATCAGTTTAGAGTTTAAGTTAAAATGAGACTGAAAGAATGGGTAGCTAAGGCTGCCACTGCCATCCTTAAATCTTGCTGGTATGATCCTTCTCTTTCTAAACCAGAATCCTGTGCGTTAAGGATGAAGTCATCCGTAAATTTTAATGTACTTTACTTCTGCCAGTATATCAGGAAACTGACATTATTTAAAGAGATTTTCAAGGTTGCAAAGCCCCACATTTGCCACACTTTTCCTCCCATGGCTGTTTGCAAAGTTTTTGGAGTTCTTTATATTTGCTTTTCTTTTTAGCAGATGCTTCGGTGCTTTTAGTTCTATAATAAACAAACACAACGATATCTCCTCGAGCTCCAGCAGTCATGAGTGACCCTGAAATAACAACTGAGACTACATAGCAGAGTCCTAATGAGCAGTCCTTTAACAAGTCTGGAATGCACACCCGAAGACCCCAGAACAAAGTGTCAGTAACAAACTAGCGTGTGCAGCCTGGAACTCACTACAAGAGCAAACTCAGGGGCATATTTTCAACGCTCAGGAGAAACCCTACAACCTAATGCACACAAACACCCCCATGCATGCTGGGGTTCAAATCCAACATCACAACACAACATGCACCTGCTCACTGAAGGGAAAGATGCTTGTTCGGGGAAGAGGGGTAGTATCGGGCTTTCCGGAGGGTGTTATTTCTAGAGTGCTGAGATTGTTCCAACAGACACATAAAAGGCAAAGTCCTTGCACTGAAGAGCTCAGAGTCCAACTCAGACAAAGTTTACTCCAAGTTATAGTGAGACGAAAAATGTTGAAAAAGCCTTTAATGACACCCTTTGAAAACCTTATACGTTTTGTGGATTTTTTTTAAGAGGTCATAAAACGTGCGCTTTACATCTCTTGGGTAAGAGCAAAAGCAGGCCGATTTCTCAAACATGTTTGTGTATGAGCCAAGGTGACTGTTACTGGCTCCCTCTGTCAGGTAAACACGTAATTAGGATGTTTCCAAATGCATTTATTATGCACATGACTGAAGCCAATCCAGGCTGCAGTATAAATATTCTGCTTTTAAACAGTTGCAGAGGCAATGCAGGGAGGGGGGGGCAGCAGGGTCCCCAGATTTCTGCCAGAGTTCCCTATAAATTGTGTGTCCCCCCCACACACACACACACACACGCACACACACACACGCACTATTAACAGTTGTGTCACCTCTGCCTGGCAGAAATCCAGGAGGGCTCAGCGTGGCCGGTCTCCAAGGCTGGCTCAGAGCAAGTCTCCCTAGAGCAGCAAGCAGCTTGCCCTGCTCCGGCGGCGTCTCTGCGAGGGTCTCAAAGAGCTTTACAAGCTGCAGGGCATCGCTGGGCGTGAGGGGGGGGTTCCCCAGCATAGAGTGGGGGAGGCTTCCCATTTAACCTCCTGCAGCTATGCAGGTGCGTGTGTGTGCAGCCCAGCTGCCTTGTCCAAGTTCACAGTGTCCATCACGGCAGTACCGGGCTTACGATGGTGCCAGAATCTGGGCCCACATTCCAAAGGGGCACCACTCCTGCGCGCCGCCCCCCCCCCCCCCACTGCTCACTCCTTTCTGACCCTCCTGTTGTGCGAGCCGCAGGCAGGGCCTTGGGGCGGAGCAGCGGGGTGGGACCACGGCCAGGGCCCACACAAGGTTAATTCGTCTCTCCATCAGAGAGCCAGAAATAGAGCCTCGGGGGCTGGGATCATGCAGCCAAAGGCCGGGTGGGACCGGGAGTCTGTGGCCAAAGGCGGGGCTGGCCGGGGGGCCAGGAGCTGGCTCTGAGCAGGGAAGCTGCTTAGCATTGCACTGAGGAAGGCGCAGCAAGTGACTGGGAGGCCATGCTGCAGCCCACGAGGCCGTATGGCGAGCCCCCTCCCCCCCATGCATCACCTCTGCTGCCAGGGTTCACACCACAACCTTTAAACTGTGCCCACCCCCCATATCTACAGTGACATGTTGCCGGTGGAAAGTTGCGTAATTACAAACCTACCCATGAGGCCCTCTTGCCTGTTCGGCGTCTGAACGATCACTTTGCGCAGTACGAGTGCGGCTCGCCCACAGGCGCTGTAGCAGAGTCTTGATGCACACAACAGAGCTGATTTTTAAACAGCAATAGATTGGCTCTCTTTCAAAATACCATCTCTGCTTCAACTACTTTTTGCCTAATTGCTTCTCAGATTTATTGTTTAATTAAAACTGTTCCTGGGTTATACAAGCAACAAATCTCAGTAACAGTTTGTTTTTTCAGACATTATTTTCAGAAAGGTTTTGTATCTTCTTCACCTTTTGCAAGAATTACTCTCTCCAGTCTGAGAGGCTGTTTGCCAAGTTTCACCTGGTGGTAAACGCTGGAAGTTGAAGTCTATAAAGGGAACACTGACAAAGCTTTATCTACAGCATCACAAGTGGCGACGCTAAACACCATTTGAAAGACCAATGCAGTCGGCATTTTAAAGCAGTGCAATACAACATATTCTTCATTATAGAGCATCCTTCAGACTGAGTGTCTCAAAATGCTTCAGAGAGAATTCATCACGAGCGAGAGAGAGAACGAGGCAAATAAAGCTTGTGGGTAACACTTGGAGAGAGGAAGTGGCTTGGATACAGTGCACGTTGTGTAGGTGGGGGAAGGGAGACTTTCCTTACCCAAGGAGAGTCATGGGGGAGGGGCAGAGAGGAGCATCATGAACAGATCAGAGAGTCAGGTTGGAGCTATCCACAGAGTCTGTAACACCAGATAAACTCGGCACTGGAGTCAGTAACTGGGTTTCTCGGGTTCCCTTGTAGGCCAGCCTTGGGAGGCTACGTTGTGGATTTTGCAGCTCAAACATCTTTCTAAAACGGGTCAGATCTGAACACGGCACCTAAACAACCTGAACTTGGGGAAATTTGTGTGCGGACTCAATTCCAGGAGTGTTTGACACCTGGATTTGCCAGTTGCAAAATCTGGAGTTCAGATCTGAGTTTTCAGTGGGGACCCTTCTATAACAGAAACTCTGAAAATCTGGAAAATGATGCAGAGAGCAGAAACCTTAGATAATCCAGCTCCTGTAGTGATTCTAGGCAGCATGCATACTAAAGAGCACGTTGGTCTAGCAAACCAAGGTATAGGAGATCCAGTGGTTAGAAGATGAAGCTGGACAAATTCGTACTGGAACCAAGGCGCACAGTTTTAACCGTGGGATGATTAACCATTGGAACAGGTTCCAGGGGGATGTGGTAGATTCTCTATCACTGGCTGCCTTTCTAACAGTTACATTCTAGTTCAACCACAAGTTATTGGGTGGATGCAAGAATCACCAGGCCTAAGAATTTCACCTGTGTTATACAGAAGGTCAGAATAGCTGATCACAATGGTCCCTTCTGGCCTTAATCACTTCCAATCTATGCTGTTAATTCTCACTATTGTAAAAGTGAAGTTGGATCCCACTAGGAAGGTTTACAGGACACCCAAGATGCTTCTTATTTAAAATAGGATTCTGAATTGGAGGCCTTTGCAAGCAGGGCACAGTCACACTATGCACGGGGAGCCTTTCCTCCAATTTAGAGAGAGGAAGGGAGAGGGGGAATGGTTCCAGTCTCTGGAGGCCAGGTTTCCCATATATCTCTGGACTAACCAACAAGGGGAAAAATGGACTAGTTAAATATATATATCTCCTCAGGTTCCCTAGTACAGGGTGGCTGCTTCAGGCTGATCTGGCCATGCAACACGGCTGAAAAACCCAGCTGAGCTTAGCTGGCTCTGTGGCTGGTTTGCATCACCGGAGTGGCACCACTCAATCTGGCCCATAATATTAGTGCCTTGAGTCTGCAGGGCTTCAATATGCACCTTGCTATAGAGAAGCCTTTTAGATTCCACACTTTGGGCTGGGTGGTGCCCTCCCCTTTGTGTGCAGAGGATGCTTTCCATCCATGGACCTTTCTTGTTCGGGGCATGGGGGAGGGAGTCAGCACTCTCAGCTGCACTGCCCTGCCTTGTGCCTGGCTCTCTGGAAAGCACTCATGGGGAAGGGGAATGTGTGGGAGAGAAGGATATCATTCCCCTCAAGTGCTCGTAGTAAAATCATGGAAGAGCCGAGGCAGCCTGGAGCTTGCTTTGTGTCTCACTCTTTGCAGTTTCAGGCTTTTATCAGTTTAGATTGCTCTAAATTGACTCCTAAGACAGTGCCAGGGCGTTGTGATGATCTATAGAAACGCCTTGCACTCAGCAAAGCTTATTTGTATTATTTTTAAAAGATTACTTAGTATTTCATTAGAGTTAAATGTTCAGGGAAGGTTTGGTTCCTTGCCGACCAAGATAAAGTGAATAGCTGAGAGTTCTTTCCAAATCCCCTTCCCCCACCCTTTTTGCATGTACATTTTTCTTACCTCTCTTTATGGAACAGTATTGCTCCTTTTCTGTTCAGGTGAAGACTGATGGGTGGGGACCATTTAGACTTTTTAAACCAATGTTGGAGCTGATAACTGCATTATTTTCTTTCAGCATCTTTTAGAGAGTAGAATTCTTAATGTAATTAAAAACACAAAGCTTACAGAGAAAAACTCCAAGAAGCTGTCTTCTTGTAAATAGCCATTGTAATAAAAATGTGGGAAGAAAAGTAAAGAGAAAAGGTAGTACTGTACAGAATCTCTTTCTGCTTTTGTGAGGCCTTTCCCAGCTGCCTTGAAGGACATGAATAAAGATTTCAAAATATAGGAATATAAGAATTGCCAGACTAGATCAGCCCCCATGTCCATCTAACCCAATATCTTGTCTCTGACAGTAGCAACATCAGATGCTGCAAAGGTGTAAGAACCCTGCAACAGGCAGATGTGGGATAATCTTTCCCCCACATTAATTCCCATCCTGGTCTCTCACAGCTAGGGATTTGCTTAAGCCCTAAAGCATGTGGTTTAATATCCCTTCCAATTTTTTTCTTGACATTAATTATGACAACTCTGAATATTCTTGATAGCCATATGAATATAGTACCTGGATAAGGTAAAGATTGACTTGCAGCCCAGTCTCTCAGTGGCCAGGGCCCAGCATATCTAAAAGAACATAAAACTCTTCGATGAAGGCTGTGATCAGCAACTCTGCTCCTCAAGCACAGTGGAACTTTTTGCCACAAAGATAAAGCTCAGCAGGGTGGATGACAGGTTTCTCAGAGCTCCTCTTAGACTGTGGAGCAAACTTCCACAGGCACTAAGGACCATCACAAATCTCTCCACCTTCTGCTCCCAGGGCCAGGTGCACTTCTCCAACCTGCCTTCTCCACCATAAACACAGAACAGTGTGTACATTTAAAAACAAAGATATCCCAAAACAGGACATTCCACTGCACGCAGGATTCTCCCCCTTGGGAAAGAGGATGAGAGAGAATGACCTGCACCCAGCAGATGCTAGGCAAGCACTTAGGTGCTCAGATACTATAGTCAGGAGAGCAGGATAGAAACCCATGCAGAACAGATGTGGCAATGCTGCACACGTAGCAAGTGGTGACTTGTAGATAGGAAAATGTGGGAGGGAAAAGAAAGTACAAGATCAAGGATGGCTTAAAAATTTCTAGTCTTGGGAGTTTGAGTCAGGAGGAGTCAGAGATAAATCTGATACTGAAAGAACAGCTAGTTCCCAGAGGGATGACTTCAGTCCTTGAAGCATTCAGTGTGGGGAAGCTGATAGGTCAGGGAGATGAACAGTTAGGGGTTATCTGAACAGAAAGACATACAAGGCTGAGTAAGATTTCCAGTTTGAGGAGGGCAAAGGATAGAGCCTTGCAGCTCTCCACGCAGAAGGGGCTGGGGAGATAGGGAACTAAGAAGTGTTCAGCTAGTCAGATTATTTCATTGGTTTAAAATGCCGAACCCTTTAGTTTTGGAGAGAGGTGTCCCCAAGCTGCTGAGATGAACAAAAATAAACACCACTCACTCTGCCATATCTGCAGAGCGCCCATTGCTATGGTACATGGGAGCCATCTCTCCCCCGCTTTAAGTGATACCTTTAAATGCTCTTTATTCCAAAGTTCGATCAATGGCTGCCTCACATTTATTACTTGACCCTCCCTGATTTATTGGTCTTGTATGTTTAAATCTGTAGCTTAAATTTGTAACCTCTAAGGCTTGGAAATATATGTTAAGTGGTTTCCATGCTGATGTAAAACCACCCTGAGCATCCTGACAGGGGATATTTATAAACGACATTAATTATTATCTCCACCTTAGCTGCTGTTCTTATATTCACAGGACTGTACCATTCTGCTGGAATTGAGATGGGTGGTTGTTAAATTAAAAAAAAAAAAACTGATATTCTGAATATCTGAGTCCTTTGATAGTTTTTCCATGTTAAACTTGTAACCCTCCCTCACAGTCCTGGCACTCGTACAGAACCATTTGTGGCCTCGCAGCTGATGACTCAACTGCTCACAAGGCAGCACCTGTTGGTCCTTCTAGCACAGGTGACTTCAGAAACAAGAAAACTATTCTACATAAACACTGATCTGAGTAAATCTCCCAGTATCTCCCCAGATAGTACCCAAATGTCTTTCCTTGGCAAAACCATGTACTCCTCTTGTATCAAATACAATAAATCATGACAACCAGGGACTCATTTGAAGGCAGGAGCCCACAGGAAGAGGTACATGTGCTGAAAGGACTCTAACCAATCATCGGCCTCTAAAATATCAAGCTATGAAATATGTATCTGCTAGTACCAGAGCATTTTTTAAATGATCTGTCAAGGCGGCTTGCTCAGGCTTACCCATAAAGGCTGCATTAAATGCAAAAAAACTCAACAGGGGATAGCCTCACCCTGCTCCCATGCTCAGAAGTCTCCCCAGCTGAAATTCAGCCCTGTGCAGAGAGGGGCAGCGAAAGCCCCGTGTCCCGCTCAGACTCATAGGGATTAAATAATACAGAGCCGTTGTGCTGGCCCTCTGCCCAGGGGAGACAATCACTCCCTGAGAATAATGGGAGTTCTACACACAGACCAGAGGGAGGACATCACCCTGTGCTGGTGTAACATTAAGACAGAGATGTTAATTGCACTAAGGTCAGGATAGGCGGCATTATGGTTTTCCACAGCAGCTGGGAGGGTACCTAGCCATGCTGTGCATCTGTATTAATTCTGGTCCTTGCAGAAAGCTGTTCACAGCCACATAGGTAGTTACAGTGGGGCATAATCCTTCTTCTCCCAAGCCTGGGGCAGGGCATGCACAGCATCCATAATCTCAAGGCTGCTGTAGCATGCATGGCTAACTCTGCCTCCTAGACATGAGTTTTGGCCTGGGGATCCAGACTTTCATGTATCCACTGGACAGGCCCTCCACTCTCCTCCGTGGACCCACTGCAGAGGATTGCTATATCCAGATTCCCCTGCCTGGCTTCTCCATACACTGCCTCTCTTTGTAGAACAGAAACATGTGGATTATCCTGGGGGTGAGAGCGGGGCTCCTGTGACCATTCCAGGCCCAGGAAGAATTGACACAGCCCTTGCTGCATGCAGGAAGAGAGAATACTCACATACAGGAGGTCTGGGATTAATAAATTCTAGGACTGGAAGGGACCTGGAGAGGTCATCGAGTACAGTCCCCTGCCCTCATGACAGGACCAAATACTGTCTAGACCACCCCTGATAGACATTTATCTAACCTACTCTTAAATATCTCCAGAGATGGAGATTCCACAACCTCCCTAGGCAGTTTATTCCAGTGTTTAACCACCCTGACAGTCAGGAACTTTTTCCTAATGTCCAACCTAGACCTCCCTTGCTGCAGTTTAAGCCCATCACTTCTTGTTCTATCCTTAGAGGCTAAGGTGAACAAGTTTTCTCCTTCCTCCTTATGACACCCTTATGATTAGCTGCCACAGGAAAAATACATTAATTTCTTCACTTTCTCAGGATTACAAATCTAACTACAGCGTGGGTCTGCTTTGAAAAGGGACTCTGTCAAAATGGATCTCCCTGCTTATTGTGTCCCCACAACCTCAGGATCAAATTTACTCAGTTTACAAATAAATAAATAAATGTTTTTTTAAGTAGCAGCCTTCCAAACTCATCTTGGGACCTGAAACTCTGTCTTGGATCTTTCCTGTTTGCTTGTCGTCCTCAGCAGGAAAGCTGCTGCAGGGCCACCCCACGCCTCAGTGACACTTGTACAATCTTCTAATTATTATCTTCTTCAGTGGGTTGCACATGTGCAGTGAGGAAGAACTTGGCCCTGCAGTCAGAACTCAGGGGCATGAGAATGAATTCTGTCCTGTCTGTAATGCTAAAAAGAATACGAAGTATAAAAATCATTTTTCTGTTACTACAGTTGGTAGCTATCACTCTGATAGAGGCAGGGAGCAGAGCTATTTGAATGAACAGCTGCTATTTTTACAGAATCATTTTTTGAGATCAGAATTGCATTTTAAGATATTTTTCTTGCACTGGTATGCGGTATTTTGTATTACTGCATCTGCTACATGGGTCACAATTTGAAACTTTGAGGCGTATTTTTATTGCAGGAAGAAGGTGTTGAAAGTTCCCTCAGTATAAAAGTACCAAATCCTGTAACAAGGTCTATAGATTTGCTGTAAGACTAAGGTATGTCACTCCCTTTCCCTTCTAAATGCTTATCAGGAAAAGCACTTAATCAAAAATCCACACTTGTACATAGTAGATAAAATGTATGATAGCAGCATTCCTCATCCAGTACGTACAAGCCAAGTTTGAAGTTTTAAAACAACGTTGTCTCTAAGATATTTGAGCATAAAAGTCTCCACCATATTAACTCTTCATACCTGCTTTTTAAATGTTTTTAAACATGTTCTGGTAACAAAGAAACAGACAGAACAACAAGCCAAATTGGGCTAAAATTATAGTTGACAGAAAAGATTCACTTTCTTAGCTCGAGACCAAGTAGGGGATCTTTCAGCCCTAAAGGTAAATTTTATGGCAAAGTTAAAGTTAACTGGATACAGGAATTTGGGCAGAATATCAGGGAAAGCTTCTTGACACTGAGATATATTGACCTGTGGAAAAGACACCTTCCTTCCCCAAGGGAAGTATCAAAATCCCCATCACTGGCCCAGGCCAATGATTCTGCCGCAACAAAGCCTTGAGTTTGATTTAAGATCTCAGTCTCTTCTTCTCCAGTTTGCAGTGGTCTGTCAGTTTGAGTGCTACGGAGGTGAGTGGGGGCTGAGGGTGCTCAGCACCTCTCAGAAAGTGTTCAGCATGGAACCCTGGTGCCCACCAAACTGGAGAGGACCAATGTTGAAGGGCTCCAGAAGAAGTCCTGGCTAGTTCTCATTTGCTGGGCATAGAGGCCATGATAACAAAATCAGCAAGAACTTGGAGATCCTCAGAGACCTAAGAAGGGTGGGGAGGAACGGTGGAAAGACTCTGAACCCTAACAGGCAAGATAATGAGACTGGAAAAGGCAAGCTTGCGAGTTTTTATAAGGAGACTATTACATTTCCCAGTCTGCAACTTTGGACCTGTGTGAATAAAGGAAGGTTCTCAATTAAATATTATTTATAGTGGAATGGTGCCTTGAAGGTCCAGCTGAGATCAGGGCCAGGGGCCCCATGGTGCTAAGCACTGCACAGACACACAGTAAGACACAGTCCCTAAGACAAACACCACCAGAAACCACCAGAATTGGAGACCTCCTGGACTATGACCGGTGGGACTGGGTGGATCCCTGAGCGCTCAGTCAGTGCATGGGGCTCTCCACCCTTCAGACCCCCCTGAGGGTACTCAGGAGGTAGGGGCAGCTTTATCGCCCACCTCTCGGGTTTTCCTTGAGCGGGTCCTGAGAGACAGTGCTCCCCGCCCCCACCCCTCACCCCAGGCCCTCCGGACATTTTCATCAGGCCCCTGTCCTGCAAGCCCTCCAGGCCCCCTCCCTTCCACAATCCAAGCCGGCTGTGCCCCTGCAGCCGGTTCACTTCCGAACCGCACCAAGGGAACAACTTTACATGCTCGTGCTCCACACATTTCACTTCCTCACCCTCGTGTCCCGCCCCGATACCAAGTGACAGGACCTACTTCCACCTGCAGAAGGTGAGGAATCCCAGTGGGCCGGCCTATACTCCACCCTGGTCCCATGGCCTGCCAGAGACATCAGTTGGCAGCTCCTTCATGGAGCCTTGAGCCTGGGTGTCTACGTGGTGCGGTTCACCCCCATACCCACCGCCTGTCCATTTTGCGGCGTGAGGGAGACCCTGGCACATGCCTATCTGGAATGCACCAGGTTGCAGCCCCTCTTCAGGCTCCTCGAGAACCTCCTGTTGAGGTTCTGGCTGCACTTTTCCCCACATCTTTTCATGTATACACACCCTGTCTGTGGCCCCACAAAGTCAACCTCTTCCTGGCCCTGGCCCAATTGTCCCTATATAACCCAGGAAGGGGAGGTGCTCTGCGACTGTGGGGCCTATTTCCTGTCCCACACATCGGAGCAGAGTTCCTCTGGGCAGCGTCCACTGGCTCCCTGGACAGCTGTGAGGAGCAGCGGACACTGTCTGGGGTCCTCTGCTCAGTGTCCCCCTCTGGATCCCTAGTTTTGAACCCATGACTGCCACTCCCAGCCCTATTATTCCTTAGTTGTCCCCCATCTTCAGTTGAGTCCCAGGTCCAGTGGCTCCTCCCCAAAGGTTGGAGGGAGGGGCCGTCAGTCAATTTCAATAAGGCCCTATAACAGACAAAGGGTAGGAAGGGAAACAGGGGCACAGAACATAAGAACAGCCATGCTGAGACTTCCAACAGTGGCCAATGCCAGGTGCTACAGAGGGAATGAACAGACCAGGGTGATCGTCATGTGAAGTGATCTATCTGCTGTCATCCAATCCTAGCATCTGTGGCTGAATCCCATCTAGATGAGACCAGGCAAATACCTGCTTCAATAAAACACAGTTCGAGACGGTCTTCAGACTGTGCCTTTGCAACACCTAGGACCCTGTTCCTCCAACCCAAGGATGAAAGTGTGTCTGAGGCCTGTGCTGATAATGCTCTGAGGCATCCCTGTACTTTTAACCCTTCCTCCAGGTGCTGTCAGCAGCAAAAACAGACAGGTTCAATGTTTGAAGACTTAACAGTGGTTCAAGACTGCACCCAGAAACCTGGGAAACTATTTACACTACCCTGGACATCCTAGATGGGCAATACTTTCCCACTTGCAAGCAGCGAGTCCAATAATTTAAAACAAAGAGGGAGGGAGACAAGAGAAAACACTTAGGAAAACCAGCAATTACTATTAAGTAACCCTCATCCACCCAGGATGTTTTAATAATAGTCCCAATCTCTATCCTCCCCTGGGAGTGAGTGGCAGCTGCGTTCGAGCCACTTTCCTCCTCCATAGCTGGGCTCCCCACTCACAGTTTGCTGTCCTGAGTTGGTGGAGTCCAAAGATTCTGCAAGGACAGCGCTGCCTGGTCTACTCCAGGGGCTCTACCACCTGCCCCAGCCCAGGTGATTTCAGCTTTAATTGCTGGACAGGGAGACCACACCTGACTCCCTTAAGTAGGTTGCTGCTGCTGCTTCTCTCTTCAGCTTCAACCCAAACTTCCTCCGCTCTGTGCTGTCCATTGCCTCAAAACCACCTCTGCTCTTCCAAGAGAAATCATGGGTATCTAGTATCAGGGGGTAGCCGTGTTAGTCTGTATCTACAAAAACAACAAGGAGTCTGGTGGCACCTTAAAGACTAACAGATTTATTTGGGCATAAGCTTTCGTGGGTAAAAACCTCACTTCCTAGGCCCCTTAACAGAGTCCTGACAACCAGGCAGTGGCCCTCAGTGGGAAACAACACTCTCTTTTTCCTTCACTGTAGCCCAATCCAGGAGACTGTATCTAGCTGTGCCTGACTGAGTGACCACAGGCGCATTTGGGTAACTGTCTTCTGCCTTCAGCTTCCAACATGGTCAGTAGCATTTTGTTGCCCTCAAAACTTAATTGCACTTTAACCAAACTGCCCCAGATGGTTACATAAGAGAAAGCAAACAAAGCCTGGACCATTCAGTCAGTCCCCCCAGCTCTCCCACAGATCGTGGCAGAGCTCCCTCCTCTCCGAAGCCTGTCCATCTGCAGCTTTTATACAGCTCTGGGCTGCACTTCTCTCCATTCACCAATAGGTGTCAATAGTGAGCTCCCTTCTTTCTGTGGCTTCAAGTCATAGGGCTTACAGATTGAATGCAACTACACGGGGGTGGGCAAACTTCTTGGCCCAAGGGCCACATCTGGGAATAGAAATTGTATGGCGAGCCATGAATGCTCACAAAATTGGGGTTGGGGTGTGGGAGGAGGTGAGGGCTCTGGTTGGGGGTGTGAGCTCCAGGGTGGGGCCAGAGATGTGGAGTTCAGGGTGTGGGAGGGGGCGCTGGGGTTGTGGAGTAGGGTGCAGGGGGTGTGAGGGCTTCAGCTGGGGGTGCAGGTTCTGGGATGGGACCGAGGGGTTCAGAGGGCAGGAGAGGGATAGGGTTTGGCCAGGGGGTTGGGGTGTGGGAAGGGGTGCAGGCTCCGGCTGGGGGTGCGGGCACTGGGGATGAGTGGTTTGGGGTGCAGGAGGGTGCTCCGAGCTGGGATTGAGGGGTTTAGAGGGCAGGAGGTGGATCAGGGCTGGAGCAGGGGGTTGGGGCGCAGAGGGAGGCTCAGGGGTGCAGGCTCCAAGTGGCGCTTACCTCAAGTGGCTCCCAGAAGCAGTGGCATGTCCCTTCTCCGGCTCCTACGCGGAGGCATGGCCAGGCGGCTCTGCACACTGCCCCGTCTGCAGGCACCACCCCTTCAGCTCCCACTGGCTGCGGTTCCCGGCCAATGGAAGCTGCGGGGGTGGCACTTGGGGTGGGGCAGCATGCAGAGCGGAGCCCCCTGGCTGCCCCTAGTCGTAGGAGCCAGAGGGAGGACATGCCGCTGCTTCCGGGAGCCGGGTGGAGCGGCCCCCAACCCTACTCCCCGGTTGGAGCGCTGGAGTGGGACAAGCCCCAGACCCTTCTCCCCAGCGAGAGCTTGAGGGCTGGATTAAAATGGCTGGTGGGCCGTAGTTTGCTCACCCCTGACCAAGCGTCACCCAATTAAATTGATAGGCAACGGGCAGAGACGTGTGTGTGAGGCATGCAGGGTCACGCCCCCTGCCCCGATTTCTTGGGTCGTCTCTTGCCAGGACGACCAGCAGTGAGGAAGCAGCGTCTCCTCCAGGTGGCGGCACTCACCTACTGGAGTTCCAGCTCTTCCTGTTGCCGGCTTTGCAGACCACTGAGATGAGGCAGAGGCAATACGTGGGGTGGTCATGATCCTCCCCCGCCCCCCTCCCCCCCGGCTATCCACAGTTACGTGTGGCCTCTGGAAGCAGGTTTAAAACAAACAAGAGGAAGTACTTCTTCACACAATGTGCAGTCCACCGGTGGAATTTGTTGTGAAGGCCAAAACAAAGCTTATGCTCTAATAAATGTGTTAGTCTCTAAGGTGCCACAAGTACTCCTGTTCTTTTTGTGGATACAGACTAACAAGGTTGCTACTCTGAAAACAATAACAGGGTTCAAAAAAGAACTAGATAACTTTATGAAGGATAGGTCCATCAATCACTATTAATCAAGATGGACGGGATGCAACCTCATGCTCACTTGCTGACCTGGGCCGGATTCAAGCCAGTTCCTCAAAGCCATCTCTTTGTTAAAATAGTGAAACCATTAATATGTAAACGCTGACTACTGAGCGTGCACTAAAACTCTTCTGGTATTAATTTATTCATATTAGTGTTGTGATGGTTCCATGTTATGGATCAATGACAAAATGAATAGGATTTACATTGTAGATAACATGTAGATGAAGTGCACCACTTGCTAAAAAACAAATTAAAATAAATTCTGGGATTAACAGAAAATCACTCTCTTTCCCTTTCTCTTCCTGTGAAGTGTGGGGAAGAAGAACAAAGGCATTGCAAGAACTCTGCTATTCCCAGCTTGAATGAAGGAGGAGAAGCGTCATTTCCCAAGACAGAAGGCTCATTCTAATGGGGTAATTGCCTCCTTGGCTTCTCTAGACCATCCCCTGCTTCCACCCCACCCAAAGGGTCTCTTTACAAGCTATGCGCCATTCTATCTTTCATGAAAAGGTCACATCCAGTTGCCACAATCTGTTTAATTCTCTGATTGCTGCTGTGTCTGCCATTGCAAGGCATTCAAGGGATCTTGAGCTGTCATATACGTAGCATCCCCATGGTATACTGAGGAATCTCTGCCCTTCCCTGCTGAGATTGGGCAGAACCCACCCAAATGTTACTTTTTCAGCAAAGATGGGGGTGATAAGAATCCAGGGAAGAGAGCAGTGATTGGGGATGAGTGAAGAAGTGGAAAGATGTAACTGGTTGGGATGAGAGAGAAAAGAGGATAGAAAGAATAACTCTGCACTTCTGTATTGTTTGATGCAAGGATCTGGGAGTGCTTTACAAACATTAGGTAATGGAGCGTCACAAACCCCCACAGAGGCAGGATTATGGGTCTCTTATAGATGAACAGTGCTTGTATTGTCCCAGTGTGGCTGTGTAGCATAACAACACCTTTCCGCTACACACCTGTCCCCCTGGTGCAGCTCTGTTCTTTCTCAAGGGTTGTTGAGCTATGAAAGGTGGTCCAATCCCTGCTGAGGACCTCATTCAACCTTATCTGTTCTGCTCCATAGATATCTCACTAACTCCAATCCCACTTCAATCCTCACCTGACTCCTATTTTCCCTGTCCCCTGCCTATCCTACCCCTTAGCACTGGAGGAGCTTCAAAGCCACTTGCACTGACCAGCAAGCTATGTGGATGTACCCCTCAATCACGCTGGATAGACGACATGGCAAAGCTTGTAGCAATAAGACAGGAGTTCTGGAAGCTGGGGACGACTGAGCTGGGATGGGGGCCAAGGAAGACTCTAAACTGGAGGGGAGCTGCAAGGGAGGAAAAAAGCGGGTTCTGATCTGGTGAGCCTGGCAAAGGAAGACGTGGGCTGACTTTAGTAGGGGAATGAGGACAGAAAGCGTTTGAATATAGGAAGAAGAGCCGTGACTGAAAGAACACAAGGAATAAATCCAACAGAGGGATGGAGGAACAAAAGAAAGAGAGAGACGGGAACTATGAAAACAAATCTATAAGGGATTTAAACGTGTACAGGAGAAAAAAGATGAGGAAGGTGAATATTGTTTATTTGATTGGATTTGTATTTTACAAATGGCAGGGGGAATGGTTTGGATGATCCCGGTTATTGTTCCTTTTTTTGTCTCCAGCAGCTCCTTCATTTTGCTGCTTCTGCCTGTCTCCATCTGTCTCTTGTTTCTTCTTTTTGTCTCCATCTCTTTCTCTCCAAAGGTGGCTCAGATATAGATCTTTAGTGAATGCCTGGCAAATCATGGCCCTAAGGCCATGCCTGCCCCAACAAGCATAAACTCATATAACACCATTAAGAGGTACTTGGATTCAAAACATGATTGAAAATGCATAACGTTGCGATTTTTATTAATGATTTTTAACAGCCCCAGGAATATGTGAGGTGCACTGGGTGCCAGGTTGATGCAATGTGGTGCACATGTGTTCAGGAGGAGCACCCCTCCCCCGCAGGCCCCTCACAAAAGAGGGATAGCAGGTTTGTCTGCTTCCTATCAGACATCACCTGTCTCCATTGCAGGGGTGTGTATCCCCTACAGGTTATGAGCACCACCTGAAACAACTGTGGAGCACAGGGGGAGGGGAGAG